>NC_034590.1:84703963-84752281 GCF_900095145.1 Mus pahari | reverse complement strand
AAAGTACCCAAGGAGCTGAAGGGGTCTGCAACCCTATAGGTGGAGCAACAATATGAACTAACCAGCACCCCCAGAGCTTGGGTCTCTAGCTGCATATGTAGCAGAAGATGGTCTGGTCAGCCATCATTGGGAAGAGAGGCCCCTTGGTCTTGCAAACTTTATAAGCCCCAGGACAGGGGAAACCAGGGCCAAGAAGGGGGAGTGGGTGGGTAGAAGAGCAGGGGGTGGAGCGTATAGGGGACTTTGGGGATAGCATTTAAAAATGTAAATGAAGTAAATACCTAATAAAATTGGGGGAAAAAAAGAAGATTAAAAAAAAAAGAAGATGGGCTGGTGAGATGGCTCAGTGGGTAAGAGCACCTGATTGCTCTTCCAAAGGTCCTGAGTTCAAGTCCCAGCAACCACATGGTGGCTCACAACCATCCATAATGAGATCTGACTTCCTCTTCTGGAGTGTCTGAAGACAGCTACAATGTACTTACATATAATAAANAAAAAAAAAAAAAAGAAGAAGAAGAAGAAGAAGAAGAAGAAACTGCAATACATCAGCCAGTTTGGGCTCAGCCTACATATGCTAGTGTCTATGTGCCCTGCCTTGGGAACCACTGTGAGTGAGTGTAGAAAGCAGCTCTCTGTTGCCACTGTAGAACTCAGCAAGGAGGTCCTGCATCTCTGCTGCCTCTCAATAAGGTATGTGCATTAAAGCCCTGAAATAACATGCAGTGGTTCTGGTTAGTGGTCTTCGATCCCACCTAAACACAATCCTTGTGAAGCTCTCCTCAGCTGCCTCACCTTCTGGGTCCTCTTTTCATGTGTTGTCTCCACCAGTTGATCTGAATTTCTCAGCCCTCTCCATCTCTCTAGGATTTCTCTCTATCAAAACTTGCCCTATCAGAAGTTGGTCTGACACCTGATATGTGCATACCCCTTTCTTCAGAGGTACTGATACATTGTTGGTACTCTTCCTTAAATCCAAAACTGAACAGTTTTCCCTATGATAGCTTGAATGAGGATGGCCTCCAAGGGCTCATATAATTTGGATGCTTTTTCCAAAGTTGGTGGAACTATATGGGAAGAATTAGGAGATATGGTCTGTTGGAAGAGGTGTGTGTCACTGGGGGTTTGGGCTTGTTTGTTTTGGAGTTTCAAAAAGCCTCATCTGAACGCTAGTGTTCTCTCTTGGCTTGGTGGTTGTCGACCAAGATGTCAGCTCTCAGGTCTGTCTTTGCTCACCCTTGTGGACTCCAGCCCTTTAAAACCATAAGCCAATTAAATGCTTTCTTTTATACGTTGCCCTGGTCGTAGTGTTTCGTCACAGCCAAATCAAAGCAACCAAGACACCTCACTTCTCCACAATCTCAGCGTTTCTTCCAATAATACTCACCCACACCTTTCTGGTACCCTCCCTAACACTTGAACTGTCTCGAGCTCCTTATAAAATAGATTTCCTATCCAATTATACTTATAGGACCCTGGATCTCATAAATTGTCAAGATTCCCAATTTGCCTTCTACCTCCAGACGACTCTGCGATCTCTCAGCTGACCTGTACTGTCTCACGTGTTCTCTGCCCAAGGCTGATCCCTCTACCAAATCCTATAAGCTTGGATCACATCTCTTCCCTCCTGATTCTACTTTCTTTCCTTTTTCTCTATGATTTCAAGCAGACTCTACTTTCAATGATTTACCTTTTCACTTTTACAGATTCCAGGCCCTAGAATAGCAGTGCCATGCTTCAACCTCATGGCCCTGGCACACTGTAAAACTATCATGGGTTTCCTCATCTTCATTGAGTAATCTATGACAGCTGTGTGTGTCTTCCCATTTCCTATTCCTAAAACCCAAATGGTCTGTGTGTTAATGCTATAACCACACATTTACAGTATCACTGTATGACTAGTAAGGGGGCTACAGCCAAATGCATACAGTAGCATCAGCGGAGCATAGTGGCTTTTCTGACCTCCCTATCCCAATGGGCCCTTTCCTAAGGGAAAGCTTGTTTTTCTGCAGTCTTTGAACCACTCACAGGCTTGCTCATTATTTTGTTGTCTGAAGTTAGGCAGGAACATTTCTGTGATTAATTAAGCAAAAGGCCCTGGTGCTGGTTGTGTTAGAACCATCAGATAATCATGCCTTTGGGGTGCTTGCCAGGCCTGGGGAGCAGCCAGGCTGGGGTCTACAGAGGGCTGATTAACTCTGGGATTCTCAGGCCTGCTCTAGACACGTGGCTGCCCAAGTAACTGCCCCACTTTATAGAAATACAGGCTAAATTTGACTTGTATGGTGGTGCAGGGATAGGCTGGTGGGTCTACCTGGTCCTGCTACTGAGATGGACTTAGAAGTGACCCTAAAGGGGGGGCTGGTGAGCCAGAAAACTTGGGAGTTTGTGTTGAGACAAAGTTTTTCTATATAGCCAAGGTTGAGTTTGAACCCATTACAATTCTCCAATCTAAATAACATGGATTATAGGCGTGTGCTACCACACCAATCCCCCAACAGAAAGCTTTCAAATAGGATTTTAAAGGTGACTTTAAAATAGATATAAATTTACTGCCTTTCAGTTATGGGATTCCAAAGCTCCAGATGGTAGCTAAGTTGATTCTTCCTAAAGGTTCTGAGTGAAAAGTTTGCTCACTTCCCTCTTCTGCTTCTGGTGTTTACAGTAAACCCCAAACCTTCATCTTACAGGAGCTTTGCCCAGTTTCCAAAACCTGTGTCTGTGTGGTTGTTTTTTACTGAGTCTTATATCTAGCGAGGTTTAGTCAGAGACATGAAACCTGGTGAACTGATTCGACATTCTCTCCAAGGCTGCTGGTTGTGTGTGTGATGCCGGAACTAGGAGATAGCAGAACAAACAATATGGAAGGGAGCATAATGTAATATGGGAAAGGGAAAGACCAACCATTGCCCACAGGATGAGCTTGCCCCATGAAGTCAGTTCACAACCATCCCAGTTCTCATGACCTCTGATCTGTGGAGAGCCTGCTGATCACCACCTTTTATATCAAGGATTAAAACATACCCACTGGCTTAGAAGTCAGTCAAGTGAAAGGAAAATCCAGGTAGAGCAATGATTGACATGTGAATAGGTGAGTTAGCAGATAAGTTCCAGTGAATATGAGCTATAAAATGCTGGTTGTGTACAGAGATGTCCCACATAGACTATCCTAACTGTAAACCTAATTAAATAAAATTTCTAGGCAATGCAACTAAGCCTAGCCAACTTATTGCAGTTCAAAGTCTCTACATTTAGCTAAGCTTTTCCAATGTGCACGCTTCCAAGTTCACATGTAACTGACACTAGAGGTAAGTGCCACGCATCTTCTTACCCTTAATAGGCAGGCTCCAACCAGTGACTGAATTACATAGGTCATAACCACAGGAAGCAAATCTCCAAGGTAGCTCTGGCATTGCAACCATCCTAGATTCAGGATCCATTTACTTAGCAATAACTGTGCTAAGAATAATGCCCTCTCCTAGACACTGCCGATGAAATCTTGGCAATGCTATGAGACAATGCATGCAGCTTCCTTTTCAGAAAAATAAAAACAAGCTTCAAGGAAGTGAATTGACAGTCATTCGATTGAGGCCACATATTTAGAAAATGGGAGGCAGAGTCTCACACACACGCGCGCACACACACACACACACACACACACACACACACATCCATATCCACTGTGGCAGAGAATTTGCCAAAACAACAATAACTTCAGTTCTGCTTTCTGACAATAATAAAATTATCTATATTCTTGTACATGCTGGAAATATTAAGTGAAGTGAAAAAGAAAGGCAGAAAGAGAGAGAGAGAGAGAGAGAGAGAGAGAGAGAGAGAGAGAGAGGAGGAAGGAAGGAATAGAAGGAAGAAAGAGAAGGAAGAAAAGGAAGAAAGAATTAGAGAAGATGAAATGGAGGTAGACTTGATCAAAACACATTATATGCATGAATAAAATTCTCAGTGTGTGAGAATACATTTCAGTAATAGAAAGTGATAATTATAAGTAGAACTGTACAAATATTAAAATACTACATACACAAAAATCATTTTCTATAAGAAGTACAGTTCTTCAAATCAGAAAATGAAAGAATATTAAAATAATTTTTCATTTAAAACTATCAGTAGCATATCTCAAGGACAAATTGTAATTTTGACTGGAGTGCTATATCTTCTTTGGTTTAGGCTAAACTAGACAATATGTTGCAGAGGCAACTGATCTTGAATAGAAAGAATTCAGCAAGCTGAACAGATCTCATGGTAGAGCCATGTGACAATTTCCAAGGGGAAATGATGGACCTTCACATACTCTTCATATGTGGCTGTGATCCTGGGCACAGCAATGTATTCAAAGAGTTTGCTGCTAAGGAAAGTTGATTTGTGGACTTCCACTAGAGAAAAGTAACAAGCAGACAAGGGGAGGGTAGAGATGGAGGTGGGATGGCAGAAAAGATCTGGGGAAACAGTTCTGGTACTAGAAACCCCCAGGGCTAATTGATCTGGGTAGGCCATAGACAAGATATGAAATATTAGTTCCAAAGACTCTTCCTGTCACCTCAGTTGAAGGAGAGTGACAGGAATTACAGGATATTCAAGCTTGGGGGATGTATTCATTTGCTTTTTGTTGATATGGTCAACACCATGTCGAAAAGCAGCTGAGGAAAACTGAGGTTATTTGGCTTACACTTAAACATCACAGTGTACTACTGAGGAAAGTCAAGGCAGGAACTCAAAGCAGGAACCTGGAGACAGAGCTGAAGCAGAGGTCATGAAGGAATACTGCTCACTGGCTTGTTCCCCATTGCTTGCTCATCAACTGGCCTTCTTATAGGAGCCAGAATAACCTGCCTAAGGTGACAATAGCTATGGTGATCTGGACCCTTCTACATCAAATGTTCATCAAGGAAATGTTCCCCAAGACTTTCCCACAGGCCAATCTGATGGAGGCATTTTCTCAAGTGATGTCTCCTCTTCTCAGAGAACACTGAATTGTGCCACATTGACAAAAAAAGTTATGCAGCACAGAGGACAACCAGAGAAAATGGTAAAATACGAAGAAAACATGACAGGCCCACCAGCTTTATGAAGTCAACAGTAATCTCTGTTTCTGAGTTTCTCTGTCAGAAATTCCAACCTGCCTTCCCATCTGATGATGATTCTGGGGTAGGGAGTCCCAGTATTGTCTGGGGAGACTGGGGAACTGTTTTAGTAACATAAAGGAGGATGCTTGGTGTAGTGGCTATTCCTGGTTGTCAACTTGACTATATTTGAAGTGAACTACAATCCAGAATTGGAAGGCTCACCAGTGAACCTAGTCTGGAAGCTGGGAGATAGAAGTTTCTGATCTGGATCTTGGTATGGAGATCTTGAGACACAGTGGTGATTGAATCCAGAAGATTAAGACAGGGAGATCTCCGAGTCCAAGGTCATCTGGGATTAAAGGTGTGGTGGCACACACCTTTAATATGGGCTACACTTTCTGCTGGGGACCATATAAGGACATTGGAAGAAGGGAGTCTGGCCCTCGCTCTTTCGCCTTCTTGCTGTGTGGGACTCAGCAACTGCTAGGTCCTTGGACTTCCATTCACAGCTACTACTGAACCATTGTTGGGATTTGGACTGCAGACTGTAAGTCATCAATAAATTCCTTTACTATATAGAGACTGTCTGTAAGTTCTGTGACTCTAGAGAACCCTGACTAATACACTTGGGTTAGAAAAATGGGGACAGAGGAAACAAATGTTGTGATTTTTTTAAAAAAAAATCTTGCCCTGTATGAAACCTAACCAGATGAAAAACTGTGTTGGTTAAAATGGATATCAAATAAAGTTACAAGTCACAAGGTAAGTCATATATGAGGACTCTCATTCTAAGTCTAAAGATCTGCTCACTTACTCAGTAATAACAGCATGGACTTTCAAATTTTATGGTTTATAGTTATTGGTTATGTCCTTGGTTGTGTTGTGAAAGTTATTCAGTCCATCTATAGTTAAAGAAAATATTTACCATACAAGAAAAGTGATGTTTAAAACAGCCAAACGATTGCTTTCCTCCTGACAAGTGGCCAAATGAGCCAGAGGCTCCATAATACAAAGGCCCCTCTATCTTCTCAGAAAGAAGGTGAAAAGCTGGTCACCTGGTGGCCCAAGGCTACATGGGAGGAATAACCCAGACAACAGACACGTAGTGTGGCTTCTATGACAGATGTGTTTTAGTGTTCCAAATCGTTTCTGAAATGACTTTTCTAAGTGACATAGAATTTAATTTCATGTTGAAAAGCTGGGATCAAGATCTGCTCATGTCAGTATTTCAAGACTCCATATTAGAAATGACATAAAGAAAGTATACGTTTGAATATAAGTATAGAAATGATACGTGTATTCTTGATACAAAGTTAAAGACATTGTGGCTTAAGAAAATGAGTGAAGTTTCCTAAAACTTGATATAACAGAGAGATAACTGGAGATGTCCAAACCTTGGCACCAATTGAGCTATAAGGCCCCTAGGCTGCGATGACTGTGGACTGACCCCTACCCCGCAACAGCACTGTCACTCCATGATATGATGAGATACCATTTTCTCTGATCCTTACCTCTTTTGGTAAAAATTTCAGTCTATTTCAGTAACAGAAATCATTGTGACTGCATACTTCTTTTCAGCTACATTTCCCTCTTCCTAGAGTTCATTCTTCACTAGTTCTTTGTAAACAAAGAACTAATATTTAATATTTAAATGTTTAATATTTATTTGCTTATTTTGTATGAATCTGGGGGGGTATTGCATCATGAACATTGACTCATGTGGAGGTCAAAAAATACTTGAGAAGAATCAGTTCTCTCCTTTGGTCAAGTGGGTCCTAGGGATTGAACTTAGGTTATGGGTCTTGGTTTAGGCACCATCATCCACTAAGCCATATTACTGGTCTTCACTAGAATCTACATTAAGAGTCTGTTAATGCTTATGGAAAAACCTGCCTTAATTCCTTCCTAGGGTATTTGCATATTACCCTCATTCTGAATAGCAGTTTAGATGTATCTAGAAGTCTATGTTGATGGATCATTTTCTCCATGTTTTGAAAATAGTCTCTATTTTTACAGTGGAAAGTATTAATATTCAAACTGCCTTTTATTTGTTTCCAATGTTGTGCTGGTTGGTTTTTTTCAGTTTGGCATAAAATTAGATATATTTATGAAGAGAATCTAAAATAATGAATTGCCTACATCAGATTGGCCTGTAGCCAAGTCCGTGGGAGCATTGTATTGATTAGTGGTATATGTGAATGGGCTTTGCTCACTGTGGGCAGTGCAGTTCCTAGGAAGGAACACATGGGTTGTATAAGAAAGCTGAGGAAGCCATGAGCAAGCAGGCAGTAAGCAATGTTTCTTCCTTCTTCCATGGCCTCTGCTTCAGTTCCTACCTCAACTTCCCAGCATGATGAACTTTAAGATGTGAAATGAAATAAACTCAGTCACAGCAATAGAAAGCAAACTACGGATTTTGTTCTGAATGCTTTTCAAGTCTCCCCTGTTGATTTTGGTAGTCCTCAGTTGCTGCTATTCCTGTGTGTGTGTGTGTGTGTGTGTGTGTGTGTGTGTGTGTGTGTACAAATGTCATAGCATATGTGTGGTTGTCAGAAGACAAGTTCTAGTGTCAGTCTTTGTCTCCCACTTTGTTTTAGGCAGGTCCTCCTGTTTACAAAACATGTGCCAGGGTTGCTTGCCTAAGTTCCCAGAGAGTCTCCTGCCTCTGTCTCTCATCTCGCCACTTGTTAACACACCCACCTTTTCCATGGGTGCAGCAAAGTCTACCTCAGGTTCTCAAACGTAAGAGTTAAGTAGTCTACTCACTGAGCCATCCCCCTACCCCACGACTCTCTTTTATCACTGTAATAGGAAAGTAGGGGGTTTGACCTACTCATCCTAATCAGAGCTTTTATCTGAGGCAGATGAGGAGAATCTATCTCACCTCAGGGTACTAGACAAGTGTTAAGCATTGTTAAAATGCAGTTTAACATCGTTACAATAACCATTGAAAGTAACAATAGTTCTTTAATGAAAAGCACCCCTTCTGGCGTTTACTTTCTTGTAACTAAGCATAGATGTTTAGGGATAGGAATCTTTGGTTCTATAATTGTCAGCCTTAGACTCTTCCTGAGCTCCCTGTCTGTTGAAGACTGTCAGTTAAACAG
The DNA here is from genome assembly GCF_900095145.1 of Mus pahari. Taxonomy (NCBI): domain Eukaryota; kingdom Metazoa; phylum Chordata; class Mammalia; order Rodentia; family Muridae; genus Mus; species Mus pahari. Next base: position 84,744,099 of record NC_034590.1, on the reverse strand, counting down.
CAAGTCAGACTATCCCTAGGCCACTTCAAACTCTGCATTACGCCTTGAGGAAGTTGCATACCAATTGCAGCTGCTTGCTGCTAAACACAAAACACAACTCCCTCCCTGAAGTACAACTGTGGCTGAGTTTGTGTCAGTTCAAACCTTGATGAACTCAAATGATCTGCAGCCTCTTTCACCCGGACTAGAGAGGCAGCACTTGTCTGAGATGTAACAGAAAGACGATTGTAACTCATACAAAGCAGAAAAGGCAGTGATTGTGAGTAAACACAATCCTTCATATGCATGAAGGTCTGCCATAATTGGTGGAAACACTTCCTTTCCAGCTCTCTAAGCAGCCATTCAGCTCACTGTGTGAGCCTGCCAGGAGAAACTCTCCCATGCTGCCTCCCTGATGTTGCAACCTTAGGCTCCATAGAAGCCTATCTTGGGTTGCCTTTTCTTGCCTAGTCTTAACACCCATCAGCAGTATAGGAGGCTGAGCTGCCAGGGAGAAGCAGCATCATTGGAGTGTTGGCCCCCAAGCTGTGGAAACCTCAGAGCTGTCAAGAGCCTGGAAAGCAGTCACAGTGGTTAATGGCAGTGGTGTAGGGGAGCCTGTGCAGATGGCAGCAGTCGGAGCTAAGAGAGCAGCAGTAGTAGCAAATAATGCTGGTGACTGATAACCCTGGAGAAGTGGCCAGGACAGTTGCTAGCATGAAGAGAAGTCTCTGAAAAGTTGTAGAATACAGCTAGGAAAAATACAGATGGAATGGTGGGGGGCGAGGGGAGAAGATAATATGGAGAGATGAGGCTGGAGAAAGACAAGAAGCTGTGATGAGTCTATAATCATACATTGAATGTGTCTTATCTGTTCGTAATCTGATCTCAAAAGTTAAGCAGGGTCAAGCCAGGTTAGTGTTTCAGTGGGAGAAGATTGTAAAGAGCCAAAGAAGAGGATCTTTAGAATGCTGCCAGGCCTCAATAGTCAAAAGTCTCAGATACTCTAGTACCAGAGGCTGTAACACTAGGGATGTGGAAAGATGTTCTGATACTCTAAGCCTGGGAGCTGTGAACCAAATCAGCAGTCAACCACTGGAGAATCTAAATATTCAAGCTTACATCACTCATCACAGGGCATTTTCTATTGTCTGCTTTCTTGATGGTGGCCATTCTGACCATAGTAAGATGGACTCTCAAAGTGGTTTTAATTTGCATTTCTCTGATACCTCAATTGAGATGGTGATTGAACAATTACATGAGAAATATTGAACATTTTAGGGGTTTGGGAGGGTGACAATAAATCCAAGTGGGAGAGGAATATTGGGAATTAAAGGATGTGGAAGGGGCAAAAGAGACAGGGAGAAGAGATGGAGTCAAGGGGGAGGGGAATCAACTACAACAAAATATGAAAGAGAACAGCACTTGAAACCAAATACTTTTAAAGATAATTTTTAAAAATAAATTTCAAATTAATACTTATATACATCTTTTTATTCAAAAAAAGTATAAGGAAATAAAGTCTTCCAAGTATAGGACTATATTAATATTAGAGTATAATTCTGGAGTGAAGTAGGATGGACACAAGGGGGAAGAGAGATAAGATCAAAGTTATAGTAAGGACTTCTTGCTTAATATTTAATTGTAAGTTAGAGTGGGTCACAAAATCCTGTGATTTTTTTTCCATCCTATAGGGTACATTTTAAAGGGTAAAAGGGATATATCTCTCTCCTTATAATTTACCCCAAAATAAAAATTCTTCATATAAAGACCTACACTTTATAGAGGATTTTTTAAATAGTCAAAACTTGAGAAAAATGTTGGAAGTTATGGTATATCTACACAGTGGAATAGTATTCATCAAAAAAAAATTTTTTTCAGACATGTAACAAGAAAGTTCCAAATGCATTACACAGAGTGGTAGAAGCCAGGAACTAATGACTATTTGCTGCAGAAATCTATTTATACACTGACACGTCATACAAAGAGAAATCAGATCAGTGGTTGCTAGGAGATGAAGTAGAAAGAGAAGATGACCATGAAGTGTCTGCTGGAACTACAGGGGTAACTAATGAGCTCTGTATCTTCACTGAGGGGTGATTGAGTGACTGTTTGCATTTTTCAAAGCCCTGTAGACTGTGTATATAAGAAAGTTTATTTCATGCTAGCGTTTCAGTTTTTTGTAAGCTGACTCTTAAAAAATTTACTTTATCATTTGAAAGTATTACTTTTGATGAAGAACTTTAAGGGCAAGTTAAAGAACGTAATGATAATTTTGCAGGGTTTTGTTTTGTTTTGTTTTGTTTTGTTTTGTTTTGTTTTAGATGGCTGATGGGTAAAGAATAATGGAAGACTACTACTGACCAGACCTCACATAAATCAACATCTGATAATTTTGTTTTACCTGGAGTGAAGAGCAACTTGGCTGATTATGAAATTAGGCAAATATATTTATCACTTTCAAATTTAATTTTCCCTGTATTTCTTTTCAGTTCCCTCTCCCCTACACACAATTTTTGTCCCTACTTTAGGATGCCCAGAGATCTGCGCTTCAGATTTTATCCTTGGCCATCCATACCTATCAATTTGTGATTTATTATTTTAATGTCTTTATATTTCATACTTCAGAGAAGAGTCCAATTTGTCTTCTGAACCACTCATTAAATTTTCTATGGTATTTATTTTGCTCTTTGCCATGGTTCTCTCTGTATTCATTGCTCTATTTAATTCCCTTTCACAGTTTTCCTCTTCTTGGACAGTGGCATTAGCTTCTCTTACTTGTACTTTATCATATGGTGTTTATTAATGCCCCAAAACACAGGCTAAAACGTTTGCTCCCATTTTTGCTTTTTCTCTTCTGTCTAGTGCTTCAAGCTTATACTTTGTTTTATCCATATGTGGTCTTTCCCTTTATTTATGTTCCTAGTTTTGAATGATGAATCTATTTCAAGACCAGATCTCCATCAAAGAGAAGGTTGAAAATAATCCTCTCTATTGCCTTATCATATACCTGCTTTGGTCAGAATACAGGTGGAGTTTTGCATGATTTGGTAAAGGGGCCTGAGAGACTTAGCGCAGGTACTACCATCTGGATATGACAGAAATACATTCTGATTGTGCTTCTACAGAATGTGAAGATTAGGCCTTTGGGATGTGATTAGGGTTAGATAAGATCAGCAGGTTAAGACCTTATAATTGAGTCTTGGTGATTTTTATGAGAAGAGAGAGAGAGAGAGAGAGAGAGAGAGAGAGAGAGAGAGAGAGAGAAAAGACAAACACAACCATGTACACCATACTCCCTGTTCTTTGCAATTTGATGCCCTGCATCACCTCAGGATTCTGCCAACAAGAAAGCCATTGCTAGACGAGGCCCTTAGAATTTGCACCTGCAGAACTATGAGCCAAAATGATCCTGTTTCTTTAGAAAGTACCTTGTGTATTTCTTTATAGTAACAACAAAATCTGACTCAAGCAATAAGAACACGGCCTCAGTATGCCTCCAGGGAGGGTAAATGTGGACACACTTATGCAGCACCACCTATCTGTGCTGTGGTTGCTTTTTAAACTGTGGATTTTCAAGTACCTTCCAAGTCTGGGCTTTGAACCAGAAAAGGCCCTGAAACGTAGTGGCTTTCTGTCTGTGGAAGCCATGAGTGACTGCAGATGGACACTCTAGTTGAAGAGGTACCAAAGTGTTCTCAGTGTTCTCCTGTCCGTGGCCATGCCACTGCCTCAAGAGGAGACAAGGGGGATAGTCTTTGATGCCCCACTTCAGTCCAGCCACAGCCACAGTCCACAGAACTAGTGATTCCAAAACCCCTAGTGCTATGCTCTAGTTTCTAGATACAGACTTTTCTTTTAATATTTTTTTAGCCATTAAAATATTTTGTAAATAATTTAGGATTTGAAAATAGGACACTCAGTGCCGAGTCTCTGAGTCTGTTCTTACAGGAAGTGTGCTTCTGCTTTGAAGCACAGGTAAATGAAAGCGTGGATGGAAGAGAAAAGAAGTGGTGACAGATAAGAACCTGGAGTACCACTGTGGTAACTGTGACAAAAATGTGATGTGTCACATTGAAAAGAGCTCCCCAGACCTCCAACCAGGACTCCAGCCAGCTGGACACCATGTGTCAAAGCTGTCATGATCACCACTGAGCTGAGTTGCTAGATTTAAGATAGTCTCTGGCCCTCTGAGAGATATTGACTGATTCCATCCACACCCTCACGTCCCTCAACCCAACAGGCCACCTGCCGTGCTCACTCCTGCCCTCTTCTTGCTCTCTGCTTATGCACAGATCTTTCTACATCAAGCCTACCTGCTTTGAAAGATCATTGACAGCAAACAACAGAAAAATCTTAGCATCAATGAACTATGAACACAAGAGAAGAAATTCCCGTTTTTGTGAAAATTTGCAGCGAATTGCCATAAATATACATTGGTGTTGAATTAATAATAGCAAACAGGATGATAATAATGCACCTGGAAAGATATATACATATATACACATACATACATATATACATACACACACACACACACACACACACACACATACATATATTCCTCTTTTCAGATTGTGTGAAAGTATCATTTGTTGCATGGTAGAGCTACTTAGCTGAAAATTGAAACTTGCATATTATGGAGATGGTTTATGGAAGAAATATTCAGAAAGCTGCTTAAATGAGCATTTAATGTACATTCATTTTGCTGGTTATTGTTACTATGGCAAAACAGATCTTAGAGGCTTTTCTCTCTTATACAGTCTCTTATTTGTTGTCTACAGGGACCTTCTCTCTCTCTCTCTCTCTCTCTCTCTCTCTCTCTCTCTCGTTTGTGTGTGTCCCTCTCCCTGCCCCACATTGCCATCTCTAGTTCCCATTGTCTTTCTTCCTTTTCACTTTCTCCCTCAGATTCAAGACAGAATTAATTGAAAAACTACTGCCCAAGGTTACAGGATGAGCCTGGATTATGTGGCAGCCCCTGAGCTGATACAGCAAAAGTGCGCCACGGGTCCTCCTGGGGCAGTTCAATGAGTACCGCATCAGAGAGACAGTGTGGAGCTTTCTCTCTTCTTCCCACACAATTTCACACAAAGATGATGTCTCTGTTGGAAAAGATGGAACAGGCCTATGATTCCCTATACTGCCTTCCTAGAAAGTTCTAGAATTACTCTATTTCATTCCTCTACCAAAATATACACATTGGGCTACCTTGGCAGTAGTAGTTAAGAGTGTTGCCTTCTCTTCTGGAGAACCCAGGTTTAATTCCCAGCAGCCATCCCTTGGCTCACAATGATCTGTAACTCCAGTTCCAGGGGATCCAAAACCCTATTCTGGATTCCAGAGGCACCAGGTACACATGTGGTGTACAGGCACATGTGCAGACAAAACACCCAAACACATACAATAATAAGAAAATAATAATGTTTTTTTTTTAAAAGAAAAAGCATTCTTAAAAATACACATAGACACTGCAAGCGTCTTTTCGGTTACCGAAACAAAAGTGCTTCTTGAACTGTATTGATACACATTAATAGATGAAGGTAAGGGATCTGGAATCCATCATATGTGTGTAAGAATGGTAACTATGCCCTTTAACCAGTCAAGTGCTATTAGAACAACCATTTAACTCTCAGAGCCTTGGCCAAGTGTGGAATTTAAGACTAACACATCAACTCTTCAGGGCTATTGCTTAAGCAGTGTCCAGCATCACACCACACACACACACACACACACACACACACACACACACATCAGATGTTGTTATCACTCCTACTGCTGTGGATGCTGCCTGACCTGGAACCCAGGCCCTGCATCCTTGAAGAGTAAGGATGAAGAAGATATGGGCTACCCTTAATTATAGTGCCAACACAGAAGGCAGATTCCCTTAGAGGTTTTTCCGTCCTCTTTCAGGGATAGTGCTGCATGCTACCATGTTGTTAGAAATCTGCACCCAATCCCAGTGCCCACCACTTACCCCCAGGAACCCGAAGCACTTGGAACTTTGTGAGTCTTGCTCTAGCAACCGGGATTTTGAACTGGAAATGGTGACTGACTCTCTTCTGCACCCTGGCAATCTCAGCCCTTCCAACAGCTCCAACAGCTTCTAGTCATAACCCTGTGATTTGAGAACAATGAATCTTAATATAATTGAGTTAACTGTATCATTTTTAATGTAAGACAATCTTGATTACAGCCAAAGGGCACCATTAACACACTGAAGGAATGGCCGAGATTTTAGCATGTGAATGTTGTACAGAAAATAGAACTAATTAGCACTAATTTAATTCGAAGATTAAAGAAAATCCTGCTTTTAATTTTTAATTTAAGACAAACCATTTTACTCTGAACAAAGAAAGAATAATAAGTACATTTTTTTCCATCTGAAAGGCAATTTTTTCTTTTGCATTATTACATTAATATGGGACTGTGGGAATCCTGACCCCATTAGAGATCAAATAATCAGCATTTAATTATTGACAGCAAATTAATATTTAATAAAGGCACAAGGGTTCTGCTATGTGAAAGAAAGGCAACCAAGGTTCTGCTGACCCAGAAACGGCCAGAAGGTCCCTCAGCCAGAACGCGCTCGCCTGTGCCCAGGGTAACAAGTTGGATCCCCAAAGAGTCCTGCAATGGATTTTCATCCCAGCCACTAAGTTTGGAGTGGGAGGACCAGAGCGTCTGTGATTTCTCCCTTTCTCTTCCTACTCCACCCCCACTGGTTTGTCCTTAATCAAGCACTTACGCTAAATAATACATCGAATGTCACAACCAAAAGGAGGACAGTCATAATAAAAAAATAATAGAAGAGGCCAATCCTCCTTTTTATTCTAGGGAGAAAAAAAAGAAAGAAAGAAAGAAACGGCGACTTTTCTTGGCTGTGGGACTGCTTGTCAGGGATAATTTCTAACTGAAGAAGACATAATGGATTTACAACGAAACCCTGATGCTTTCCACAGCCTTACAAAGATCCCTAAAATAAGCGCTATTACATTAGCGGCCCAAGGAAAAGCTGTTAGCTGATTTCCTGAGAAAGCTCAGAGTTGTGTGCAGAAAAATGTCCAGTGGGCAACCAACCTGGTGGTGGTTTGAAAACCTATGCTCACCCCCTCCTCCCAGGGCCGACAATAAACCTCATACCACGGCTTTGGTGGAACTGGAGTGGAACATGCTTAAACCAAGTCTGAGATCATGAGTATTTGTCCAGAGCTTCCTGGCTGTGGGCCTTAGACCCTCAGATTGTTTTTCAGAGAGTGGCCTTCAAGCATACCTTTCTGGGGAAGCCAATAGCAGTAGTTAGGTTTTATAGTCGTCCCAACCCCGTACCTGACAAAAGCAACTGAAGAAGAACAGAAATGGCTCAGTGGTTAAGAGCATTTACTGGCTTGTTCCAGAACCTACACATTGTACATTAATAAACTCATGCAGGCACACACATACACATGAAAATATGTAAATAAACAAAAAATAATCGTGTTTTAAAGGACTTTTTAGAGGATAGGTTTCTGTGGTTCACAGTTGAAAGTCTATCATTATGGGAGGGCAGGAAGGTAGGAAGGTAAAGGACATGGTCACATCGTAGCCATAGTGAGGGATCAGAGACACGAACGTGGATGTTCAGCTTTGTCTTTTGTCTCCTTTATTCAGTTGAGGACCCCAGCGCATGAGATGGTGCCCCACCTTTTCCATCAGGGTGTTTCTCTTGAAACACCTCCAAGACACCAGCCAAGCTGACAGTGAACTCAACCATCACACCAGCTTAGATGTGTTAAGCTGGTGTGAATATTGACCAGGGCTATCTTTCTCATGGTCTCCTCCTCCACACCACTGGCTCCTCTCCTCAGCATAGCCTGCCTGTGCACAACTCTACCTGGCTTTATGTAGTAAAGACCTGAATGTCTTTACCAAGTAAGCCTCAGATTTCTTATACCACATCCAAAACCAAGGTCCTTAAGCCAGTCTCTTCCACACTTACACAGAAAATATCAAGGTCATATTATCTCCTCTCCCACCACAGTACTCTGAGAATTTTTGTTGTGTAACAATTTCCTCTGAGATACAATCTTCTTCTTAGATAAAAGTTCTTAAGACATTTAATACCCTAAGTAGAGGTGAAACATTCATCCTACAAGAAAGCTCTTTAAGCTTAGCAAGTAAAAAAGTCAAAATCTTCAGTAAGTCCCTGAAAATGACCAGATTCACAGGTCCCTCCACAAGCAAGCATATACATAGTAGTACAAACTGCTGATGTACACTCTCAGACAATATGAACTACTAAGATGAAGCCCAAACCAGCTGTTGAGTTTAAATGGCTTACATAGGTTCATATATTTGAATGTTTCATACACAGTTACTGGAACTGTTCAGGAAGGATTAGGAGGTATGACCTTAGAGTAGATGTGTCAAGGTGTGGGATTTGAAGTTTAAGAACTGTCAGTTCTCCCATCCCCTCACCCCTGTCTCTGTGTGTGTGCATGCATACATGTGTGCACACATGTGTGTGAATATCTCTTTCTCTGCATCTCTGTCTATCTTTATATTCTCTTTCTATCTTTATATCTATCTATCTATCTATCTATCTATCTATCTATCTATCTATCTATCATCTATCTACCTATGTATCTAGCTAGCTAGCTCTGCCTCCAACTTGCTGATGCAATATAAGCTCTCAGCTACTACTCCAGAGTGATGTCTCCCTGCCTGATGTCATGCTTCACATCATGATGGTCATGAACTTACCCTTGAAATTGTAAGCAAGCATCAATTAAATGTGTTCTTTATATGTTGCTTTAGTCATGGTGTCTTGTCACAGCAATAGAAAAAAAAAAAAAGCTAAGGCACAAGCCCAGCTACTTGGAAGAAACAGAGAGCAACAAAGCTGCCTGGAAGATGTTCGAACCAACTGAACTGCCTGAAAAGGACACCACCCAACTTATAAAATTGCCTGCAGGTTGAACAATATGCTCCAGGTATCTAGCATTCTTAAACTGTCACCCTTGCTGGGATGGACTTTTGATGATGCATCTATTTTGAGTTATTTTCTGCTTCTGTCAGTAACCTCTTGCCCTTATTCCCATAAGTAGTCTGCATAGGTTCATTGTTTCACCAAATTGAACTTTGGTAGTCTCAGTACTTTGGTCTGTAACAGTTCCCTATCTGGAGTGAGTAGATATTCATTCATATCTACCCAGAAATAGTGTCACACAACAATTTCTCACAAGAACGATCAAAATTCCACATACAACAGAAAGGGTGTAGGTATGGAGTGTTGCTGATAAATGTGATTTGCTATACCATGTGGAGCTAACAACCACCTGAAAAAAAAAAAAAGATAGAAAGAGACCATGTGTCTTATTACAGGCCCAAATCTATGATCCTAAAATTGAAATACTTTTGCTCTACTTGAGATATCTTCATATTGATTTTTAATTGCTCTCATTATTAAACTAATAATACACAAATAATTTAACAATAGCCACCTAGAGTCCCAATTTATGCCTATGGTGACTCATAAAAGCACTGGTTCTTTAAACTCACACAGTGTGTGTGTGTGTGTGTGTGTGTGTGTGTGTGTGTGTAGTGGCTGTTTGAATTGGGAGCTAAAGGCTGGTCTCGCAGCAGTACTTGGCATCTTGGTCCGTTGACTTCATGATGTTTTAATGAAGCAGGCAAGGGGTTTAGAATTAGAAAGAAATTGGATCAGAGATGTGAGGCTGGATGATAGACCCAAGACTGGGAGTGGCCAAAAGTAGACACATGGGTAAGTACAGGAGAGTATCCTAGATCAATACTAAATGAGAAGAATGCATCAAAAATTCTTAGTAATTAAGTACTTGAAAATCCTGAGCAATCAGAATCACTTTTAGGGATCAAGGCCCTTCTGCTGTTTCTACATCAACTTGATAAGGCCTGTAAGAACCCTCAGCTGTGACTAAGCCAATTTCCTGCAAAGGGGACATGGTAACAGAGGGAGACCAACTGTGGCTACATAGTGAGAAATATATCCAAATCACAAATCCCATTACTTCAGAGATCCTAAACACTCTCTGTCATGAACTTATGGAATCAGTTGAGAAAGGAAAGTAATTAATTTCTTCAGCTTCCAGAAACAAACCCCATAGGCTTGACTTTCCTTCTGACTTGACGACCACTGACCCAAGCCCCTGTTACAATCTGGTACTATGCCATGATGTCTAGATCCGACATTTTGGAAGTGCTGTGATTCAAAGTCCAGGTTGTGATGCAAAGATGAAAATATGGACACACTGAGATATTGCAGGAATGTCTAAGGAGATGATGGGTTTACGACTCTAAGGTGGTAGGAGGTGGAGGAGAAGAAGAAGATGAGATGGAATAAAATGAAGATGTGCTGAACCCAGTGCCAAGTCCAAGTTTAGTTTTTGAATGTATTCCTAGTCTCCTGATCCTATTTTAGCCTCAGAACAATCCTCTCAAATCTTTCTCCTTACATATTTAAGGATTCAGTCTCAGAAAAATCCACTCAGGTACTCAGTCATCTAGAAGTTATTAGCAAGACAATGATATAAACCAGGGATTAGGCAACTTTGGAGTTCAAACCTTATAGTAGTTTCCTTAGAGGTGGACATTCTGTGTGGTGCATTTGAAGAAATAACATCAAAATCAGTTTTCCTTAAAACAATCAAAACAATAAGAGTGACTATTGAATAATGTTAATTGATATCTCACAGCTCTGGTTACTTCCGCTCACTGGTTTAATTATTAGTAGCTCAGTGAGTTTCATTAGGGACCTATTGTGCTGCTGTTGGCAAAACAACACTGGCATCTCATGTTCAATAATTAAAAGCAGGAAAAACAAACATCCTCTTTGGAGCCCTAGGTTTATAAATAGTAGGGGTATGTGGTCTCTTTAATCAATAACCAGGCTTGAATGATGGAGGCAAAGACCTTCTCATGCCAATATCTCAGTTGAATAGGTCTACATTTCACTTGTGACTACATAGAGACTGGCCATGCTGGTAGCCAGTGGATTTTTTTTTTTTTTTTTTTTTTTTTGCTACATGGATGTTGAAAGGCAACTTTCTTAAAAGAAAAAAAAGAGGCAAAGAAAAATCTTGACTCAGATATTTAAATGAATGCAAAGCATAAAATGAACATCTGTTAGTAAAAGAATTAGAAAAGATGCTAGAACCTGCTCAAAGGAGAAATCAAAGAGTCTAACACGAGTTTATAGATGGATGCAAAACTGGTATTTTGGCTTTGTTTTTGCTGAGGGAGTGGAAGGGGAGAGTCAATTAAGCCTGGACTGGACAGAATTAATTTGCATTTCTATAGACAAGAATTGTTTTGCGTGACCCTCACTTATACACAACTTACACTGAAAGACAGCTCTGGAGGGGAACAATGAAAGGCTAAAATCAGATTAACTTCAAGATTTTGCTCAAACAGTAGAGAGTTGCTACTGCCTTCAGCCAGTCATCTTTTTCATTTATCGCAAATTTCCCAGCACTGTAAACTAAAACCTTTCTTTGTCTTTCAGGGTCAAACCCAAGTTCAAAAACCAAGTTCAAAGACTGGTTTTGGCTTCTATATGAGTGATCCCAGATGTGTGACAAACCTCTCTGAACCTCATATTCCTAATCATGAATTAGGCTCAGTAGATGCATGTCAATGGCTTCAGATACCAGCTCAGTATGCGGTACACAGTGATGATTCTGAAGTGTTTGCTTTCATAGTTCTATCCCCCCAGGTCAGCAGAAATCCAACCATCAGTCTTCATTTGGCAGCTTCAATGATGGTTGAGGTCACAGTAGACAGTAGAACCTGGAGGTTGGCCATGACTCCTCGGCTTTTGATAAAAAATGGTGAGGAGCGGTTACATCACAATAAAATGCCTTCCTCAGCCTAGAAACTGAGCTGCGACTTAGAAGTGGGTACTTAATCAACTGCTGTCAGAGACTACAATTAAGAGGCTCCAGAGAACCAGCACCTCTGCTGGAGGTCTGCCATGAGCTTTCATTCTCTCAAATTTGGTATGCAAAGGAACTCAGTACTGGGAGATTGTGGGGAGCCACAGCCCCTGGGGCCGTACCCCAACATGGCGCCTACAGGAAGAGAGTTCTTAAAATAAACAAGTCCTTATTTGACTGCTGCTGTTATCCCTGCTGATCATTGGCTGAACTCGCTCACCTGGCAAAGCTACATTGGCGTGAATGCATATATATTGGACTTTTTCCGGGGTTCGGGGGAGATGAAGAGGGAGATGATGAAGAGGGAGATGATGAAGATTGTTCAAGGTTCCTGAATAAACTGTTGTTAGAAGGACTGGTGGTCCCATCTTCCTTGCTGGTCGAGAGAAGACGCGACAGGAGATGAGAGACAGAAGCTATGAGAGACAGAAATCCATCTGATGTTATGACCTATGGATTATGGGTACTCTCAATACTGACATTTGCACCCAATACTAAAATATAAAATATCCAGCAAATGCATTTATATCAACTGTTGACTGACTAAAGTCATAGGGCACTGTGGGAGAAGGTCTTTGCTTCCATCATCTAAGCTAGGTTATAGGTTAAACAGATCACATAAACCTAAGGAAGATATCTGTTTTTCCTGATTTAGTTATTGAACAGGAAATGACAGTGTTGTTTTGCCAAAACTAGTAGGTCTGATCATAGTTTGGGGATCAGGCCAACCCAGAACAGAATCCAACTCTGCCACTGACTTAGACTGTAACCTCATATAACTTCATTCACCTTCATCCTCAAATTCTTCATTGGAAAAAATTCAGAATAGAAATCTGCTCAAAGTATCATTCTCAAGATCCTATTTTTTGATGACTTGGCAAGTCATTGAACGACATGAGGCAGCTAAGATGATTTGAACCTGAAAAGATAGCCACTGCTTCAGACACCTTGGTGTTCAGACTCTTTTAGGAGTGTTCATCAACTAATCTGATTGCAGGTCTAAACTCCAAGGCCAAAAGAGCTAAGCCAAGGAGAAGCTCTGCTGGCCTAGAAGTTGGTGTCCTGACAAAAGTCCAGTCCTTTTTTAACACTAAAAGGGGCTAAGACCACACACAAGGCCTGTGTCATGCATGCCTAGGCAGCTACAGTGTTTCAAAGACATATTTATCTGCTTTCTCCTATAGTCGCTGGATGAACTCCTCAAGTCCATGCTCTCAAGCAGAGTATAAGCATTGTTGGAGATAGTGTTCAGGCTCCTGGTCAACAGTGTACCTCCTCAGTACCCTCTGGAACATATGAGGTTGTCCCCCTGTAGTGGCTATTCCTGGTTGTCAACTTGACTATATTTGGAATGAACTACAATCCAGAATTGGAAGGGTCACCAGTGACCCTAATCTGGAGACTGGGAGATAGAAGTTTCTGACCTGGATCTTGGTATGGAGATCTTGAAGACAGGGAGATCTCTGAGTTCAAGCTCATCTGGGATTAAAGGTGTGGTGGCACCTTTAATCTGGGCTACACCTTCTGCTGGAGATCATATAAGGACATTGGAAAAAGGGAGTTTCGCTATTGCTCTTTCGCCTGCTTGCCTTATGGAACTGAGCAACTGCTAGGTCCTTGGACTTCCATTCACAGCTACTACTAAACCATTGTTGGGAATTGGACTGCAGACTATAAGTCATCAATAAAATCCTTTACTATATAGAGACTATCCATAAGTTCTGTGACTCTAGAGAACCCTGACTAATACACTCCCCCATCCTACCAGGATGCCTGTCCTCTAAGCATTCCTGCCCTCTGCTCTCAGTGCTGGGGTCTTTGAGCTGGGAAAGATCATCCTGTGCCTGCCTCCTACTTACAAGAGAATTATGACTTGTCTTTCCCATTTTTAAGCCATTGTATATGCTTCCTCCTCCAACAGGGCTGTACCTCTGTTCTGATACCTCGGTTCCCAAGGAGCTGGTTTATGGAACAAGCCTCCTGAGAGTCCATTGACACTTGCTCTCTGAACAGCATTGCCTTTTCCTTCAGCTCCACCAGCCTGAAACTTAAGTCAGATATGTGAGTCATTTCACCTGGAGCTGTTGCTTGAACAGACTGCTAACACCAATGAGTTTTTAACTAGAACTTATGCAGGTATTTTCAATAGTCAAACAATAGCCGTGGAAGGATATTTAGCCAAGAGGATACAAGACTCTTAGATTTCAAAGTCAATTATAGACCTCAAATTTTATGAATCCTATGGAGTTTGTAGAGATTTCCCACCTGGGGTTGGCACAATCTATATAGGTTGTTGGGTATTTCTGCAAAAGAGATTTATTCTAGTAAGAAGAAAAAATTAAATATTAAAAAGGAATATGAAAGTATATATATATATACATATACATATATATGTATGTATGACTTAGAGCTTTTATTATGGGAAGAATAAATAAAATTGAAGCAAAACATGTTTCCCCAATATGGAAAAGTAATTACTTATAGAAATGATAGGTCTGACGGTTTTGTTTTGTGCATGTGTTGAAACTTGCCCAGAGATTCAGTGATAGGCAGTGAGCCACTCTCCTGAACCACAATGGCAGGAGAAAAAGTAGATACACATTCCAGAGTGGGTGCCTTCTCTGGAGTCAAGCCCCAGAAACTAGTCTAGAAAGGCAGACCCCTCTACTCACTGGGCCCCGGGGCTGTCCCTGGACTCCCTATGCTGCTCAGTGGGTGTCACTGGATGAGTGGCAGGCTAACAAAGCTCACGTCAGATCAGGCATGATGGAGAGCACATATCCCTTCTCTAGACCCTTTATCACTCAGAGCGAGTGTTTTATAGCTCTGTATAGAGGTTGCCAGAAAACAGCATTTTAAGGAGCTCCAGGCCATATTTCATCCATTAATGTCCTCTTGCCCCAAGAGGCAAAACAAACTAGCAGGTGTTTCAGAACTAACATCTTTATTACAGATGACCTCACTATTGTGTTCTCTATAAAGAAAAAATATTACAAAGCATTAACACACTTTAACTATTAAATTAATACAGATTTATGGTTCATATCCGGATCTAAATTTCTTGGCTTGCAAGGTCATTATTTTTCTGTGAATTTTTTTGACAACATTGCTAATGGGGACCAAAGCAAAATTGATATGAGCCACGGTGGTAGATGCATGAGTTCAGGGAGGCAGTAGGTTATGTATCCACATAAATTGCTCCAGTGACAGTTTCGCACTAGAACTTCTATGAGGATTTTCAATATTTGAGCAATAGCCACAGAAGGATATTTAGCCGAGAGGATGCAAGCACTAAGATTCCAATATTTACTTTGTTCTGACAAATGGCAAGACATGAAGACTGCACTTTAATTACTCGGAGAGCTTTGGCGCATAACTCCCCCTGCTCACCCTCTCTTGAATGCTTAAAGTAACTGCTACTTATTTTCCTGCATGTGTCACCATGGAGTATTATGTCCGCCAGTGCTGTGAGTATGAAAACACCCTCACCATGTTCTCTCCTGTGATTCTGAAGAATGGTGTGTTATGGACATGTTCCAAATGGAAAACACTATATCAAATATATTTTAATGAGTAGCCAAAGCCCCCAAATTTGGTACTACCAGGGCAGTATAGACTGTTTTCTTTCTTCCAAATTTAAAACACCATGGGTTCCCAGATTTCCAAGTGTTGATAGAATGAAGAAGAGGCATGGCTAATCTCTAACCAGGGTCAGGAGAACATTTGCAATGACCTCTGAACTTGAACACAGAGGTCTTCTGTACCAGTATCATGGCCTTGAAACATAGTTTCTACACTTGGGTAAGCGTCTTCTTTGTAACAGAGATGTATGTATCCATGGTACAGGGGGCACTAGGACCTCTCTAGAACCCAGGGTGGAGGAAAACAGAAGGTCCTTGAAAGGAAAGCCTGTATTTCCTGTGGTACTAAGGAAATACTCTGGGAGGTGAAAAGCTAAATCTCATTATTTCAGAAGACTTTGAACACAACTCTCCACTACCTAGTCTAAGTTCCACAGAACACTGTGGGGTAGGCAATATCTTGTCACACAGTTTGTGAAAATACATAAACCCAGCACTGATTCCCTGCAAAGTTCTGAGAGAAATCCATGACCATCAAGGAACACAATGCCTCTGAACTTGAGAGTAAATTTACTCCCCTGTATCAACATTAGCTGTGCCTCTAATCCCCAGAGCTAAACCCTACTTGAGTTGCCTTGAGGGAAAGAGATCCATGCCCTAGGGTTCATGCTTCCACTCCCCCATATTTACACTGCCAAGTATAATTACTGAGGGTCCCAGTCTCCTGCTGACTACTTGGTGGCAGGAGTAGCTGTAGGCAGGTTACAAGGAGAGCAGACAGATGCAAGCTGAGGTTAGAGCATCCTCCATCTCTCTGCAAGTCAGTAAAATCAAGACTCCTTCCTGGAAAACAAGGGAGGTACTTAAAGTGGGATATGAAACAGGAACAGGTAGATTAGGAAAGAGTGAACAAGCAGAAACAGGATATGATATTCAGGTAACAGGGAGGTTTTGGGGCCTAAATGTCACCTTCAGGAGTCCCAGGTCAGGCCATTCCTCCCACTGCCTGGTCAAGATTTCTAATTCTTCTCTCCATTTTCAATCCTCATGAAGATGAACCAAAAAGACCAATCAGAATAAAGTGCTCCATGAAACAATCTAACCATCTAAAAGGTGTTAATAGAAGAGGGGACAGTTGCATGTCCCTCACATGTCCTAATAGCTTTGGCCTGTAGCATTAAGACCTCATTGGGAAATTAAAAAATCGTTGAAAGAAAATTTTAATAAGGAACAATGTGCTGGTGTGGAAAACCAATGGCCTCTTATTTCTAGATTCCCTTGCCCCATTAATAAAGCCAAGGAACTTGAGATAGTCCTTTCTACTCTCCCTCTAATAGATGGATATTCATAACCATAGTCAGAGGAATGCACTATCATACTGATTGGACACTAAAGGCATCCTATACAACCACAGGATCCACATATGTTGGTATGCTTACTTGTACAATATGCAAATAATCATCCTTATGATTATGCATATGTGTATCAGTGATTCATGTATGTGGGAGGTGTTCTGTACCTACCCTGCATATGATCCCGTATGTGTGCACAGGTGTGAGCATGATCTACAAAGCATGTGACGTGCATGCGCAAGTACATGGGAAGTGCAGTGTCTGTATGTTTACATGAGTCTGGGTTCTGAAGCCCTACCACGCACCAGCCTGTTTGCAGCTAGTGTGGACCCGCTAATGATTTTAATGAGAGTGCCTCTGGATTCATATTTTTTTCATAAAATACATCACACTAAAACCAAATCAATGAGAAACATTAATTAGGGCCTTTGTAGATGCCTTCTGTGGTGGTGTTTTTCTTTTGAGAAGCACCAGAAGAAGAATGCTGGGCTTTATTTAAGCTAAGTTGTTTGACATTTAGATGAGAGAAAAAAGGAGAAGAAACTCACAGGCCCAGGAACCGGTTTTGACAGCTCTTTGTCATGCAAGGGAGAAAAAAGGCGCTGGCTGTGAGAGTCTACTTTGAAGCCCTGGAAATTTGTAATGAAAAATTTAAGATACAAGAGAGGCAGAAAGACGAGCTATTCACGGGGCTCTGCATATATTAACACTTATAATGCAAACTAAAGGTTTGCTGTGTGTTTTTATAATTTGGCCGCTAATAAATATCTTCCAGAAGTGCTTTGATTTTCTAGGCTTGGGTATAGAGTTCGAATCCATTAAAAAGTAAAAGAAACAATCGACATCGGACTCTGGTCCCTGATTAGGGGGCTGTGCACATCAATTATTGCAGGCAGACCACTGACTGATATCAAAGGATGCTGGAAAGCCTTGCACACTTGGAGGGAGATAATATATTTGTCTACAACTCCTCTGCTGTGACCTTCATCCATGCCATTCTCCGGGTCAACCCATTTTAAGCACTCCACTCTACTGGGCATAATTATGATCAATTCCTAAGACACCATGTATTCACTATGGAAGTTCCTCAAAAGAACCATCTTCATTGTTGAAAGGAGATTTAAAAAAAAAAAAAACGACTCTTCCTTGTATCTTTGGAATCTAGTTTGGCCTTACCTCCACATCACATGTCTGTAACGCCAAGGCAAGTCTGGCCATTCTTCCAGATCCTCATAGGCAATATAATAAATGTTTGTTCTATAATCTCCAAGCCACTCAAATTTCCTAGTCAGTTATGACCTCACAACGTCTTGATGTCCCCAGCTCCCTTTATACTTCATAATCTTTATCTACTCTCCCCATTCATGGGTCCAAAGTTATATAGCAGGCAACTGCATGTGGCCCCCATGTCCCCGATGTTCCCATTTAACTTAGTGAAGTATGGACTTACATTTGTATCTTGGATGTTCAACATTCTCCCTGCCCTTTGGTAATTGATTTTAAAACTACTGTATTAAACTAAACTCACTTCATAGCAGCAGCTCTGCTATTCCTAGAAACATTGATAAGCTGGCTCTATAATCTCTACTGTTCAAAATAGGAAACCGATACTTATAAAGGCTAAAATAAATTTCCAAAGGTCAACAAGGGAAGAAATCTGAAGTGTTTTCTGACCCCAGTAGTTAGTCTTTCAACCATTGTACATGCTGCTTCCTATAATACTTTATGTAGTTTTTAGGTCTTTAATCCCAGCACTCAGGAGGCAAAGGGAAGCATATGTCTAGGTTTAAGGCCAGCTGGTCTATTGAGTTCCAGACCAGTCATAGGTGGGCTACATGGAGAAAGGAGGGCAGGGGAGAAGAAGGGATGGACAAAGACAGAGAAGAGGAAGAGAAGAGAGAGAAAGGAAGAAGAGTGAGCTAGTCTTCTCCATTTCCTCAGACTCTCCATATCTATCTTAAAAACTATACCATCTAGGGCTGGGAGATGGCTTAATTGGTAAGACCACTTGCAAGCAAGAGTATCTAAATTTGCATCCCAGACCTAAAATAAGCTAGGTATGCCTATGTATACTTAGAACCCCGGCACTGCCAAGGAAGAGGCTCAGGGGAACTTCTATTAGCAGTCTAGCTCTGGATTCAGTAAGAGACCCTGTCTGAAGGGAATACAGTGGAGAGTGATAGAATACTATGCTCAATAGTCTGGACTCCACATGAGCACTTGCAAGAATGCATTTGAGCTGCACACACAAAAGAAAAATAATAAATAAATCTTCCTTTTATTGATAGAGTCTCCAGGTAATCAAAACTTTTATAAGCCACCTTCATTTATAAGAATTTGTACATATTTTTAATGATGAGCTATTTAAGTTCTTATAGTACCATCAGGCCTCATCAAGGAGCAGACCTTTTCTACAGAATGTGTCAGGGAGACAGGAGACTGCCAGGCTCATTCCACAAGGGCGAGAAGCTAACACAAATAGTAAAGAAAGGCGCTGTTACTTTCAAATAAAGATCCAGGAAGCAGTGGAGACCCTGGTGATGAGAAATTGAGGACTATATCAGTCCTCCCTTCCCATAAGGGCCAGCATGACAATCTGGTCACAAGAAGACCCCACCAACATCTTGTTCTAGAGAATGGCAGGCTACAGAAAAAACCCCAGCCTGACTGCATAATCCAGCCTCCTCTGAAAACCTCTCCAGAATGTTTGCCTTTGACTTTCCCAAAGCTTAACAAAGACTTCTAGGCATACTTGATGCCCAACTGGAAGGCATCTCGCTGCCTTTAAATATCCCATCAAAATGAAAGTTCTCCCAAACTGTCTCAACCTTCCTTTTTTGTGATTTCTTCTGCTTTTTACCACTGAGTATACAGAAATGAGAGTAGCTACAGATGAATCCCGTTGCCACCGGTTTCTACATGAGCATCCTTGACTCCTTTTGATCTAGGCTTACTATCATCTCAGTGGCCTCCTTGGCTCTGATGCTCCTTCTATAAAAGGCAATGATGTCTGTCTACATGATGAGGCAGATGATTTTTGTAATCCTGGGCACTCCTGCCCTAAGGATACAGTCCATCATGGTGGGAAAGTAATGGAGGCAGGGCCATGAGAGGTCTGACCACATTGTCTCTACCGTCATGAATCATGGATGAATTCAGTCCAGGACCCCTACACACATATGCCACACACATTTAGAGTGGGTCTTCCAACTGCAGTTAAAACTCTCCAGAAAAGCTCTCTCAGACATATCCAAAGGTGTATCTCACAGATTATTCTAAATCCTACTAAACAAACAATCAATATTACTCATGGAAGTCCCTCTCCATGGACGCCAAGAGATGTGAAGTTTCTCATGGTATATGCCATTAACTAACTTGATTTTGTTGTACTATAAAAGACAAAATCTAGTAAATTTTTTCCATGAGATCCAATATATATGTTGAGTCAATAAATGTTCCTCTTATCCAGAGCTATGGCTTGCAAGAATAAAAAGTAATTACCAAAAGGAATAGTCTTGGGAGAGTCATGGACCTGAAGGCAAGGAGCTAGCAGCTTGAGTATAGTCTGTGGGAAGTACAACTATGTCTCTAAGGCAGTGTGATCCATTTGGTCCTTAACTAGATTTGAGTAAAGAAGAAAGTGATGCATTTAGGCCTGGGACCATCTGAGCTATCCATCACTCCTGGGCTAGACGGCAAAGGGAAGACAGGAGCTATTCTCACAGTATAGCTTCATAAGGGATGATTCTGAGGGGAGCTGTGATCTTCAGCCAACTCACAGCTATTTGGAGAGGAGGAAGCAGGGAATTAATCCCTGAACTGTGCTCCCTCATGGGCCTTATCCTTCCTCCAGAAGCAAGGTAGACACTGAAACAGTTGTGATGGGTCAGACCCCAGGGGCAAGAGCAGAATGGAAACAGAAGTGAGCAGATGGCAGGACAAAAAAGCAATGTCAATCAAGATTTTAAAAGAGAGAGAGCATCTGTTAGATGGTTTCTGGGCTTCTCCTCTGGTCAGAACATAGTCAAAGGTACAAAACGAATCCAGGAAGAAGAGAGCTGAGGAAACAGCCAGAAGCAAGCAGCAGGAAGTTCCCTGGAAAACTTTGAAAATAAAAATGGTAATAGTGTCATTGCACTAGCTACAAAGGTTTGTTTGAAGGAACCAGAATGGAGGAAGGGCGTCTCCAGCCCAAGTTCTCAGGCTGCTGACTTGGTTTTCTGACACTGTTTTACAACTCTGTCCATGATAGCTTTTTTAAGATCGTCATAATACCTCCTGAAGACAGATATTTTTTCTGGGACTCTTTGTACATGTTCTCAGTAGATGTGGCCTGGTATCTTGGCCTCTTTCGTGTTGCTATGAGAAAATACCCTGACAAAAGCAACTCAAAAGAGAAAGAGTTCACTTGCCTCACACTTTCAAGGAGTCCATCAGGGAGGAAAAGTCATGATGGCAAGACCTCGAGTCCATTGGTCACATTGCACCCTTAGAAGAACGTGAGAGAAGTGTACACTCAGTTTGCTTTGTCTTTTTTCATTCAGTCCAGGACCACAACCTATGAGATGCCGCTGTCCACAGTTAACTATGGTGATCATCCCACCTCAGTAAACCTGATACCCCACGAGCATGACTTCAGGCCAACAATCTAGATAATCCCCTAGAGGCATGAGAGATTTATCTCCTTGGTGACATTAGATTCTATCGATTTGAAAAACAAAATTATATCACATCCCTAGTGTATGCCTGGAGACATCCATGGGGATTTACCATGTGAACCTAAAGCTATGGACCCTAGCTTTGCTCGTCTGTCCCATGTGACAATCACGTGTTAGAAGAATTCCCAGAATTACCCTCAAGTCAGAGGGTCTTCCATTCTTCCATGTCCTTATACAGAGAGAATCTTTGCTATACAGTAAGGTCTAGACTATTATAATATACCTAGCCCCAGACCAACCAATCCTCATTCCACAAGCAAGCTGTCCAGAGACCATGCCTATAGGAACTTCTTTTCTTTTAGGCAGGTAGCAAAGGCCCAACATTAGCCAGTCTCTTCAAAGTAGATGTGTCCAGGAATTTTATATTAGATAAATCTGCTTCTAAGTTTAGGGAGGTAGTTCAGTCAATGAAGCAAAAAGCACATGGATCTGATTTTTTCAATCCTGGCATCCATGCAAAAACCAGGCAAGATAGCATGTACCAATAATCCCAATGCTAGTAGGTATAGACAAATATACAGGGTAGGACTATTGCTGATTAGACAAGTCTAGATGAAGCAGTAAGTTCAATGTTCAGCAAGAAAACATGTCTCAAAAACATAGAGAAGAGGTAGAGGAAGACACTGAAGTCAACATGTGGCCTCTATCTCTCCTCCCATATATATTCCACACATACATGATAAGCACACCCCCCTCATGCACACATGCACACACATTCTGCTTCTATTCTGACCTTCTATAATGATAGTCACTGAAAAACTCAGAAATAACAGATCACTTCAAAGGTATTACATCCCATTTCAATCACATCTTACGTGATCTGAAGTAGATGGATCCATGGGCTTAGTTTAGAGAAAAAAAGACAATGCTTTCTGTATCATATGAAGGTCAGTGTGAGTGGGGGAGCTACATCATGTTACAGTTTTTGGTCTAGAACATCCCTCAGATCCATGTACTAAAGGGCCACTGACCAGTTCAGCATTCAGAAGGGATGATTGAGGAGGGAATTGAGCCCTGGAACTATGACCTCTTCATTGGATGAATCAACTGAGGGGTTCATAATGTGATGGGCTAATGGAAAGACATAGAAACATAGGAGGTGGGACTTAGTTGAAGGAAATGTGTTCCTGAAGGCATCTTTCATGGAAAGTATTAATGATTCTGGCCCTTTAACTATCTCTCTGCTTTTGCTTCCTGGGTGTCATGATTTAAACAGCTTTGAGCCACCATGAGGTTTTCCCTTACCACAAGCCCACAGAAATGATGCTCTGTGATGATGGATTGAACACTCTGATATAATAACACAAAGGAACTTCCCTTCTTTACGTTGATGCCTCAGATATTTTGTTTCAGAGATAGAAAGCTAATTAATATGTGGTCCTTGTGTGAGCAGATCATCATCAGTAGAGAAAGACAGGGTTTTAGAGTCCCATCTAATGAGTTAGACTTTCCCTACCCCTTCCTGCAGGTCTTGCTTCTGTGTGTGGCCATTGAAACAACTTTGGAAGATACTCTGGCAATTCTGGTTAAATAGCTCTGTCTCTGGTTCTCCATTTGAAACTGACTTCTTAATTCTGCACCATTGCCTGGACGCAAATGCATTTATGTATATTAATTTTTGCTCTACTTAGCAGAGTGGTCACTTAATTAAATGTCTTCAGTTGTTTTATTAGAGAAAAAATAACCATCTCTCCACCTCCAGCATCCCTCCTTCCCACTTAGCTCCACTGTTGTGCTGGGAATTTAAACACTATTGGTTGTTTTCCATTCTGTTCATTTGTAACCCTGATGCCACCACATTTATAGAAGCCAATATTAAAAAGTAATATCCAAGACTAAAGTCGCTAGACTGTTTAGTAGATTTTTAAATTGAAACCAAAATTATACAGATTTTTCATTCTGATAATTCTACCAATTCACTAATTCTTTAATCTTTACAGGTCATTGAACAGTTCCACATTAATGAGATGTAGTTAAGAACAAATTTTACATTTTTTCCTTTTTTTTTCTTGAAAAATGTTTCCTATCATTTGTAAATTAGAAAGAACTTGTTCCATTTATGGTCCATTTATTTAAAATAATCGAATGCATGGGATCTGACTGAACACTGTGTGTAATGATGCTTTTAAACAAATTACCATTTATTTATAAGCAAGAAATAGACTTTTAAAAAGCACCCAGACTTGGTTATATTATTAATGACATTCTCCAGGGCCAACAGTTCTGGTGTGTGTGTGTGTGTGTGTGTGTGTGTGTGTGTGTGTGTGTGTGTATTTACAACACTAGTATGCATGTACAGACATACATGCATATATGGATTTAATTTCAGCAAGCAAGTTGAAGATTTAGTTTTCTAGAAAAGGAACATGCATTTTCTTTTCAGAAACTCTCAAACATAGTGGAAAACTTAACAATAGCAGCTATCCATCTAGGGCATCTCCACTGTAAGCCTTGCCTGTCAACACTATCTAAAGCTAAATGCATAGAGTCGGGTCTAGCCCAGGCTGTTCTGTGAGCCAGGCTGAGTGAGGGGAGCAAACAGAAATGTTCTCCACCCACCTAAGACAGGAGCATGTGTGACCACACAAGACCCACCAAGTCCACCCTTGCCCCCTAAGTTGCCACTCAGAGAAAACTTGCATTTTAATGAAATGCTACAACTAATTGCTTGGATTAGAGTGTTGTAAATTACTATTATTCCTCACCACATTCTACCACAGGGAGGAAAATGTTTATCCTGCTTAATGTTATTCAAAGAGCTTGAGTTGTGGAGAATCAGGGGAGATGGCAGACTGATTTAATGGAAGAAGACTGCCGTGGCTTCATCAGCCTTTATCCTAAGAACATATAAGACAGTCTACGCTGCATTTTCATAGCCCTTTTGAGCCACAGGAAAAGAAATTAATACTGGGTGTTGCTAGATCCTTCTGGTATTTTTGCTAGCCCCAGCCCTCCCCACCACCACCACTCCCACCCGGCTTCCTAAAATGTACAATCCAGAAGTTTCATTTGCTAACCCAGTAAAGCCGAGGAGTTAATCCTAGTCTCCAATTCTCTTTCTTTGAAATAGGGGGTCTGTAATCCCAGAAGCAGTTAGTGAAGAAAAGTAAAGTGTAGACAGAGGAATATGTGTAGAAACTGGGGGCATGGATAAGGCGATTATACATGGAAGCAAGGGGCTCACCATAGTGACAATAAGTTGCACCTTTGTTGCTTCCTGCCAGTATTTCCTGAGAAGCCTTAGGGAAAGCTAATGCAAAGGAAAGATGATTGGAGATGAGGTGAATGAATAGAGTTCTCTTTTCTGTGATCATTAGGAAAGAACAGGACCTGCTATATAACTGACACTCCATAGATATTTGCTGGATAAATGAATGACCATATAAATGTATAAATTACGTGCCTACTTGCAAAATGGAAGAAGGTAGATATGGATGCTATTGGCCAATTATTCAGTATATCAGGTATCCTATTCCTCCACTCTGGGAGCTTTTGATAGACCACTGTCCAAGTCACACTTAACCAGAATTGTGGCATCAGAGTGCCCTATCAATAAACTTGATACATCTTAGTAGGAAAAAAAACATCGAGGATATGAGAAACCTGTAATTTAGTTTCTCACTGGCTTCCATTGCTTGATGTTCATGAAGAGCAGGTAGTTAGAAGGAATGTATAGATGTCTGACAATCTTATTAGGAAATCAGTCTCCCCCTTTACCACAGTTTGAGAGGACTATGAATTTGATGCAATGTGTGATGGAAATCGATACTATTACATTATAAATTTTCAGATGTTTATATAGTAAGCCCCTGCAGTGAGCCAGTGGTAGAATCTTTACAGCACTATCGATCATAACTGATGATCATTCTGTTCAGGCATTAGTAGCTCTATTCATCTTTAGTCATTATTGTTAACACACCCTATGTTTGTGTCTGGCTGCAGGTTGCCTTCAATTGTCAACATGATACAGCTAGAATCATTGAGAGCAAATTTCTCAATTGAGGAATTGCCTATATCAAATTGGCCCTTGGGCATTTCTGTGGGGAACTGTCTAGATCAGCAGTTCCCAACCTGTAGGTTGTGACTCCTCTGTGGGTAGAATGACCCTTTCAGAGGGGCCATCTAAGATTATTGGAAAAATAGACATTTACATTATTTACATTATGATTCACTACAGTAGCAAAATTACAGTTATGAACAAAAAATAATTTTATGGTTGGTGATTGTCTTAGTTAGGGTTTCCATTGCTATGAAGAGGCTCCATGACCATGGCAACTCTTATAAAAGAAAACATTTAATTGGGGCTGGCTTACAGTTCCAGAGGTTTAGTCCAGTGTTACCATGGTGGGATGTTTTTATAAGAGTTGCCAACCTCATGGAGTCCCTTCATAATGTAATGCTTTGTCTGTTTCTACCTAGGTGACCTTGGTCTCATCATTTAACTTTTCTTGCAGTTTCCTTTTTACCATGGCAATGTCACTTTACCTGTTGTTTCTGACAAAATCTCAAATATTTGATTTTACAGATAAAGACTGGGGAGCCAGATGCTGGGGTGAAGAAGGCCTGCTAGCTCAGAGAGACAGAGAAAGCACCCAGATGACTTTCTTCCTCAGCTGATATCCTAAGAGGTAGCTCTCCATTGCAAAAACACTTTAAACTCAACATCCCTCCCTTCTACTTCCTGTGCATCTCTCTATCCATCCTCCTGATTCCCTCTTACTCTCTATGGTTATTTCCCTATGTTCACTCCCTATCAACTGATTGCTTGCTCTACCTCTTGACTTATGGCTCACCATGAGTTCACGGTGAGAGAGCAGCCATGGACTATATTGAGCCAGGGCAAGACCAGATACAGGTAAAAGACCATTTGTCTGGGTAGTAGCAGCTTAGTCGGGTTAGAATAGCTCAGAAACTGCCCAGCTATTAGTGCTTGCAGTTTGTTAATAAAAATACCTAGTCTCTGTGTCTTTGTGCAGAAATTAAAATGGGCTAAAGCAGCTATATAGAAACAACCAACAGTTATTTGGGAGCAAAAGAGATATAGGAAACCCCCTGAGAACTACAACTACACAACCACTCCATGTTCTTTCCATCATGCCTTCCTCATCATGACAGACTGCATTGCTTCTGAAAGCATTAGGCAAAATAAGCCTTCTTCCCTGAAGTTGCTTCTTGGCAGGTGCTTGGTTATAGCAATGGGAAGAGTTAACCAAAACATGGTTTTGGTTAGAGTTAAAGGGGGTCTGTCAGCTTTAGCCACTGCTCCCTATGGAACTTAATATCCACAGTTTACTAACTATATTTACAAAAATACTTTCTGGTACAAGTTGTGCCAGCAGGGTTTTACCTTGAACAGACAGGAACAATCCTTCCAAGAAATATCTAGTAGGGCGATTCCCTTGGCCATTAAAACTCACAATAATCTATGTATATCTGTTCTAAGTGATCTTAGGTGCATTCAAACTTGGATGAGACTGTTAGCATCCTCCAGGGTGACACTACCCATCCATTAATGATGGGTGCCGCAGCAAAACTGGAATGGCCAGCAAATTCACAGATCACTCCCTGTCACATCCAAGGAGAAACCTTTGGTGTGCATTGACACATCTAAAAGCAAGTTCACAGACTCCCGTTAGTCCTCTAGTACCTGAACTGGATGAAACATTTAAAGTGCTATCTCCAGAAAACCCAGTCTGCAGCAGAGAAGCTGTGGAGGAAATTGGGGTGAGTGTGCTCTGTGCCCAAGTACAGGTCCCCCCAAAATAATGCCAATTTAAATGCAGTTACTTGTTGAAGTTAACATGTCAGTTCTCAGAAAGCCAAAATGTAAATAATAGGGACTGTCTTTGTCTGGGTTTGTATTCCTGCACAAAACAATATGACCAAGAAGCAAATTGGGACGGAAAGGGCTTATTGAGCTTACTCTTTCACATTGCTGTTCATCACCAAAGGAAGTCAGGACAGACACTCACACAGGGCAGGAACTTGGGGGCAGGAGCTGATGCAGAGGCCATGGAGGGTGCTGCTTATTGGATTGCTTCCCCTGGCTTGCTCAGCTTGCTTTTTTATAAAACCCAGGACAACCAGCCCAGGAATGGCACCACCCACCCTTAATCACTAATGGAGAAAATGCCTTACAGCTGGATCTCATGGAGGCATTTCCTCAAGGGAGGTTCCTTTCTCTATGATAACTCCAGCTTGAGTCAAGTTGACCCACAAAGCCAGCCAGTACAACTGACCCCTTGTCATTTTAACACACAAACACATCACTATTAAGCCTCAACCCTTACTTTCTTTGTCATCCTCAACATCTAAATAACTTTAAAAGTCCCACAGTCTTCACAAATTCCTACATATTAAAATTTCAATCTCTTTAAAATATCCAATCTCATTTGAAATCCAAAGTCTTTTTACAGTTCAAAGTCTCTTAACTGTGGGCTCCGCTAAAATACTTTGTTACTTCAAGAGGGAAAAATATCATGGCATAGTCACAATCAAAAG
Source organism: Mus pahari (assembly GCF_900095145.1). Classification (NCBI taxonomy): domain Eukaryota; kingdom Metazoa; phylum Chordata; class Mammalia; order Rodentia; family Muridae; genus Mus; species Mus pahari. Next base: position 84,716,017 of record NC_034590.1, on the reverse strand, counting down.
CAAAATCACACTCTAACCATCTAATGCCTGGGATCCACTCACGATCATCTGGACTCCTCCAAGGGCTTAGGTCACTTCTCTAGCTCTGTCCTTTATACCACACACCTTGTCTTCTGGGCTCTAGCTGCCAGTACTCCACTGCTGCTGCTGTTCTTGGTGATCATCTCATGGTACTGGTATCTCCAAAACACTGCTCTCTTCTGCTTCGACTTGACTGAACTTTCACAAATAGTCTCTCATAGGTTCTTTTCATGGCGCTAAGCCTCAACTTCCCTGCATGACCCCTTCAGTCCTGGGCCTTCAACTGCCACTGAGGCTGCACCTTCACCAATGGCCTCTCCTGGCCTCTCTCGGTGCCAATCAAGCATCTGCTGCTATACCTTCACGTTTCAAAACCAGTATCACCTGAGTGATTCTTGTATATCACCAAGTATGGCTGCCAACACAAGGTTCAACCGTAGCTGTCTCTGGAAAACAGTTCCTCTGTGCTCTCAGGAAACACTTCCCAGAAGATTTCACCTTAGTGATACAGGTCTCTTCTTAATCACTGCTAATTTCTTAGCTCCAGCTAACCAGCATCAATCATCCCAGTGTTGCAAAGGTTTTCGATTTAGTAGTTCTGTTATCTTGTTAATCACAGATGATTCCTCAGCCCCTGTTAACCAAAACCACAGAATCTTCACAATCAAAACAGTAGCAGCCCTGATAAGAGTCTTTAATCTTCCCTCTGAAATTTCACAAGCCATGCCTCCATCATTTACACTGTTTTCAACATTTATCTTCCAAGCTCCTACAGAACATCCCACAGAGATCTTAACATCCCCAAAGCTCTTCTAGTTCAAAGTTACAAAGTCCTTCCACAGTCCTCCCCAAAACATGGTCAGGTTGTCACAGAAATACTCCACTCCTGGTGCCAGTTTGTCTTAGTCGGGATTTGTATTCCTGCACAAAACATCATGACCAAGAAGCAAATTGGGGAGGAAAGGGTTCACTCAGCTTTTACTTCCACTTTGCTGTTCATCACCAAAGGAAGTCCAGACAGGAACTCACACAGGGCAGAAACTCCAGCTTGTGTCAAGTTGACACACAAAACCAGCCAGTACAGGGACAGAGAAAATATTTTCCCAATTTGTTGGTGTTCAAGTCCTTTCTGGCTTTGGGTACCAACACACTAAAAATTAAAGCCAAAAGGAGGAAACAAAAAATTCAGACAGCACCTCTCCAACACTTCCTCTTTTATAGTAGAGAAACTGGTGTCAGAAAGGGGCCCGTGCAAAGGTCTACGTTATGTCTGAAGCAGGAGGATTAGAAAGAGAAAGCAGCTGTTTGTCGTGGCACAGTATACCCCAACTGAACCACACTGCAGGTCCAAAGGCATGTAGCACAAAGCTACAAATAGGAATTCAAATGATCCGAGCCCTATGGAAGTACTAGCCTCTGTATATTTCATTGTCATCCAGACACCATCCTGTGTGTTAGAGGAAGGTCTCAGGAGATGTTGGGATGAAGTATCTTTGAGGTAGAAATGTGTGGGTTTGATGTTCTGCAAGTCTGAGGTGGGAGAAACTTCTAGTTCCAGCTGTTTTACCCTTCCATGCTGTGGCCATTCTAGCATCTGCCAGCCCCATCCTTCAGTACCTGACTGCTAACGTCCTGCATCTTCCACAGCTGACTCCTGATGCAGTAAACCAGAGTGGTCATTTTCCCTAAGTCAGCTTGTACTTTCTCCTCTGATCATTTATTTTTCTGGTGTTAATATTCCTCTGCTAGGTAGGACCTGCTGCACCTAACTAACCTATTTTATATCCAGAGGTTTGTGTGTAAACATCAGAGGTCTGCACCTTAGCCAGCAGATTCATCTCCTCCCCATCCTGCTCATTAGCTGTATCTAAGCAGTTCAAGTAGAGATTGCTTTCACAGAGTTAAGCAGAGAAGGGCAGCCCGAGCGCCTGCTTTTGCAACCATATTTAATAATGCAACAGTCATAGCCTGTGGCATCTACAGAGTAGGGGAAGAATTATTCAAATATCTCCACATTGGTAGGGATGATCTTCTGCCTGGGAACTAGTAATAAGTCATCCAAGCTCCAGTGCCACATTGTAGAGATCCGAAATAGAAGAAGCAGACCCAAACTCAGGCCATATGGAGCTATCTGGGAGTGAAGGAAGATCAGTGAAGGCAGAAACAGAAAATGTTCACGAGAGCCCTGAGGAGCAATGAGTGTACTTGGAACACATGATCTGTGTAGCCGAACTGTCCAGAGTAAGGACAACTGGAAACAGTAAGAGAGACATAAACTCTGTGGTTGGAAATGTATTCAGAAGGTTCCGCACTTAGAATGCACTGGCTGCTACAGTGAAGAACAAACCTACACAGTTTAGTCAGACATGGAAAAGGAAGGGACTTTGCAGTCAGGCAAACACCATGGACCCAGATCCACAAAGTTAGATACTGCTTGAAGCAACCAAACAGAAACATGGTGCTTTATCCATAACTGGATATGGATCCCATCAATCCCCAAATGTGGAGGGGGGGAGGCTAAAGACAAAACCTGAATCACTTTAAACTCCAGTAAAACTTTCATTAGCCATAGTCCCTCAACTTGAGTCATGCATGCTGGGATTTGCATTTAAAATGCCTCCAACAGGCTCATGTGTTTAGACACTTAGTACCAGTCAACCATTGCTTATTTTGGAGGTGGGACCTACTTAGAGAAAGTGGACTGTTGAAGAACGGTCTTGGGGTTTATTACATGGCCCTGATGAGCCCTGGTATGGAAAGAAGTCAACTGGGCACTGTAACAGTGATCTAGAAGTTGGAAGTGAGCACACCAGGGAAGATACTGCCTTAGACACTGAGGTATGGAAAATAAGTTGTTCTGGAGAATTGGCATTGCCAATACTGAACAAGGTCAAAAGGGTGTTGCGGTAAATCTCCAACCCAAACATGCCTGGACAATGAAAACACAACACAATTAATATGAATACATGTTGTGCACCTAGATTGGGCAGATCTACCGCTACACTACCATCTTCCACTTCTATGAGACCCCTTAGAACTTGTGGTTTCTCCAGGTCATGTGCTTCTGCTCTGCTTTTCTTCTTCTTCCTCCTCCTTTGCCTCCTCTCTCTCTCTCAAACTTCCTTCTTTTCTTTCTTTCTGCTCCACCTTCCCTCTTTCTGCCCAATCATCAGCTCTCCTTTATTTTACAAATTAAGGTGGGGAGAAGGTTTACAAGAAATCTCCTGAGTGCTGACTCATTCCTTGTTCACAATCCCTCACAGGAGCATGGAATTGACATCAAATATAATTAGCCCCAGGGCTATCCACAACAAAAGGGAAACTGAAATGGGAGAGTAAGTAACTAGATTGAAATGTAAGAATCTGGGAGCAGGTGCGATTTTTACTTTCTCTCCAAGTTAGAAATATTCATTTTCTTTTCTTTAAAGAAAAGAAGCAGTGAGTGATGGATGAAAATGTTTCTATTTGCAGGAGATCCCTCCCCAGTATGCACTGGCCACACCCACCAATCATATATCAAATTCTTCCAAGTCAATAGATTTTGTAATGTGTGCATTGAAGCAAATAACTTGCAATGTAAGACTTGGTGGCACAAACCTTAATGTACCCTCACCTTCTTGGAAAGCTAGGTAGAGCAATCATAGATCATGGACAGCCTGGGCTACAGGGTGAGCCCTGGGCCGGTCTAGGCAGCTTAGCAATACTGTGTCTCACTTGAAGAGGTCCTAGGCTCAATTCTAGTACATGGAAGAGGGGACAGATAGGGGTGGGACCCTCTTTTCTTCTCACATAATGCTAATAATACTGCACACCTCTATTTATTTTTGCATAATAAGGTCTGATCAACAGTAAATCCTTTCAGTGGTTTTCTAAACCTCTGACTCCATTCTTCCCCTTCACTTTTTATTCTCTGCCTTTATTACAATTCATTTATCTCTCTCCTGAAGGAGATCCTGATGAGTCATTCTCCAAGGTGGTGTAGAGGTAAAGAGCCCATGAACTCCTCCATGGAGAACACAGGGACAGTAGACTAGAATTATGGAGGTAGTGGAGGTGAACAGGGTCTGTACCACACTGGATCAATTCCTGACTCCTGGCCCTTTCTTCTTGTCTAAGGTGACTTCTCCTTTCTCTCTCTCTCTCTCTCTCTCTCTCTCTCTCTCTCTCTCTCTCTCTCTCTCTCTGTGTGTGTGTGTGTGTGTGTGTGTGTGTGTGTGTGTGNTGTGTGTGTGTGTGTGTGTGTGTGTGTGTGTGTGTGTGTGTGTGTGTGTGTGTAGATATGCATGCACATTTGTGTGTGTGAATGTGGAAACCAAAGAATACCTTCAGGGTCCATCCACCTTGTTTTTCTTTGTTTGTGAGTCAGGCTGTCTCACTGATGTGAAACTCACCAAATAGGCTAGCTGGCTAGTGAATCCCAGGAATGTCCCTATTTCTACCTCCTGAGGGCTGGGATTATAAGTGCACATTATCATTTACCTGATTTTTTTTCAGTGTGAGGTCTAGTGATCAAACTCAGACACTTGTGCTTGAAAGGCGGCACCTTCCTTGACTGGGCTGTTTCCAAAGCCCTTTTAAAGTTTGATTTAATTGTATTCATTCATTCTGTAGTCCTGTGAAGAGAACCTAGGACTTTACATGGAAGTATATATACTACTTGTGAGCTATATTTGTGTTTCAGAGAATTCTTTATACCCTGTGTAAGGACCTGAGCTCCAAATGCCTCTTCACCTGGCCCATCTGCTCATTGCCAGCCTCTGACACAGATTTCCAGGTACATTCATACATGCTCCTCATATTCAGCTGGCCAGTTGTTAGACAACCAAGTTTTTTACTATTGTTTTCACAAATCTTGTTTGTTAATTAATTAATTTACTTATTGTTGTTTTATAAAAGGTCTTTCCATGTAGCTCAGGCTGACCTTAAGCTCACAATCCTATCTCAGTCTCTTGTGCACCAGAGTTGCATGCGAATACCACCATGACCAACTTTGCTGGGAGTTTTTTGGGTTTTGGTTTGGTTTGGTTTGGTTGGGGGGGTATTTTATTTCATCTATGTGTAGGCCTACATGAGGTTACACACAGTATGTGCATGCAAGTGCCCACAGAAGCTAGAGGGTATCCTGGCCCTGTGGCCTGGATCCCCTGAAACTGGAGCTACAGGTGGTAATTAGCTGCCTGATAGCAGTCCTCTTGCAAAAGTAATAAATACTCTTTACCTCTGAATCATCTCGCCAGTCTTGCCTGAAGTTTCTAATCTAAAGGGAAAAAATGAGACCGGGAAGAGCATGGTAGATCATTTTTATGCCTGTTAACTAAGAAAGCTCGTCTTTAAGAAACAGCATTTCCAGGATGCTCATGTTCTCACTGGTATATCTAAGGACCAGAAAGTGAATAGTGGCCTAGTGTGAGTGAAGCTTGCTCCAAAGAGGCCAGATCCTGCCAGCCTGGTAGAAAGTATGGTGAGGCCCGGATATAGTGAGTAGAGGATGTTCTGGCCCTGAGGCCTGGATCCCCTGAAACACCTGAAAGGATATGGAATTATCTGTTTTATGATTTAGAAGGTGGCCATTCTGGTTTCCTAAAGATGGAAACAGCAGTGTGAGTGGAAACATAAGAGAAATTGGAAGATTGATAAGTTTTATTCTCCTACAATTCTTGGACAAGATGGATTTCCCCTGAAAGTAGATTTGTTAATACTACAACTGATAAGAGTGTACAAACATAGACATCCGCATACCCAAAACATAACACAGCCTTCATGATGTGCCCTCGAAGAGAACAGCCCATTTCCTCTTAGACTGCCAGATGAGTAGGGCTGATAAAAGGCCTTAAATACCTTTCCCCCTGGATCTTTCATGAATACTTTACCAGTAATTGCTGAGGCCCCTTCTCAACAGGAAGAGGATTACCCAGCACGATATTCATGGCTGTCAAGAACACACAGGAAAATGGCAATGCTAAAGAGATAAATGGAGTGAAAATTGTTCCTCCCCACCACCTCCCACCATCTGAGGGGTCGCTGGGTCTCCCAAGTTGGGAGGCCCCAGAGAGACTAAGGAAACATCCTGGCCTTTATAAAACCTTTAGGAAGTTGACGACCACGCTAGGAAAGACAGAGACTTGTGCCTTCAGATTGCCCGTGCCATCAGGGGTCACCACTGTCCTTATGTCACTCACAGTTGGAACTTTAGAGTTTAGGAGGATGCATTTGTTATTATTTCTTTCAGAATATCAAAGGAACCCCAGACTTGAGATTCTTGGCAGCTTGTCCAGCATAGGTTCTTTCGAAAATGTTCTAATCGTCAAGGATGTATTCAATAAACTCTTTGACGCCATTCCATTATCTCCTCCCACTTTTAAAACAAGAATTTCAAAGGGCTTTTGATATTTTATTAATTTGATAATTTGACAATTATTAATAAAACTGTGGATTGTGGTAATGCTGGTCAACTTAATGTTGTTCCCATGCTTCCTGATTCTCTTCACTTCTTTCCCTTGCTTGGTTAGCCTTCAGAACAGCTGGATGCAGAATGAACCCAGCACTATGAAAGTTAAAGTTCTCACTCAGAATCTAAGTCCAAATTTGTAATAGGAATTTTAGGAAGTCCCATCTGGGACATCAGATTGTGTCAGAGAAATTGGAATCCCAACTTGGAATTCTTACCCTCATTAATAAAGGAATTTAAGAAGCTTGAGAAAATTTTTATTCTTCTTAAAAGAAAAATTCCCAGAGCAGGCAAGCTGCTAATCTCAGAAGCCACCTGAAGGAGAAAGATGAAGTAGAGGAGTCACGCCTCTTCTGCTGGCCTTCAGGGTAGACACAAGGCAGACAAGCAGCCACGTGATGGAATGGGAAAAGCCTTAGAGAAAGAGTCAGAATTCCCAAAATGGTGGGGACATCCCAAGTGTTAGGGAAATGATTAGAACCGTGATAGAGAGAAAATGGAAAGCCATACTTAGAAAAGTGGTCAGAGTAACAAGCTAGCCTGGCTGGGCTCTCTGAGAGACTCTTTGATGAGGCAGGAACACAAGGAAGGAGAAGTTCAGCTCACTGAAGTACAAGTTATCCCTCCCATCTCCCTAGCATGACGAAAGGTGTGCAGCCATGGACACTTGGCTGGGTCATTGACCCAACCCTAGTGGAATAGTGAGTGGGCTCCACTCAGGCCTGAGATTCTATTTTCTTGATCAGAAAAGATGTTTCTTAATGGGCCTTTATTAACATGCTAACGAATTGGTAAGGCATGGCTATAGTAACATTGGTACAGTTACGTATATGCCTCACAGTAGAAAGGTGCCAAATTGTTAGACTGTTCCCAAGCAATAATTAAATGTGATAAGGATGGTGCTTAATCCAAAAATAAAGATGTTCCCAAAGAGCAGAGAAAGCATCTGCCTTGACAATGATGCCACCATCAGAGGACAAGCGCCTGGGACCCGGTAGCACTCAGCACATTTTTCTTCCTCACAGGAAAGAAGAAACTCACACATCATAATATTCAAAGTTGACATCATAAAAGTTGAAAATACAATGTTGTTTGGGAAAAAGGAAGAGGAGGACTGGTTAATAGGTAGTTAATAGTTTAATAGGTAGTTAATTATAGCTGAAAGGAAAGCCATTCCATCATTGGGTTGGAATATAGTCTGAATATAGCTAATGATAACTGTGGTGGTTTAAATAAAAATGGCCTCACAGATCCACAGGGAGTGACACTCTTAGGAGGTGTGACCTTGTTGGCATAGATGTGGCCTTGTTGGAGGAAGTGTGTCACTGGAGGGGCAGGCTTTGATGCCTCAGATGCACAAGCTATGCCCAGTGTGGTGTTCTCTTCCTGCTGCCTGTGGATCCTGATGTCGAACTCTCAGCTACCTCTCCAGCACCATGTCTGCCTTCATGCTGTCATACTTCCCACCACCACAACAATGGAATAAACCTCTGAAACTGGAGGCCAGTCTCAGTGATTGTTTTCCTTTATAAGAGTGACCATTGTCATGGTGTCTCTTCACAGCAACAAGACCCTAACTAAGACAGTAGTGTACCATGTATAGCTTTTAAAGTTAGAAGAAAGGATTCTCACCCAAAAGACACGGTAAATATTTGAGGAGGTAGATATGTTGGGTGTGACTGGGATGCATACATGTGAAAACATCATATTATGCCCCATAAACACAGGCAAGTTCTTATGTGTTGCTTTTAGAACTGTAAACAAAATACAAATAAGAGCTATAAGATCCAACCTCTTCTTCTCATGAATGGGGAAGCTGAGGTTCATTTTAAGAAATAAATTGTAATGGCTTATTTTTAGCATGAGGAAGACTTAGGGTTCTTCAGAATTACTGTTGAGCAGGAGGCACTAGGCACCCTCACCTTACTGACAGCTAGTGCCTACTGTTCTCAAAATTCTTGGAGCTGGGAAGTTTCAGGCGTTCTGCTATGTGACCAAGTCCAAGATGAGGAAGAGACACACAGTCTCAAGTCCCAAACTGTTCATTGGATAACACTTTGTGGGCTAAACTAATAAGAAGGAAGACTGGGGAAGGGGGAAGTCCTGGTTTATGGAAGAAGGGGACATGAATTTCTTATGATGGGGCACTTTACAAACCACTGTTTTGTACCAAAGCAGCATGCTAGATATATTTGACATTTTTATGCTGGTATCCCCTTTTCAAAATGGAATATTTGTTTCCAACTCCAGGTAGCAGAAGAACCTTGTCCTGTATCATGTGCAGTTGTGAGACACACAGTCAAGTGTTGAACCAGGATTTCCTAACTCTTGACTCCTTTGGTGAACTTTTTCCTTCCTCCACTGTTCCTCAGATCTTTCATTCCAGTTTTGCCTGGAGACACACAATGTTGAAGAATTCAGAGTCTACTGGATGTTACCTCCTGGGGGGAGGAGGAAAGTGATCATCTGAGGGGGAGGGGCTTGCACCAGAAGCAAGATTCAGTCACCCATGCTCAAAAGCCAATTTTAAAAGGCAAATTAATAGTAAAGAATAAGAAAGATTAGCATTTCCCTGATGATTAAGGATGTTGAATATTTTTTCAAGTGCTTCTCAGCCCTTCAGTATTCCTCAGTTGAGAATTCTTTGTTTAGCTCTGTACCCCATTTTTAATGGGGTTATTTGAATTTCTGGAGTCCAGCTTCTTGAGCTCTTTGTATATATTAGATAATAATCCCCTATCAGATTTAGGATTGGTAAAAATCCTTTCCCAATCTGTTGGTGGCCTTTTTGTCTTATTGACAGTATCTTTTGCCTTACAGAAACTTTGCAATTTTATGATTTGTTGATTCTTGATCTTACAGTACAAGCCATTGCTGTTCTGTTCAGGAATTTTTCCCCTGTGCCCATATCTTCAAGGCTTTTCCCTTCTTTTTGCTCTATAAATTTCAATGTGTCTGGTTTTACGTGGACTTTTTTGATCCCCTTAAACTTGAGCTTTGTACAAGGAGATAAAAATGGATCAATTCTCATTCTTCTACATGATAACTGCCAGTTGTGCCAGCACAATTTGTTGAAAATGCTTTCTTTTTTCCACTGGATGGTTTTAGCTCCCTTGTCAAAGATCAAGGGACCATAGGTGTGTGGGTTCATTTCTGGGTCTTCAATTCAAAACAACCCTGACGTTCCATCTCATACCAGTCAGAATGGCTAAGATCAAAAATTCAGGTGACAGCAGATGCTGGTGAGGATGTGGAGAAAGAGGAATACTCCTCCATTGATGGTGGGATTGCAAGCTTGTACAACCACTCTGGAAATCAGTCTGGTGGTTCCTCAGAAAACTGGACATAGTGCTACTGGAGGATCCAGCATATACCCAGAAGATGTTCCAACTGGTAATAAGGACACATGCTCCAGTATGTTCATAGCAGCCTTATTTATAATAGCCAGAAGCTGGAAAGAACCCAAATGTCTCTCAACAGAAGAATGGATACAGAAAATGTGGTACATTTCCACAATGGAGCACTACTCAACTATTAAAAACAATGAATTTATGAAATTCTTAGACAAATCAATGTATCTGGAGGATATCATTCTGAGTGAGGTAACCTAATCACAAAAGAACTCACTTGATATACACTCACTGATAAGTGGATATTAGCCCAGAAACTTAGAATACCCAAGATGCAATTTGCAAAACACAAGAAAATCAAGAAAGAAGACCAATGTGTGGATACTTCACTCCTCCTTAGAACAGGGACCAAAATACCCATGAAAGGAGTTACAGAGACAAAGTTTGGAGCTAAGATGAAAGGATGGACCATCAAGAGACTATCCCACCTGGGGATCCATCCCATAATCAGCCACCAAACGCAGACACTATTGCATATGCCAGCAAGATTTTGCTGAAAGGACCCTGATATAGCTGTCTCATATGAGGCTATGCCAGTGCCTGGCAAATACAGAAGTGCATGCTCACAGTCATCTATAGGATGGAACACAGGGCCCCCAATGGAGGAGCTAGAGAAAGTACCCAAGGAGCTGAAGGGGTCTGCAACCCTAAAGGTGGAACAACAATATGAACTAACCAGTACCCCTTGAGCTCGTGTCTCTAGCTGCATATGTAGCAGAAGATGACCTAGTCGGCCATCATTGGGAAGAAAGGCTCCTTGGTCTTACAAACTTTATATGCCCCAGTACAGGGGAATGCCAGGGCCAAGAAGTGGGAGTGGATGGGTAGGGGAACAGGGCGGGGGGGAGGGTATAGGGAACTTTCAGGATAGCATTTGAAATGTAAATGAAGAAAATATCTAATAAAAAATTGAAAGAAAAAAAAAAGAATAAGAAAGATTTACTCAATATGTCCACATTGAGAAGAGGGACAAAGAGGCCCAGCGATCTCCCATTCAGTGACTTCAGGAGTCCTGAAGAGAGATTGAATTTCAAGTCCACAGAATGGTCGAACAGGACAATAGGGTCCATGGGATTCGAGTGTGAGCTGTCTGTCCCAGGAGCCTATATCTTTCTTAACTAGGTTGAATTACTTAACCACCTTTCTTATATAATGTTTTCCCACAACCTATTAGATTTATAGCATGCTGGTGAATTAATTTTTATATATGCTTTACACACTAGATTATGAACATCCTGAAATCAGGCTGGTGATATCTTTTATATACAGTACAATGCCTGACACAGAGTAGACACTCCACATCTACTTATTAAGGTGATGGAAACTTGAAACTACCCCATGTAGAGCTATAGGAAAGATAATGATTTCAGTGCACATGTGTTCTACAAAGAATCATAGTAGTTCATACAGATATCAGTTAAACAATCCCCTATATCTGTGGCTTTCCAGAGTCATCAGGTATCAGGTTCCGTCCTAGAGTTTCTGATTCAGTAGATCTGGTGTAGCTCTTGATGGCTTCCACTTCCAACTAGTTCCCTGATGTGGTAGGTTCATGGTCTGTTCTGTATGAAGTATTGCCTGAAATGATGAGTTACAAGAACCACCACCCCTCCCCCATTGCTAAGTATTTACCTTTGGTATTTGGCGCAATGATAGAAAAACGTAAGTCTTAGGTTGCCTCCCCTCTTGATGTTCTTCCTACATCATCATGCTGAGGACCAAGCTTCCCACCCTGTAACCCTCAGGGACTCATTCAAATAACATCGAAACCACAGTTGCTTTTAGTCACTCGTAGTGGTGACATAAGTGAGGAGCTGGTGCTGGGAAAAGCAGGAACTCCCCAGCTCTGTTTCCTCAGTTGTAACTGGGAGAAGAATCATGTGGATGTGATGATCCTCTCAGCATTGAGGGAGACTCGCACCCAAGGCCCCAGCAGTTGCATGGACTTGGGTGCACACAGAAAAGGAGTAAAGCACTGGGTACAGTCAGTGAGAGAAATGGTTATGTCATCTAAAACAGAGAGACAGACAGATGGGTGCACAGTCACACACACAGAAACACATGCACATGCACACAGAGAGAGACAGAGAGGAGGAAGGGAAGGAAGGGAGGGAGGGAGAGAGAGAGAGAGAGAGAGAGAGAGAGAGAGAGAGAGAGAAAGAGAGAGAGAGCCTG
>NC_034590.1:84700419-84703137 GCF_900095145.1 Mus pahari | reverse complement strand
CTCCTCCTCCTCCTCCTCCTCCTCTTCCTCCTCCTCCTCAACCTTGGATAAGCTATTCCCATCCTTTCCCAGTTCAGCCAGGCCAACACATATGGCAATCAAGCCCTGCCAGGCTGTGAGGATGAAAACAGGCTCTCTGTTCTCACCTTTTCACACTCCACCCACACCCTCATAGACTCAGGGCTGTTGGAACACAACCCAAAGACAATATCCTTTCCTCATGCCTCCAAATTTAAAGGTAACCACTCCCCCCAAAAGTAGGCCTGGGGGTCTTGGGATTTCTCCTCTGAGATTCATGCTCCCATTTCTTTGAGAACATCTATGGGGTTCTTCCAGGGGAGCACAGCTAGTTGTACTGGCTGGTTTTGTATCAACTTGACACAGCTGGAGAAAGGAGCTTCAGTTGGGGAAATGCCTCCATGAGATCCAGTTGAAAGGCATTTTCTCAATTAGTGATCAAGGGGGGAGTTCCCCTTGTGGGTTGTGCCATCCCTGGGCTGGTAGTCTTGGGTTCTATAAGAGAGCAGGCTGAGCAAGCCAGGGGAAGCAAGCCAGTAAGGAACATCCCTCCATGGCCTCTGCATCATCTCCTGCTTCCTGCCCTGCTTGAGTTCCAGTCCTGACTTCCTTGGTGATGAACAGCAGTATGGAAGTGTAAGCTGAATAAACCCTTTCCTCCCCAACTTGCTTCTTGGTCATGGTGTTTTGTCCAGGAATAGAAACCCTGACTAAGACACTAGTGGTATACTTTCAGTTGAAGAATGCCATCCTCTATTGGGGAGGTCTGCTGTCCGCTTCAGTCAATCAAGGAGCTTTGGGAGGCAAGTACATTCATTAATCAGTGAGGGAGAGAAGGGGCACCTACCTCCCTAGCCAATCAGTTCACTAGACCCCGGCAATCAATAGGGTAAATAATGTTATAGCTGGGCCATACTAACATCCTCTCCTATGGGACAGACACCTGACCTTGACCATTTCCTCAATTTACACTATCAAAGTGTTTGATTAACAGGTTTGGGAAAACATTATGTTGTTTTAAAAAAGTGGATTTGAAGATACAGTTGCTGTAATGAAAGAAAATAGAAGAACACCTGAAGCAGAAGAGTCAGAGGTATAACATGTGGTAAATACACTTAAAGATACACAGGGAGAATTACTGGTGATCTGAAGCAAGCATTAGGCATCAACAAACAATACCACGCAGAACTAGTATGTGTAAACAATACAAATTCTCAAAGTAGACAACACAGTCAGTGGAATAAATTACGAGCTGAAGTTGACGAAAGCAAAACAAATTAATGAACTAGTACATTGTTCTGAGGAAATGACAAATACTTGAAAGGAGGCTAAGAGATATGAAAGATAGAATAGACCTTGTGCAAAACAAGGAACCCAGGCATGGAGGTAGAAAAAGATCACACTCTGGGAAACTTAACAAAACAAAAAAACAAAACAAAAACAAAAACACAAAACAAAAAAACACTTGACCAGGGTTCGTTACAGTTTCAGAGGTCTGTTCCTATTACTGTGGAGGCAAGCATGGTAGCACACAAGCAGACACGGTGCTGCAGAGATAGCTGAGAGTCTTCTATCTGGATCCACGAGTGGGAGGAAGCGAGACTCTGGGCTTGGCGTTGGCTTTTTGAAACTCCAAAGCCCATCTCCCAGTGACAAGCATCCTCCAACCAGGCCACACCTCCTCACCCCTTCAAATAATGCTACCCCCTGATAACAAACTAAATAGTCAAATATGTGAGTCTATGAGGGCCTTTTTGTTTGTAAAGTCACCAGAGCAAGGATTCAACCTAAGCCATTAAAGATGGTAAGAACTGGTCAGGAAGGATGGGATGGATAGAAAACACATTCCAGGCAGAAAAAAAATAAAAATAATAATGACACCTCAATCAAGGAGTCATGAGCAGAAACACAGAATGTCTTCCGAGTGTGCAGCCTGTGCTGTCAAGAGCAAAGACTACGTGAAGATCAATGTGAAGGGCAATGTCAAAATGCAAGAGGAAAGCTAGGATCAGATCAGAAAGGGTCTTGAATGTTTTCCTCCACTCAAACAATGAGAAAACTCAAGCCAGACTCTAACGGGGTAGGTGAGCTGCCCTACCCAACACCAGGACTTCCCACTTTTCATTTACCCATGCAAGAGTGGCTCTGAGATCTGAAGCTTGAAAATCTCAGTATTTGAAGGTCATTTAAAGATTTGAGAGCAAAAGACTGGGAGTGTAGTTCAGTGGTAGAGTGCTCGCCCAGCATGCCCAAGGGTCTGCATTTGACCACCAAAATAAAAATTATGATGGATGATGATGGTGGTGGTGGTGATGATGATGATGAAAGTAAATAAGAATGGAGAATAGATGAGCTATGAGTTTATTTCATGTGATGTTCTGAAACAGGAATGATCCATTTGGCAATGAGTCATATGAGATTAAAAGTAAGAAGATCAAAACTAAAGGCAGAAATCTGAGGCTCATTGGTATTTAGGGATCTGTGCATTTGTTGGGGGGTAGTGATTGGGTTGTAACAGTAACACTCTACATAACATTGGGTAAGTGTCTTAGTCAGGGTTTCTATTCCTGCACAAACATCATGACCAAGAAGCAAGTTGGGGAGAAAAGGGTTTATTCGGCTTACATTTCCATACTGCTGTTGATCACCCAAGGATGTAGGACTGGAACTCAAGCAGGTCAGAAAGCAGGAGCTGATGCA
>NC_034590.1:84694543-84698854 GCF_900095145.1 Mus pahari | reverse complement strand
AATGCCTTACAGCTGGATCTCATGGAGGCATTTCCTCAACTAAAGCTCCTTTCTCTGTGATAACTCCAGCTGTGTCAAGTTGACACAAAGCTAGCCAGTTCAGGTAAGCATTTCCTCAGGATAGAAACCCAAAGTCAAGAGTAGGAATCTTGAACTTCAGAAAACCAAAGAGAGTCTTTTATGCACAGGGTAGACATCACAACTTCTACATTACTGATGAAAATCTAAATCTTAGAGGTTAAGTGACTTAACAAGATCACATAGATATTAAGATACAGGCTCTGAACTCCAAGGAAAATCAGATTGACTGTAGAGACCAAGTAAGGACCAGACTGAGGAATGACTTTGCAGTGACCACTCTCACTCTTGCTCTCTTAAAGCCTAACTCTGAAGAAGTCAACAGGTAAAGTCCATGCCATCATCCTAAGACACCTGAGAGTCATGGAACTGGACATAGGATGGGAAGAGCAAGCCACAAGCACTGACTCCCAGCAGGAGTCTTGTAGTACTTGCTGTGTGGCTGTGACCAAGTCATTTTTCCAATGTGGTCCCCGTTTTCTCTACAGATGGAAGACTGAGGGAATTCCAGATCACTGTGCCTCCTACACTTCCAAGACCCACCCACCAAGACTGACAACTCCCAGCTTTTACCTGCCAATGCATTTCCTCCCTTCCATCCATGCCAGCCATTCTAGCTTAGGGTTCCCAGCTGAGGGCAGGGTATGGATTGTTTGAAAAGACATATGGCATCCCAAGGCATCCCAGGGCAGCCGAGAGTCCATCGCAAGGGAAAACCATTGTTCATTCATCTGGACCGAGTGACATTCTTTATGCAAGAATAACTCGTGATTAAAGGGTGAGTTTTAATGGAAACTAATTAGGCAAACTCTTTAGCCTGGGCATAATGATCAAATGAGCTGTCACGCCGTACCTGATACAATGATCTCACCCGCTACAAGATTTTATTCCTTAGCAATTACACTCCCACATGGCACTGCGTGCCGTTATTGCCTGGAGCACACATGTCAAATTAAAGACCAACTTATGCACCTGATATTTAATTATTGCCTCATACTACAGACACCCGGGGAATGTCAAAGTGAGCAGTCTTGCTTGGGAGAAACGAAACTGAAATCTTCTGTAAGAAAGTGAAAACATAGGAATAAAATATGTATAGGCCACTATAGTTTCCTATTCAGCCATCTTACAATTCACAGTTACAAAATCTGATCTCCCCAATCTTGAATAATTCACCATTTCTTTTTTTCCTTCAGTCGAAAAGTCAGCAGTAGGAATGATGCGGATAAAGACACCAGGCCTGTTGGTGTTTGTTTACTGCTGTGACTGATGGAGTCTGGACTTGGTCAAAGTGGAGTTCCCTGTGCAAACAATTCTTTCCCTAACAGGTTTTGACAGGAAAGAGGGTGCCTCGCTCGCCTCTCTAGCCCAAAGGGAAATGTTTGCCCTGAAGGCTGAGCACTCAGAAAGTCCCACCTTGCCTTGCAGTCACACATGGTAACGAAGACTTGACCAAAGTTTCTCCCCAATGCACTTGTCCAAAGTCTGAGAGGGCAGGAATTCATTGAGATGCCAGGGTCCGTCCTCACTGGTGCTGTACGTTAGGACAGTGTGAGAAACTTTGCAAGCATGCTGATGTTGGAGTGAGGTTACAAACTAAAGTTCAGGGCAGGAGTAACTTTTTAAGTCTCTGGAGCGATTCTGGTGGTCCAACTACAACTGGAAGCCACTGGTCCAGGTAGCAAGCAGTGAGAGCAGCGGGTCCTTGGTGTCATGAGAGCTTTCTGCACCTTACCTCTTATGTCTCTGTGCTCTCCAGTATGTGCTTTTGGCTCCTCAACTTTGCAAAGTCTTATGGAAAATGGCATCCAGCATGGGGCAAAGGTCAGGAGGGGATGCTGAGTGAAGAGGAAGCAGGACATCTTTGACTATCAAATATGGGCTGCATTCTTCTGAGGGACTTGGGATGAAGTGGTCTTCTTCATTCTTCTCTCTACCTGCAGAATCTCCACTTATCTTCAAGATCAAGGACCCCAGTCACTTTCCCCATGAAGTACCCCCTGATTGCTTCAAGAATGGCTGTCGGGAGCCACATGCCATGAAGGACCACTGAACCAAGCTGCCCTCCTCAGAGAGCATTTAAGAAGGGGAGCTCCGTGTCTCTAGCAACCATCTGTGTTCCCAGCTGAGCAGATTCTGAGAGTTGTCTTGGTCCTTTATCTCCCAGATGAAGAAATTCAATTACCGGTTATCAGGGCTGCACCGCCTAATACTAAAAGACCTTAATAAGTGTGTTTTGTATTTAGTAAACTGCACAGCTTGTGAAAAGCCCCTCCAAACATCTGGCAGGAGGCCCAGCAGAGGTAAGGCTGGAGCCTCTAATGATGGCAGCATGTAAACAAGTGTTTTGTTTCAACTGATAGTCATTAACTTCCAGTGTCAGCCGTATCCCCAGAGGTTGCTTCCTCAGTCTTGCAAAGGCTTCTGGGAAATAGCAGCTGAGGTGGGGCCTGAAAGCTAGAGGGAAGTAGGATGCATCTGCTGATGGAGAAAAGATATGCCCTCCTTTGAGAGATTTTGAGGCTATGGGATGATAAGACTCTCAGTGGTAACACTGTTTGTGCCAGTTTCTCTATTTATGTAATGGGATTAACAAACATGGGTGCTTCACAGAACACTTGGGGAAGGCATACCTCAGCAAGTGGTTGACACAGATTCTGACACAGATAGTAGTTGATAGTCAAATCTTTAGAGACATTCTCCTATGTTTAAAATTAACTAGATGTGTGCATGTACATGTAGGTATGTGCACATTAGTGCAGCTACCTGTAGAGGTCATAAGAGGGCACTGGAGAACCTGGAACTGGAGATGCAGGTAGTTGTGAGCCAGCATGTGGGTGCAATATGAGGTGCTCTTCACCCCTGAGTCATTTCTCCAGCAAGAGAGACATTCTTAACAGGGGATCTAAAATGATCAGAGGAGTCCTTGTTTAAATCAGTAAAGGTTCTTGGCCCTCAAGTCCATGGAGTCTGTACACTTCAACGTAAGCCCATAAGGGCACAGGAAGATTTTTGTTCTCTCTAGCCTTCAGCCAACAGCAGCCCTTAGTGATCCCTTCTAACTCAGATCCAATAACCATGCATACAGTGCCCAGTCAGTGAATGAGTACTCTCTCCTGAGTGCTATGCACAAGTGATACAGGGACTGAAGAAGTAGCCCCATCTGTAAAGTGCACACTATACAGGCATGAGAGTGAAAGTCAGTTCTCTTGAAACCATGGGTAACAAAAAGTAAAGGTTGCCTGCAATGGTACATATCTGTGTCCCAGGTCTAGGAAGACAGAGTCGGGAGGAACCTTGGAGCTTGCTAGCTAGCCAGGCTAGCCAAATCAGTGAGCTCCATGTTCAGGGAGAGACTGTGACCCAAATATAAAGTTGGGAGAAGTTGAGGACGACATTTAACATTGACCTCTGGATAACCCATATATGTATACAAACACACACACACACACACACACAGAGAGAGAGAGAGAGAGAGAGAGAGAGAGAGAGAGAGAGAGAGAGAGAGAGAAAGAAAGAGTTAGAGATAGAGATAGAGATAGAGAGACAGAAAGATATTGACAGAGAGAGGGACAGAGAGAGAGAAACAGAGAAAGAGAGAAAGAGAGAAAGAATCTAGAAGAATGTAAATCTCAGATTCTCGGGAAGAGGCTGAGGCAAGCATGGTAAGAGGAAGTTATTCAAGGATCTGTATGTGTGAAGTGGAATGGTGTTGGTTCCCTCTAAAGTTCGTATCCTGAAGCTGAAACCTTGCTTCTAATCTGTGTTGACATAGGATCTTTAAGAAGGGAATTAAGGTTAAATATGAGTAGAACTTGAATCTCACAAGACTGCTCTTCTTATAAGAACTAGAAAAGAGAGGCCAAAATCCTTGTTCCTGCACACATGGAGAGGAAAGGCCATGCAAGCTCACACAGAAGGCTGCCACTGGGCAACCAGGAAAGGGACCTCACCAGAAAACAGCCTGCTGACTTCTTGACCTTGGGTCTCCAACCTCTAGAACTGCAATAACATTGCCATTTCTTTTTTTTTTTTTTAAGTTGATTAACTTATATTTTTTATTAGATATTTTCTTTATTTACATTTCAAATGCTATCCTAAAAGTTCCCTATACCCTCCCCCCCACCCTGCTCCCCTACCACCCACTCCCACTTCTTGGCCCTGGCATTCCCCTGTACTGGGGCATATAAAGTTTGCAAGACCAAGGGGCTCTCTCTTCCCAATGATGGCCGA
>NC_034590.1:84654478-84693650 GCF_900095145.1 Mus pahari | reverse complement strand
AGGATATCATCCTGAGTGAGGTATCCCAATCACAAAAGAAGTCACTAGATATGCACTCACTGATAAGTGAATATTTGCCCAGAAACTTAGAATACACAAGATACAATTTGCAAAATATTACCATTTCTTAAGACAGCAAGTAAGTGATGTTCCTTTACAAGAGGCCATACAACACCAGAAGACAGGGAAGCAGGAAACAGCAGAGGTAGGCAAACTGTGATAGGACCAACAGCAGAGGTAGGCAAACTGTGATAGGACCAACAGCAGAGGTAGGCAAACTGTGATAGGACCTAAAGACCTCAGCTCGCTTGACACAAGCACCTGAGCTGGGTGCTAGTCATGGTGTCCTAGGGCTCCCTAGATTCTTAGAAAAAAACAAACAGACTTTTCCCCAAAGATACCTTACCCTGGAAGGGCATTTCTCTTCTGCTAAAGCAATTCTAAAGTAGGCTGGCAGGATGTCACACACTGAATCATTGCATCACAATGTAGCCTCATGGAGCAAATACACTCTGCCCTTTCCCTCCAACCCACTGTGGTTCAGTACCTCCCATGTGTCATTGCATTGATCTCCACAGGATCCCAGTGAGATGATACCTATTTCCCAGAACAGATTTGATAAAGTGTCCAAAGCCAGAGTTGACAAATAACAAAGTCAACAGCAGGAAAAGGACCTTTCCCCTACTGCCATCCTCTTACTTTGACAGAAAATCCTGCAACAAACATTCTTTGTCCTCCTCCAGCAGTCTATTGTCCCCAGAATACCTATATCTCTCTCAACAAAGATACATTAAAAAGAATGAAATTGGGCTGTCAAGGATGAGACGACTCAGCCAAGGTGGTTGTTGCTAAGTCTGATGGCCCGAGTTTATACCCAGGACCTACATGCCAGTTAGGTCTGACTCTCACAAACTGACCCTCATGGGTTGTCTTCTTATTTACACACACACACACACACACACACACACACACACAAATAACTGTAAAGCAAAATTTTAAATGATAAAAAGAATAAAATTGGCACCTATAAAAATATGGATACAACTAACCCACAAAAACTTTCAACCCAAAATTTATCCTGTTTATAAGAAACACAAGATTGGGGGATGGAGCAGAAACATACTGAGGGAATGGCCAACCAATAATCATCCCAGCATGAGACTCATCCCATGGGTAAGCACCAATCCCTGACACTGTCAATGATACTCTGTTATGCTTGCAGACAGGAGCCTAGCATAGCTGTCCTCTGAGAGGCTCCACCCAGCAGCTGACCCAGACAGATGCAGACACCCACAGCCAAACACTGGATGGAGCTTGGGGATTCTTACAGAATAATAGGAAGAAGGACTGCAGCCCCTAAGGAGATAGGAACTCTACAGGAAGACCAACAGAGTCATCTAACCTGGACCCTTGGGGCTATCAGACTCTGAACCACTAACCAAAGAGCATATACAGGCAGGATCTAAGCCTCCCCGCACATATGTAACAGATGTGCAGTTTGGTCTTCCTGTGGGTTCTGAACAACTGGAACAGGGGCCATTCGAAAAGCTGCTGCCTGTACATGGGATATGCTCTTCTAGCTGGGCTGCCTGATCTGGCCTCAGTGGGAGAGGATGCACCTAGTGTCACAGAGACTTGATGTGCTAGGGTGGGGTGTTACCCAGGAACCCCTACATGCTCAGAGGAGAAGGGGAGGGGGATGGAGGAAGAACTGTGAAGGGGGGTGAACAGGAGGGAGATAGTGAGTGGACTATAAGGTGAATAAGTAAAAAATAACAATAATAAATAAATAAATTTTAAATTTAAAAACAGATATAACTATATATCAATTTATTAAGCAAAATAAACTATAAGTAAGAAAGAAAAATATTTCATGTCTCTTTTGCAGTACCTAGATCTAAATAAACACTATATACATATATATACATATATATATATGCATTAAATGTAAATGTTAAAATATGTACAGAGACATATTTTCCTCTTATGAGAAAGCAGGAGGGGAACTATAGAGTCTAAAAGTAGGGGAGATAAAAAAAAAAATGGAAGTGTAGGCTAGGTGTGGTGGCGCACGCCTTTAATCCCAGCATTTGGGAGGCAGAGGCTGGTGAATTTCTGAGTTCGAGGTCAGCCTAGTCTACAGAGTGAGTTCCAGGACAGCCAGGACTATACAGAGAAACCCTGTCTCAAAAAACAAACAAAAAAAATAAACAAAAAAATAAACAAAAAAAAGGAAGTATAAAGGAGATGAAAAAATATTTTGCTTATGTATAAAACCTAGATTTAAATATATACTTTATATGTGTGTATATAAATATGACAAAGTTTCTTCCATGGAAAAGGAGGAAAAAAAAAGAGGTGAGGGGATGTAAAAGAGTAATGTGAACATGGATAAAATGCAAATATATTTATGTATGAAAATGTTACAGTGAGAGGGCTTGAGAGATGGCTCAGTGGTTAAGAGCACTGACTGCTCTTCCAGAGGTCCTGAGTTCAATTCCCAGCACTCACATGGTGGCTCACAACCATCTGTAATGGAAGATGCCCTCTTGTGGTGTGTCTGAAGACAGCTACAGTGTACTCACATACATTAAATAAATAAATAAATAAATAAATAAATAAATAAATAAATCTTTTAAAAGAAAGAAAGAAAACAAAGAAAAGAAAGAAAATGTCACAATGAAACCCATTGTTCTAGAAACAAACCAAGAATGTAATATTCCAGTACAGGAAAGTTGATAAAAGTATGTGTAACAGGGTGACTAAATATGATCAAGGAGCATTATAAGCATAAATGAAAATGTCACAGTGAAACCAACTTTTTTTTTCAATTCATATAAGCAAATACAATTATTCAACAAAAAGTCTGCATCTAATGCTCCTTGATCATATTTAGTTTCATTGTGACATTTTCTTTCTTTCTTTGTGTATCAGCTTCCTATGTAACTGGGAGTGTGTGTATGTGTGTGCGAGTGTGCGCATGGCAACATACCCACCTCTCATAATTCTGTTTTATAAGAACCCAAATACATCGTGGCAAACTTCTATTTTCGACCACTGTTCTGGATATGCATTCCTGTAAACAACTCTAATTGTGTGACATGTAAGATGTAGGCATCCTGGCAATCACATCACATCCCAAGGTCCTGCAATCAACTATAAAACAAAATGACCAGCTCTCTCATTACTGTGTGAGGTTTCGTGTGAACTGGCAGCTGAATAACAGGAAAATGGCTTGTGACCACCAGGGAGAATAGCATTTTATGATGAGAGGGAAAAGGGTGCAAAGGTCCTATGGTAAGAAAAAGCTTGACAGTGTTCCCAGAGACAGAGGATGTCTAGTTAGCAGGACCAATGTGCAGGATGGTGATGGAAAATAATGAGACTATGATAACGGCCTGGAAACAGGAGGAGGAGAGAGACTGTCCCTTTCATATCACTATGAAGGGCTTGTGTTTTCATTGTGCATTATATTTATAGATAGTGGGGGAATCATTGGGGATGTTTAAACAAGTTAGCATGATTGAAGAATCTAGGAGAGCCCTCTATCAACAAAGTGAAGAATGATTGGTAGATAGCAAAATAATTAAAAATGTAAAGGGCCAGTAAGATGACTCTGTGTTAATGTGCTTGTGGCCAAACGTGAGAACCTGAGTTCAATTCCTGGGACCTACACAGTCGTAAGAGAAAATCTGTCCCTGCAAGCTATCCTCTGACCTCTACACTCACACCATGTATGACCACACACACACACACACACACACACACACACAATTTATTGCAATGTGATGAAAGAATTAAACTGTCCTCTTAACAAATAGAAGCAAAGAGACTTGGTTCACTCTCTGCTAGATGTCTTATTGAACAGTGGAGCACTGGTTTCTGATCTCAGGATTTCTGTTCAGCAGCTCGGATTATCTTCCTCCTCCCAGACTCAAGCTTCCCTGAGAAGGTTAGCTTCTATCTATTGTTATCAAGAGGCAAACTAGAATCACCTGGGAAGAGCGTCTAAGGAATTGTCTACATCAGGTCGACCTGTGGGCATGTCTATGGGAGCGTTGTCATGATTGAATATTCAAGGTGGGAAATCCCACCCATTATGAGCATGCCACTCCCTGGGATTATCCCTGAACTGTGTAAAAATGGGGTGGGGGCAGGGGCAGAGGAAGAAATCAAGCTGAGCACCATGCATGTATGCATGCAATCCCCCTGCTCTGTGGATGTGACCAACTGTATCAAGTTTCCATCCTGACTTCTCTATGATGAGCTTTAGTCTGGACTTCTAAGCTGAATGGACCCTTCCTCCCTTAAGTTGAGTTAGGTCAGGGTAGTTTGTCACACTCAGACACTCCTCAAGACCCAACCTGCCCTGCTGTTGGCCACTCCAGCTATCCACCCATCTGTCCAACTGGCTCTGCACAAGTTGAGATTGACTGGGTTTTCTGGGTGCCCAAAAGGCAGTGCTCTGACACAATAAATGTCACTTGTAAATCCAAAGGTGTCCCAAGATAGATGAGGGCAGAGTAGGAATTGACACTATTCACCAAGTCAAAGAAGAAAATCCAAAGTGATGGGTTATATGAATGGACAGGTTGAAGGTCCTGAATGTTCTTTGTCAGACTGGATTGGAGGGGGTCTTCCATGGATAGAGAACTCATGGGAGAAGAGCTTGTCACATTGGTCCTGCTAACTAGACATCCTCTGTCTCTGGGAATACTGTCAAGGAAGTTAACACCTAGAAAACATCTCCTTATCTTGCTGGCTGAAATGAAGCTGTCTAGAGGCCTCTTCCTGGGCCAGGTGTGACCTCCTGGCTTCCAGGTTCATTTATTAGTGACCTGAAACAGAACATACTAACTGTACAATTTCTATATTAACTACTACCACCCAGCCATAATGAGTGCTCATAATTATATTTTATATAAAATAAATAATACACTGGCACAGAGCTTACAAAGGGGCCCTGATTAGGAACTGAGCTGAGGAATCCACAGCACAATTCACGTGGCCCCACTATCCATGTGGGATGGGTTCAAAATGACCAGAGATAAGACAGAGACTCCCTTCTGGGAGTACAGGGCTTCAGGAAACCAGGGAAGCCTTCTGAGAAAGGTTCTTCTCCTCCAGTATTCTGTCGGTATCCAAGGAAGACCCAGAGCTTGACAGAGGCAGTAGGTCTAGGAAGAAGCCACTTTTTGAAGTTTTGTTCATTTATTCAATCTCTCTCCAACTATGTGGTATTTATATATAAACACATAATATAATTGATTCTGCTTTTGTTGGATTTTTTTTTTTCAGCAGCTTTCCCAATACCTAGACTTGGTGGTGAGACAATAAAGGATTTTTAGATGTCTGATATAGAGTCTAAATGTAACTTGGGTTCTCCAAGGAGACCCACTGCTAATCAGCTATCATTCCAACTCATTTTTAGCCAACACCTCTCAGAGTCTCAGATTCCTTGTCCTTAAGGTGGGAATAACCTTTTGCTAGTTTGGTACAGAATTGTTCTAAGAATAAAGAAATAGCCTAGAAATAGCCTATTGAGGCTTCATTTTACATATTTTGTAAGTGTTGATTCACTTAAAATATCCCAATAACCCCCTATAGGAGCACTAGGCTCAGCTCAGTTTTAAAATGTCGATACTGAAAGGGTAAAGACTAAAGACATTAGTTGGAGGTCATAGGACAGCTTAGCTAAGGAGCTCACATACAAACCCAGGAAATCTGAACTTTATTCTAATGACCTAGCCTGGCACCTAGGACAGAATCAACCAAAGAAAGCATGGCAAAGGATCTTTGTCATGTTTATGAACTGCAGGCCAGCTCTGTGCATGGGTTTTCGCCACCTTCAGCAGATCTGAAGCATGCCTCGTGGTCTTTATTATAAGGAAGAGAGATGCCTGGGAGGGACTCATTAAAGGGGAAAACAATGCGTGCTACACCTCTCACCCACTAGAAGCTGGATGACTTGGCTACAGAGGAGACAAGCCTTCCAGGAGCACACAACTGAAGCAGTAACAACAGCTAAGTGGCATAGGGAGAAAGAGCAGAAATCAAGACTCCAGTTCTCAGCTGTCAACTGTCTATCAGGCTTCGGAGCAAGGACAACTGTCCTCTAAGGCATGGCAATGCCAGTGTGAGCTAGCTCTAGAATCCAGATGGAAAGAATAAAATACAAAGGAGAAAAGCCATGCTGATCATGTGGCTTAGACCAATCTAGGGGTTCCGGGTCCCACTTTGGTCCAGATTCTCTTCTCCAGATGACTCACCATGTTTGGTTGGTCCAGTTCCTTGTTCAATGCAGAGACTGTGGTAGACAAGATCAGGGAACCAGGGTCCCCAGACCAGTTAGAATCCCATTCTGGCCTTGGTTTATCCCATGTATAAAATCAGGAGGTCAATTAAATTTTAATGCCTTTAACATCTTGAAAATTCCATGTCCCGTAGACTCACTCTATCCACAGCCATAAATCAATATCCTTGGGGCAAGCAATTTCATTTAGGTCAAATGATTACTTGTACATATACAGGGGAGAAATAAAGACACTACACACACACACACACACACACACATACACACACACACACACACACACACACACTACTCCTGAATCTCATGTTTATAGATCCCACCCCCACCTCAGTCATACACAAAGCACCCAGAGTCAAGCAGAGGCACAAACACCTGGACTCTCTAAGCTGCTCCTTCCCCCACCCACTCTCCTGATCCCGCCCCACAGCCCCCTTTCCAACTCCCCTGCTGGGTAGCCAAGGGGGCCTAGCCTTCCACTGTCTAGTCACCTAAGCTGATGGGCTGGTGCCACCCAATGGTCAGGATCAGAAGTACACCCTTGGTTTCAAGACCCAAAAGGGACTGGAAAGGGCCCAGGGTCATTCAATCCATCATTCTCTGTCTAGTGAGGTTGTATCCAGAGTTGCCCTAGATAGACCAGGCTGCCTATGGTCATAAACCTTCTCAAAGGTCAGGGGATTGTCACTGACACCCTGGGAGACTTTGGGCCAGGCCAGAGCCTAAAAATAATTGGGTGCAAACTGTGTGCTCAGCACCATTCTAGAAGCTTTATCTGCAGTCTCCTTTTGATCCTCACATCTGCTGCCTTTGCAGGGCATGTTTTGCTGTCTCTATTTTAAATAACTACTACCAAGACAGGTGAATCTGAGACACAACTCCAGCTCTGCCTGACCCAAAAGCCAGGGCTCTTTTCAGCAGTCACCTGGCCATCCTAAACTTAGTCTTCTCTACATCTTTGAATCTAATCATTCATTCATTCATTCAGTCAGTCAGTCAGTCAGTCAGTCACTCACTCACTCACTCATTCTTCTCATGAATGCTATGGATAGGATCCATGTTAGAAAGAATTCAGAGGGGTACCAAGGTATGACTTTAAATAGCTTCTAGGCTTCAAGAGTCAATGAGTTTTGTGTCTTCCAGAGTCCTTAAATATATAACCTTAAAGGCTCTTCTTTGTCAAGTTGTATGTAAGTTCAAATGGTAAAAATGAGGAAGCTCTAGCCTAGAGTGGAAGGCAGCCTGCACATAGAGGAGAGCAGCCAATGTGCTTGAGCAAAGACTCCTCAGTCCACAATCTTCTAGTCTAGGACTGCCCAAATGTGAGCCCAAGCACAGTCGAGGAAAGAGTGCAAAAAACTGTGGTTAATTGGTTTCAGAGGACTCTGTGTCACAGGTGAGAACCAGGAGCAGAGAGGCATTTCCAGTGCAGAGAAACTCGGTATGTCTTGTCGTTCTGACATCTCCAGTCACTCTCCAGCCTCTCTCTGGCCTCTCTCCACAGCCCAACTCCAACCTTGGTCCCTACTCAGCTGCTTCTCCACCTGCATTCTCACAGAGTCCTACTTCTCAGGCTCCAAACAGCCCTCAGTTCACTAGCTCCTGATCTTTGCTTATTTTGATTAATGCATAGGAATAGACTAATAGAATCGTGGTATGTGACATATCAGAAGAAAAAAATCACCCAGTCCAAAGTGTGTGGGTAGGTAAGAGACCTAGGTAAAAAGATTGATTCAAGATCACATGGTCAGCATATGTTATGGCATAGTACCATACAATGTAGCCTTTAAAATAACTGGGCGCAGAGTTCATATTGCCTTTTCCAGGATCACTTTCTCCCTTTCCTCTTCATCTCCATCCTTGTGAAATCAGACAGTGATGGAAGTCTGCATCAATCAATTCCAAGTTATCTTTTCACATTCCCTTTCCTTTCTAGTTTCCCAACCCAAGTATAACGGACCTTGAAGACAGAAAACACCTTTACTTTTTTGTAGTCTTAATTCTAGCACAATGATGATTTAATTCTAGCATGCAAATTAATAAATGCTTAGTTCTATTATGTACATATCAATATTGGGTGAATCGATAGAGGTAGAGATGAATGGAAGAAAGGGAGGAGAGGGAGAGTGAAGGGAGGGAGAATTCTTAGATCTGTAGCTTCATTTACCTAGTCCCTCTGTCCCCAAGTGCCCCAATTACAACCTTGCCAATGAGGTAATCAGAATGCCACATTAAAAATTAAAATAAAACCAAGTCTTTCTCTTCCCTGTGAAAACAGCATTTGAAGCTGAGCCTGGTGGCATAGACCTGTCACTCCAGCTACTTGGGAGGCTGAGACAGAAGAACCACAAGTCTATGAGTTGTGAGCTACAGAGTGAGTTCAAAACCAGCCCCGACAATTTAGTAAGATGCTCTCTCAAAATGAGAAGAAGACTGTGGATATAGATCTGTAGTTGGGTTCTTGTCTAATAGGCACAGAACCCGAGGCTCAATCCTAAGCACCATACACAAAAAGCATCTGAAAGTTTCCTCATAATTTAGTGGGTGAGCCAGGTGGATCCCCTACATAGATACTTATGAATGAAATGAAGGCACACATATACCTACCCCAAAATTGAGGAAATCTTGATAAAGCAGAATTCCCTGAATACAGCAGATATGCCTTCACTTTCAAATTATAGTCCTATATTTTCAAATTCCTCTCTGCTACTCTCAAAGTCAGTTAAAACACCAGCCAACCAGCCAGCCAAGCTCAGTTCAAAGCTACCTACAAGGAGCCTTCCCAATTCACCTTCTGAGATTGCTGTGTTCAGAAGGGGTTGTCTCTAGGCTTTGATAAGAACCATGCACCCCACTCTGCCTTTACAAAGTGATCTTGTAGAATTTTCACCTGGGAATCATAGTTGGCCATTTTCTGCTAAACTCTCCCACATACTCTCAGCCACAGAGCTGACACACAAAGTAAGTGCTTATTCAGCATCTCTTGAATTGATGGTCCTCTTACCACACCATATGCTCCTGTTGCCCCTGAGGGTACAGTTATATTTCATTGTAAAACCACTTAAGTTACTTTCTAGATCGTTATAAACAAGAGCCCTTCAGGAGCTGGACATAGTGTCTCCAAAGAGCCACAGCTTTAGGGCAAGGACAAACCAGGGCTGTAGAGCTAAACACAATACACAAGAAAGCAGGTACCTCTGAGGACAGAGGTAGCTGGGAATGAACTAGATCTCATGTATAGGAGATTTGAGGAGCCAATTTTTGAACAAAATGAAATTTAAAAAAATGGTATTATATATCAATAGAACAGTATGCCAGGGGAGTAGTGAACCCTCTGGTAATACAGATGTCCATGCAACAGATGCAAATAAGCACTGAGGATAAATCAAAGGCCATGTGGTTTGCATCTGGTTGAAAAGGTCTAGGCCAGAACTGAGCATCTACAACTTCATCAGCTCTCTAAGAGTTGACCAATCGAAATCCCAAAATCTGAGTTGATTTCCATGGTCTATTTCAATCTTTTACTTCAGTGCCCCCCATCCCACTCTCAGCCCCCCAAGATCTTTGTCAGCATAGAGGTGCTTATTGGTGGAAGATCATCTCTGTGGTATTCTTCAATGCTCTTGTCCCACATTATAGGTCGTGTGGATCTTGGTAGAGTTTTCATATACACTACCTTCCCAGAGGTCCCAGCAAGAATAAGAGTGGTCCCTAAACCCACAGAGCTCAGCCACTCACTACAATGTCATGTTCACCACTTTCTCTCTTCTCTCTGTTCATTTCCTCAATCATCTACTGAACTCCCAGATCATTTTCCAAATAACCAATGTTTGCCCATATTTTTGCCTGAAGGTCTGCATTGGTGGTACCTCTGCCTCAGAATCTATGTTGGAGACTGCAATGCGGTCTTCATAGTGATGGGCTAAAGCACAGTTTACTTGGGATTACTCATCAGTGGATAGGAAATCTGCTTTAACCTTGGGCACAATGACAAACTTGAATGAACCTATTTCAACATGTGCATGAGACTCTCAGATAGCATAGTGGCAGGAGTCTTCTCTCCACTGCAATCAACTTAATGATCCCAAGATGAGAACAACCTGAATCACCTGGGGAGTCTGTAAGTCCAATCTCAAGTGCTTGTGAGGGATAAACTAGAGGACAGAGGTAAAGGTCATGTGAAGGAGATGATGCTTAGAATTATGCAGACAGAAGCCAAGGTCTAAAGCAGTGTGGTTCTCTACCTGTGTGTTGCAACCCCTTAGGGGTCAAACAACCCTCTCACAGTGGTCGCCTAGGACTATCGGAAAACACAGACATTTATATTATGATTCATAACAGAAGAAATATTACAGATATGAAGTAGCAAGGAAAATAATTTTATGGTTGGGGGTGTCACCACAACATGAGGAAATTATTAAAGAGTCTTAGCATTAGGAAGGTTAACCACTGTTCTAGGAGCATGAAAACTTGGAGAAACAATGCAGGAGTCTTCCGTAGAGCTTGTGAAGGGAGCCCAAGGCTAATGGCAGTGTGTTACCGGATTGCTGGTCACCAGAATGACAGGGAAATAGATTTCTGTTGTTTTAAACCACCAAATTTGTGGTATCATCCTACAGCATCTCTGAAAAGTGAATATAAAGGTATTGTTCTCCTTGTTTGATGAGACCACTGAGAACCAAATGAAAAGCAAGCTACCCAGAGTCATAGAGAAATGGCACAAGTATGCCACTATTGGACCCAAATCATCCCCACATCACAGGAGCTGCTTCTAACCAGCACAGTGGGGGAGCAAAGTGGTAGAATGTGTCCGACACTGTGCCAAGCACATGATAGACAGTAGGAAGCAGTTCATTCACTCTATTGAAACCCTCTTTTCCTATTCCATTTTATCCATTGACCATCACTGGGTGGCCGATTATTAACCAGATAACCCAGACCCTGTTGATCTTTAAGCTGACATATCATCTTTCTTAAAGTGGGCTTTTGCCTGTGATACAATAGCACACATCTAGAAGGTTCTTGTCTGATAAGTATTTCAGCACCATGGCAGCTGGTGGAAAAGATAGATTGGAGCTAGTGCCTGGAGTTAATGTCAGTCGGAATTGAAGATGTGCCAGCCTCATCAGGACAGATTCTTTAATTAACCTGCTAATCCTGTCAGGATTGGGTTCACTCTCTTTCTCCAGAAATGTGCTATGTGTCTTTTCCTTCACCACTTTGTCATTTGCTCTATTTCAGACTCAAGGTGTCCTTTAAGGCAGTGCTTTAAAAGACTCTCTGTCCTCCGAGTCAAGCTGTCGGGAAAGTGGCCTGCAAGCCTTCCCATAGCAGAGCCACATCTGCTTTGCTCCAGAGAGGAATAGCAATGATCTCAATTCAATAAACTACGCAGAGCAACTACTCTGTATCTTGACCTTTCCTGTACATCGCAAGAGTTGAAGGAAGAAATGGGAAAGACCCTGATAGTGTGTACAGGCACCTGCTTGAGGTGGATGCCATAGAACAGATTTGATGACTGTAGACTTTCCCAATAGTGTGTGTGTGTGTGTGTGTGTGTGTGTGTGTGTGTGTGTGTGTCTAAGCCAGAGGCCAATCTCAGAGATTTGCTAATTAGGGTGGGGTATCTCAGGGACCCATCTATCTCCTGCCCAATATGCCTTTAGGCCCACTTATTAGTATTATTACTTTTAATGTAGATTCTAGGGATCAAGTTCCTACCCTTCTGCTTTGCCTTGCAGGCATTTTACCAATACAGCCATCTCCCAAGTACAGAAAATCATAATAGTTTTAGGGACACAAGAGAAAAACGTCCTAATACTGCTTGTGGTCCAGGGCAATCAGCCCAGGATCTCCAGTCCCAGATCCCACCGAACGATCACAGAAGAGAAAAGAGTACCCTCTAAGTCCATTTTCTGTGCCAGAGAGTTAGTTATTTATAGTGAACAGTAAAGTTTATTTAGTTCATGCTTCTGAAGACTACAAAGTTCAAGACCAGGCAACCTTATCTGGTGAGGTTCATGCTAGTGAGGGCCACGCAGGATTGACACATGGCATCACAAAACACTTCATCTCAGGCCTCTCCTTCTTTTCTTATAAAGCCATAGTCATACTGGATTAGCACCCCACACTTATGGCCTCATTTAACCTTAATTATCTCCCAAAGGCCCCATTCCAGACACCACAGTCAGATTAAATTATCACTCCCTAGTCTATCACCACAGGATTAAGTTTCAATCTGGACTTTGACAGAGGCATTGAGAGTCTAGCACTTTACACTCCAATAATCCATTTACCCCATACCAAATGGAAAAGTACATACGGAAAAACCACAGTTCACGTTACCCTCTCTGCAAGCACTAGTATCCCACAAATGGATTCTGCAGCTAAAATCCAACACTGGCAGCAGATTTCAAATCTTTGTAACACAAAATGTTAATGAAGAAGAAATTTTTATCCAGAACGTTTTCCCCCACAAGTTTCACTTTAAACCTGAGGTCTAGTTGTCCCTCCACTGCTGAGTGAGGCTCATAGAAAACAGAATAAATGGGAAAGGAAAAGTTATTAAGATGGAAGTTTGGAGATGATGATGCCGTAAATAGACTGCTTCTTACTTTATGTAATAGCTTAGTGGAGGGAACGAATGCTTGAAGTTTGTTTTCCTGTATTTGCGTTTAGGGAGAGAATCTTTCAAAACTCCATTGAAAAGAGTTGTGAGTTCCAAGGATTCCTCAACTAAACAATTGCCTAGAAGCATTGAAACAAAGCAAAAACTAACACATACATGCACACACACACACACACACACACACACACATACACACAAGCACACGAGCACATGCATACACACATGCTTCACAGAACAAACTAATACTCAAAATTGTAAAGGTTTCTATAAATGACAAAGGACTAGATGAATGCATCGATTTTCCTCTCAGAAGCTATCCTTATCTGTTCTCTACCAACTTCTTGGTTTTTGTTTGCCCTGGAGAATGCTTGTGCAAGAGGAAACATCTAAAACAATGCAGTGCCTGACATGCTGAGAAGAGCACCACAGACCTCAGTGATTTCCTGCCAAAAAGTCAGGATTCTAGCCAGGAGGAGCATCAAATACCAAATGAGGATTGGCCTATACAGCAGGCGACTACCTTCTATAGTGTACATCAATATCTTTACCTAAAGAACCCTTCAGATAAAAGCAGATGAGACATTCAAGAATACTAAGCATGGTCTTGATTTACATTCTGAACTGAACTGGAGGGAGATGCTAAAAAAGACATTTACTGAGGTAATTGGAGAAATTTGAGCAATGTCTACTCATTATATCAATGTTACATTTCTTGATCTTAATCAGTTGATTATAGTTGCATGGAGAATATTCTCATCCTCAGGAAGCACAATGGCATGTTGGGGGGGCAGGGGTGGAGAAACAGGAATGTATTTATTAGATTATAAAGGAATTGTGGCAAAACATGAGAAATGGCAGCCACTGGAGAACTTGAATCAGAGTCATGCAAAATCCATTTTACTTTGAAACTTTTTGATTAGTTAATTTTATTTCAAGTTAAGTCTGTAAATAACTGAGGGGTTGCTAGGCAAATCACAACAAATGATATCCTGTAACTCCCTTTCTTCTCCTTTCTGGGTCCTTTTCCCTTTCTCTTATCACCTTCACAACTTCCACAAAAAGAAGTCACCACTCCGAAATTGGAAAAACAATTTTGATACACACTAAGTCAGCAAATATATCAAACAAGGCAGGAAATGCCTACCAATGCTTGTTGCCTGATAGACAAGCAAAGACGCACAGAACAAAGATGTCAGCCTCTTTTTGCCAGAATATACTCCTTCTTGATAGTTATTAAGCATTTAAGTTTAGAGAATATTCCTCAAGAAGGAATTTACACATACAATAATAGACTGTATGCCCTTTCCCATAACAGTCTCCAGTGCTGAGAATTATTTTGTATTTAATCAAGCCAGGTCTAAAGCACTTACTACCTTGACAAACAAAAAGCCTGGGAATGCTTTGGATTTGGAACTCAGGTTCACTCTCTGCCATGACAAAGTACCCTAGCCTGGAAAGCTTATACAGAAGCAACTTATTGTCTCAAAGTTATGAAGACTGAAGAACCAAAGCCAAGGCTTTGCAGGGTTGATTTTTTTCCATGTGATTGAATAGTTATTCTACATCTTTCTCCTGGACTTGCAAGTGGCCTCTTTCTATCTGTGTACTTTCTCCCATTATCTACCCTCTGTACTTGTCTCTGCATCCCAATAACCATCATCTACAAGGTTTACATTGGATTCTGGTCTACCTTAATGACATAATTTTAATTTTATGACCTCTGCAGAAACCTTATCCTTAAATAAGGTCACTCTCTGAGTCCTAACCACTAGTTAAATCTTCAGCATATGAAACCAGAGAGATATACTCCTATTCATAATGCCAACTATGAGCTGGACTCCATTCTATTTTATTTAAAACTACAAAGTACCCAGTATTCAACCCATACATGTTGGCTGTTCAAAAAGTCTGTTACAGTCCATTTCAAAGGTACAGATTCTGTATTCCCAACCCTACACAGAGAAGATGAGCCAAACATGAGACATCACATGAGCAGCCCAGATTAACTGCTCTCTGAATTGTTAATGTTGTAAGATGGATCTGTGGGGAAACATTGTATTGGTGACTTTCTATCTCTATGACAAAGTATCTGCAATAGACACATACAGGAGAGAAAGATGTATTTTTGGCTCACAGTTTCATAGCTTTCAGTCCACAGGCAACTTTATGCCTGTAGGATATTTTTCACAGTGAAGATTAAAGTGGCTATTATGTCATGCATTCATAATGCTCTTTCTGGGTCTCTGTCTTCTCTTTTCTATTATGACTTTTGGTTTCTTGTCTTTATGTCTATTATGTCCTTTCTACTATTGCTATTTTGTCTACAGCAAAGATAAATGAAGAATACCATGGTAATGTGACTATGTCTAGAAGCTCACTTCATAGCAAGCAGGAAGTAGAGATACATAAAGGAGCAACAGCAAGATTAAGCCCCAAGGACACAGCCAAGTCACCTACTTTCTTGAGTTAGGCCCAACTTCCCAAAGTTTCCACATTCTCCCAAATAGTCCTGCTGACTAGGGACCAAGAATTCAACAAATAGTCTGTGGGTACTTTGGTGTTCAAAACATAAGAAAGACATAGTACTTGAGAGCTACCTTAGTCTCCATAGCTTTTATAATAGAAAGGAGAAGACAGAAACCCAGAAAGATAATCAACGATGCATGGCATAATAGCCATTTTCTCTTCTCTGTAATAAAATATCCTGCAGCCACAATTTCAGGGGAGAAGGTTTATTTTGTCCCACAGTTTGAGTGAATATAGCCCATCATGGCTGGGAGAGCGCAATAGGATTTATGGTAGTAGAAGCCTCTGGTCACAGCTACTCTCTGCCAGAAAATCTGGAAGCAAAATGGGTCTATTGAGTCTCAACACTGAACCTTGCTGTACTCCATCAGTCCTATAACCTGAGGTTTTTACAAGCTCCTAAAACAGCACCTCCTGCTGAGACCCAAGTGTTCAAATACAGGAGCCTGTAGTGGACATTCTACATCCAAATTCAGCACAGAGGATGAGCATTCCACCCTCC
Source organism: Mus pahari (assembly GCF_900095145.1). Lineage (NCBI taxonomy): Eukaryota > Metazoa > Chordata > Mammalia > Rodentia > Muridae > Mus > Mus pahari. The sequence goes on along the minus strand of NC_034590.1, from coordinate 84,677,684 downwards.
ATTAAGGCATGCCCTGGAAGGAGACTGAGAGACTGCCATGAGTCTACTGGCTCCCTCAACTTGCTTAGTTCTCATAGGTCATTCACCACTGGGCTTCTCCCCATTCTTGGGGGGTTCAGTAGGGGATTTTCAAAGATTGTTTTGACCCTAATATGCTTTTTCTTACATCTTGGAGCTATATCCACACTTCTGAAATGAAATTAACTCATTGGTGAATTTATGATCAATCCTGATTGCCAGTTAAGAAAGAGATAACAAACTAGCAAGTTCTTTTTCCATTTTGCAATTTCATAGACTCTTTCTTCTCTACAGAAATAAAGACCCATGCTTAAAGACTCCAGCTACCATGATGCTAAGAAATTTGACCTCTTCAAAGTATAAAACATAATCTCAGCTATCAGGTCATACAAAGCTGAACCTTACAATAAAACCCAGCTTTCTAGCTCAAAAACTTCAGAGTTCTATCCCAGTTCTGAGTTCATAAAAAGCACTCAATTAAAGTTTCCGTGTTGAAAATATATATATACCTTTCATTATGGTACATTTCCTCATTTCTCTTCCATATTGAGAGAGACAATTTCCATTTGTGATGATCAGCCACAACATACATGCAAATGTGCTAAGTAAAATTAGGTGTAGCTGAGTGAATGTCTTTTAAAGACATTCTGCATCCTAAGCCAGCGAATGGAGAATGCAGGGAATTATTCCCGCTCTCTGTACTATATGCAAATGCTCAGATTATAGCTAATTATATTGTTGCAAAGCAGAGCCAAGAAACTGCTGCCATACTCCCAGTCTCCTTGGGGAACATGCCATGAAAAGCACTTTTTTTTCCCTCCTTTGTAAATTACACTATAATATAATTGGGTCTCGCTGTTCATGTAACACTTCTCTCAGGGATAGCGCAGGAGAAACGAACAATGTCTTCCTAAATCCCTGTTAAGATCATTAAATGTGGGATCACAACACACTAGCAAGCACCAAGCCTTCATGTGTCACAGTAACAAAACTGGGAAGAGGGAAAAAAAAGTGACAAATGACATCATATGGGGTTTTTTTCTGTTACAATGGAGTCCAAGGTAATAACGTGTTAATGAATTCTGCCCTGCATCACTGGCATTGTAGGGGGACTTTTTTTTTTTTTTAAGTTTTTACTACATTGTAGGAAAAACTGTCCTATGTTGTTAGGCAGCTGTTTGGAGAAAAGCTTTGATATTATGCAGTTGACTCCATTTTTACTGCACTTTCATGTGCACTGTTAGAATTACATACTGCACTGTGTTCTGCTTTTTAGTTTTACACTTGAAAAAAAAATTCTCTTTACACCATTTGGGGCTGGGGACAAATTAGAGCCCTGTTAAAAGTGGCGTAAACTCAGCTTCTTTGGACACTTTGGTTGGAGTTATTTGAGTACTCATTGGGGTACACTGGACAGAAAAGGAGTTCCTGAGATCAACCCTCTCATCCTACAGTTAAGAAAGATGTACTTTCACTTCTGAAACTGTATACATACACCCATCCAAGTGGCCACAGTAGTCCAAGGAGGACCGCAAATAAGACTTTACAATTGTGGGTGATATATTTTTTACTCTTTTAGTTTTTTGCATTTGTCTTTTTCTGGTCAGTGGCCTCTTCCCATCTGCCCTCTGACATACATTAGTGTTAGTGTCCCTGCCTTTTCACCAGGATGCTTATGTGCAGCAAAACAACTGAGGTCTTTATTCCTAATATCATATACGTTTGTGCATTTTAAATTTAGCTTTAATTCTTTTCAGATTCAAATCAATATGTCGCAGATGCTAAAGGATCTTTATGTGCCTTCCTGCCTCTGACTGCAGAGGTGTATTTTTCTCATGTTTGAGATGGGTAGCCATAGAACATCTTTTTAGCAATCAGTGTGTCAGGGGACCCACTCATCAGAAAAGACAATGTCTACAAACACCTTACTCTGCCATCTTGCATGGCCTGAAGGTCACCACCTGCAGCACAGACCCTGGCTTTTGGAGCAGAGAAGTAGTCTTGCCACCATTGCTGACTGGGTGACTTGAAGCTAGTCAACCTTTTAGAGTCCATTTAAATTGCACCAACATCCTAAGTTGTTGTAAGAACTAAATGAGAAAATCCTTTTAAGATCTTACCAGTGCACCCCACAATACACACACACACACACACACACACACACACACACACACACACACACACACATACACACACAGTGGGCATGCAGTGACTGCTATAAAAGTAATGATCAATGATGGACAAGGATTCAAAGCATTATTTTTTTTTAATAAAAAGAATTAATACTTTTGTCTTGATAAACTATAAATTGATTCTAACTCTCCCATCCCAGTGGTCCTTTATGGCCCTTTCCTGTGGCTATGCATTTTTTTTTCCTGTGAATTTATAGCTGTTGCCAATTGAGTATAACAAAATGGGAACTTTATTTTTAAATGCACGAGTTGGAGGGACTCATGGTTCTAGCTGCATATGTAGCAGAGGATGGCCTAGTCGATCATCAGTGGGAGAAGAAGCCCTTGGTCCTGTGAAGGCTGTATGCCCCAGTGTAGGGGATGCCAGGGCCAGGAAGCAGGAGTGGGTGGGTTGGTGAGCAGGGGGAGGGGGGAGAGAATAGGGGGGAGGGAGCTTTCAAAGGGGAAACCAGGAAAGGGGATAACATTTGAAATGTAAATAAAGAATGTAAATATAATTGGATATTGTAAAATATCCAATAAAGTCAAAAAATGAAAACCAAAAAATAAATAAAGTAAAATGCATGTGTTAATGTCACAATATAAATACGTCATTGACTCCCTCCTCTGTCTTTCTCTGTCGCTCTGTCTACTTATCTGTCTCTGTTTCTCTCTGTATGTTTGTGTGTATATATTGTTTGTGTGTTTCTTCTGTTTCTCTCTATCCCTGTCTCCATTTCTGTGTCTGTGTCACTCTGCCTCTCTCCCTCTCCCTCTCCCTCTCCCTCTCCCTCTCTTTCTCCCCCTCTCTCTGTCAGGCAAGCACACAGAGAAAATAAAATAAAAACACCATGCTTGGATTATCCCATGGATCTTTAAAAGAGATGTCACTGTACCTCAAACTATAGGTGGTCATGTGATGAAGTAAAATGATGATATTATAATAAGGATAGTGCTTTGGTTACTTTTTTGTTGCTGTGATGAAATACCATGAGCAACTTGAGGAAGGAAGAGTTTATTTGATCTTACAGTTCCAGAAGGCAAGTCCATGTGGCAGGGGAGGCACGGCAGCAGGACCAAGAGGCTTAGAAATCACATGTCTAGCTACATGTAAGAAGCAGAGAGAGTGAGGCAAGACTATAAACTCTCTAAGCCCTCCCACACTGATTTAATTCTTCTAGCAAAACGTCACTTCCTAAAGGTTCATAACCTTCCATCACCACCACCACTGCCGCCGCCACCACCACTAACAACAAACAATGCCACCAACTAAGAACCAACAGAAATTGCACAAGCCTATGGGAGGCATTTCTCATTCAAACCACCACAGATATAAATATTAACAACTTGCATATGTCAATGTCACACACTCTTCTTATGTACTGATGGTACTGCCCCTTACAAGTAGCCATTCAAGATAATACCAAGATACATACTGCATGGATAAATAGATTGAAGCACAACAGAGTAAGTATACTTAAGTATACAGGTAAAGGGGTAAGATATGATTCACACCCAAGAGGTCTAGCCTCAGCAAATACACCATTATTGTTCATATGATTTAACTACTTACTAGGAATTTCTTCTGTGCCAGGCACTCCATGTTCATATCTTATGCACCCTTATTAACTATTATAGTAAATGAGGATATAGCTCTTAGGCTACCTGGCTCCAAAGCCATGTTGGTCTCTATAATATGCTAGGTCACAACTGAATAGCAGGATTTGGAGGAAACTCTAAGTGAACCTATTAGTGTGAACCTCCCAGCTAAACGTGTTAATACTTGCTCAAACTTGTCTCACCTTGCTAGAAGACACAGGATATTAAGTACCTGTACCTCCAGTGTTTAGGCATCTCTGAGTTCTGTGATTATTCTTGTGTTTCTTGAAACTCTCTGATGAAAAATGTCCTTAACTCTGGATCCATACACCAGACTTTCCCTTTATACCCCTCACACAGACTTCGATACATCTCCCAACGGCCATTGTGAGAGGATTTTCTATGTCATTTAAAGATCTGAGAACTCTCTGTACCCAAATTCTCACTTTTTGTTCATGCTTCAGTGATGGCTTCAGTAAGACAGAACCTTGTCACTTTGCATCAACAACAAAACTCACAGAGCAGCAGAAACAATGTCATCTTCAGGACAAGTCTAACAAAACAAATACAAAGTCAGAAGGACATGTACTTCCAGTGTCATAGCGATTCTTCCGAAGGACTCCTCAAACCCATGAGGGATTGCATGACTTTAACCTGTGACTTTGATAATAGTCTTATCAATTCTGCACTTAAAAGCCTTATGGCATTGCTATTACCTTAGTACTTGTCCTGATTAATTCTTCTAAGTGCTTTTCCTGTTTCCAAGTATGATCTCTTCCTTCTATCCTATGACAGATACAAAAGGTCTCGTGATTGCCAAATCCATTGTCTTTCCTTCTGGAAACAAAAATGGGTAATAGTCAAATGACTTTGCAATTGGGTGATGCTCAATCATTGAGTTCTGGATAAACTGATATAAAAAAGCACCCTAAACTTGGCAGTTTATAAATAAAACTTGTTAACCACTATGGGATGTCTGATACTAAGGTCCCAGGAGATTTGGTATCTGGTGAGAGCTTTCTGCCTGTTTCAAAAATAGAACCTTCTTTATAAGTCCTCATGGGAAGGGGGAGAAGGGTCTAAACCCTCTCCCAATGGTTTCCTTTGTAAGAACACTAATTCCATTGGTAAGGGATGAACTCATGACCTAATTATTTCCTCCAGAGCACTCATGGATACAATCACATTGGGAATTAGATTTTAACAAATGAGATATAGAGAGACAGTCGAGCAATTCCATTCAACCCCTGCCTATCTTGTTCACAGCCTTCTCATACTGCAGATACATTCACTCTGACCCAATTCTCATTCCAGCATCAACATTGACATCTAAGTCAAAGACTCATCTAAATATTGACTTAATCCACATAGGAAGGCTTAAGGTGGGTTATCCTAAATCTACATGTTCCCAAAGTACAATAGTGACCCAGATATAAAGCAGACTTTTTCATTCTAAGGGGATAGGACCAAAGTGACAGGGAGAACTGGCAGGGATGGAGGAGGTAAGAGATCCCATGTAAATTCAAGAAAAATTGCCACTTTTGTGGAATCATAGGGCTTGAGAACCATTGTTGTTGACCCTGCATTCTATCTTGTGGACACCCTGGGATAGAGATTCTCCTGGATTTCCCCTTCTAAGGCTCCAATGGGGTCATTTCTTACAGATCTGCTAGGCAAGACCTACACAGCAACTCTCAAGGGGTAGGTTGGGAACTTGGCCTCATGGCTCTTGACTGGTTGAACCATGATGAGTCTACTGTTCTGGATCTCAAGGTGGGCCTATTCTTAACCTACTCCATTCCATTCCCAAATTTTGGGTTATATTGCCCTTCTTTCTAAGAGGCCCATTTCCCCCTATCCTTTATCCAGTTGATTTCCCATCCTTGAGAACTCAATTCAATACATCTTGTTTTGAGTTTTATGTGATCCTTTTAGATCTCTTAACATTTTGGCCATGTGTTGTGATGTGTGTTCTGTATATTATAAAATGTTTAAAGTATCTCAATACAGAAGGCCCCCAAGTGCCTTACTATGGTTGAAACAGTACCTCCATAGAGTTTTGAAGAGCAAAATGATGCACTTCCAAGAACCACTATTTTGCATAAAAAAGGACATCTTCTGCATGTACTTGTAACATGGCCAACCTTTATGATTCTCCATACAATGAAATACTTCTCTGAGTATTTCATATGTGGAAAGCTCATAGGCCAGTTATAATTTTCCCTGGTAAATCAGCTGAGAAAAAAGAATGTAGTTCAGAATAATTGCCACTTTGTATTCAATCAGATAACTAAGAAGTGAAAATCCAAGGCCTACAATGAGGTCCCCTTGGCTCATTGAGGCCCCTCCCCTCCTTGAGAATATATAAATAACAAACAAATGTTGGGAGAATAAGGACGGGGGAGGGGCTCTTCAGCGGTGTGGCTGCCTGTCAGCTGCCTGTACTCCTTTGAGTAACCCTTTACCCATACTCTATAAGTTACTGCAGTTAGCTCACTGGCTCACCCAGTGGTTCATGGGTTGGAATCCTTCCTTTGGTCCATCATGAATAGAAATAGACACCAGAGAAGACCACACAAGAGTGCTTAACATAGAGTAGTTGTTATTGTAGTGATTGAACCTTTCTAGGCCTTTTGAACTCATGAGTCTCCGGTTCTCATACTGAAAGCCCCCAAGAATAAAACTGGCCTTCTCTGTATTGCTCATACTCTCTGACCTCCACTGCCCTTCACTGCTGTCTCTTCAATCTTTCCACCTCACTAACTCAAAATATTTTCCTAACACATGACAATAAAGTGCAAATGGCAGATATCAAGTCTCCCATTTCTGTCACACCACCTGATCATAAAACTACCAAAGACAAATACAGACAGCCTACAGTTAAAAGTCCCCATTATAACAAAGGACATTTGACCCAGAGCTCCAGCCAATGACAGGGAGTGATATATGGCTCCCTGCCTCTAGACTTACCTAGGTAGTCTTTCCAAAAATTTTTCCCTAAAGACTGACCAGTCAAAGGCCCACCACCGTTGGAGAGTGAAATAGTCAGGTTAGGCTTTTCCTTTTCTTTTGCTTACCAAAGGACTAAGAACAGAGCTTCATTGGTATATACCTTATGGACAACCTTCATCAGCCATCTGGAAAGAATGGAAGCTTGAAAATCATCCCTGCCTGAGTTCAATTACAGCCAGGAGATACTGTAGCGGAATTCTCCCATTTATAGTACATCACTTCTTCCCATATCATTATCTCTCAGTTACTGGCTATACAATGATATGCAGGAAGCATCTGTTCCACTTCATGCCAGCCAAAGTCATATTCATATTCATACTCCTGTGTAATAAACACCATCACACACAGTAATATACAAATACTCAGACACACCTGCATGTATATACCATATGTGTGTGTGTGTGTGTGTGTGTGTGTGTGTGTGTGTGTGTGTGTGTATGGCTATACAGAGATATACATCCCACAAATGGAAGCACAGATACAAATACGCATAGATTTACACAAACACAGAGAGGTGCAATATGCACACGTGTATGAACACACTACAGCATTCATATTACATTAGAATCTTGAGGCACACGACAGAAATTCAACTCAGTTGGCTTTTACACAGTATGGGTATTGATACCTGACAGAATCAAGATGAAGAACAATGAACCTGGGATAGAACAGGGAAAGAACTCAGCCTGAGGAACACCTAAACCGAGCTGTGGCCTTTACCAACTTCATCACCCTTTTTGGTCTGTTTCTCTGGTTTTCATTTTTTTTCCATGGGAGCATCACACAAAAAGCCTTTAAGTAGCCAAATGTGGGAATGTGCCCTTTCTCCATGGAAGGAAACACAGTGGTACAGCTCTGGTTTTAACCACAGGTTGTAAGGAGTAGCCAGAAGTGTTTTCTGATTGCCATACCAAAAGCGAAGGGAGAGTAGAACTGATTTAGGTGCTCACATTTCTCAGCTAGCTCAAGGCAGGTTATGCTGCATTGACAAAAGGTTTTAAAACCTCCATGGATTATTTTTCCAAAGTCTGCATCATATTACATGTTTATCTTGAGCTAGATATGGCTTTGTCTCATTCTTTCTTATCTGGAACCCAGGATGAGCTGTTAAAAAGTCTCAGGGAAGAGAGAAAGGAGAAGAGGTGACATACCATGTAAGTGCTCTAACCTGGAGTGTGACATACATCTGTGGGCTCTCATCCCAACAGCCAAAGTGCATCATCTGGCCATGTCTAATATCAACAGTGAAAACTAGGGGATGAATACTTAGACTAGTACAGTTGGCCTTTTCCTAGCCGTATGTGATTGGCTAAGAGATTCTAGAACAAATCTGTACCTTGACTAACTGGCCAGGATCCAATTGTGCCTCTGTGGTGGCTCTAGCAGTAGTGTTAAGAATAAAGAAAAGGAGCTGTGAGTACCCACAAAGAAATCTTCAGGGCATGTTATACCATTATATTATAGAAATGCTACGGATAAATCAATATGCAAACATGCATTTGGCTCAACAAACCACACAGTGTATACATGAAACACGTGCTTGTTAATTTCTGCATACTGATGGGGGCTTGTTTGCAGACATGAACACATATGTACCCATGTGTACATAATAGAGGATTATGTGTAGATGCACACATGCTCAAAGCACACTTTAGTACTGGGTCTACCCTATTTACATAGGAACCCACATGCACATGCCACCCTCAAGCACATGCGCTCACACTCCAGCTCAGCAGGGAAGGGCTGCTTCTGTGGCTGGAGAGATCAAAGGCAGCTGCTCCCTCTGCATATTTAAGGAACCCCTGCTGCTTCCCTGCAGCTCTTAGCTGAACCCCCTGCCTAGCCAAAGCCCTACTCTGGGAAATGCCTCCAACTCCCAAACTCTACCCCAGGGGGAAGGATTTGGGGTCTAAACACTTCTTCCCTTAAGCTTTTAAAGAAAGACACACAGAGAGACCCCCAGACAGGCCTGAAGGACCCCAGTTGAAGAAACCAAGGATAAAGATGAGACATAAGCAGAGGGGACAGAGCCACTGGGGCAGCGAAACTTATCCCTAGGGCAGAAAAGACTGGTGGCTGTCATTGCTGGAAAGCTTGTACTCCCTCTGAGGGAACACTCTTTGCTGTCAAGAGACTTAGGACTTGAGTCTTTACAGAGCAAGTCCCGATCAGAGAGCCAAGCTCCAGATAGTATTCCCAGCTTTACCAGTAACTCATCTGAACCAGTCACTTCCCCTCTGAACTACAGAAATTCAAAAGCCATCCAATCCAGCAATGCCAAGTGCTGACACAAGGAGTCCTGCCCCACAGCCTGCCTATACCACACCCCAGCAGACATCACTAATTCATTACAGGACCCTTTCTGGCCCATTCTGAAGATGGTCTCTGAATAATTTTGTACAGATTCCTCTTGTCAGCAGCCTCGGTGTGACATTAATATCTCATCAACTCCATGAGGATAGCGCAGCTAAGGAAAGGAAAGACTCTAACCTACAAGAAAAAAATTAGGAGGTTGGCATAGATGTACCCTTAGCTCTCTCCTCCGTTCCACACCCAGTTTTCAACCAGAAATAATAATGGGTTTCATTTATTGGGCACCTCTGATTAGCACTAGTGATCACACTGAAAAGAACTCAAGGTGCCAAGGCACAGCAGGTGAAAGCATGGTGATCAATTGTATCGGTGATTGGCAGCATGCCCCATTCTTGTCTCAGATACATTTCCATGAGGCTAAACCATACACTCCCCTCCATTTGTAAAGTAATAACCCTTACCTATCTACAAAGAGAAATATGTCTCTCCTGGGAATGGCAATGCTTTGAGACAAGCCCTGGGAGGTGTATAGAAGCCCGCGTAAAGTGGCACTGTCAAGGGGTGACCAGTCATGGGTTCAACAGCTAAACAGCATTTTCACACCACCCATGGGATGCCACATGCTATTCCTATTGCTGATTCAATCTCTCTATCAGAAATAAAGGCGTGGGATTCACATCTGCCTCAGTTCCTAATGAGATAATGCTACTGAAACAATAGCATGATAATTTATTGTACAACAATTAAACAGCAGCTACTGTGGTTGGCTCTGTATGCTAACCTTTTCAATGTTGGGTTACACCTCCATAATTAAGAAACATAGATATTCGGAGATGTGGGTGAATTCCTTGATATCACACAGGCAGAAAACATAGAATTCTAGCCATTGTGTCTGTCTGATGCAAAAGCCTTTTCTCTTTGTGCTAAACAATGATTAGATCTGTTTTGAATGAAAATAGGAGAGGAAGTTCTACAAAAAAGAAGCAGAAGTAGGTTTGGGGCTAGGCTACAAAGAAGGGCACACCAATCTTCAAATCCTTATGACAACATTCACTGTTCACATCTTAAGTCTTTGTGGCTAGTTTTATACTTTTTAAATGATGTATTTATTTTATTTTACGTGTATGCGTATTGTGTTTGCATGGATGCGTGTCTACTATATGCATGCCTGGCATACATGGAGGTTCGAAAAGGGCATCAGCTTACCCAGAACTGCAGTTAGGAATGTTCTGAGCTACCGTGTGGATGCAGAAAACTGAACTCCTGTGCTTTGCAAGAACAGGTACTCTTAATGACTGAGCCATCTCTCCAGCCCTGTGCCTACCTTTCTATCTGATTTAAAATTAGATAGCCAAGACTTAATAGACAAAGGCTGCTCAGTTTTTATTTAAACTTCCCAATACAATTTCATCTGTTCCATAACCTTTTTAAAGTCACAAATATTACATCACTAATTTAGAAAGTGAAATATAGACTTACAGAAGAAAATAAGAAATAATTTTGATTTCCCAATCCATTCTTCAAGGAATAACCATTGTTAATGTTTTCATACACCTAGCCTTCTAGAATTTTCCATAAATATGTTATTTACATGGTAAACACATCCTATAATGCAGATTTTTATAACCTACCTTTTATCTTAATAGTATTTCTCAATGTTACAATAGACATCATTCTGATTCTCTGGGTACCAGTCTACTGTAGGATTTTTATTATATTTCATTTGAAAAATATTGGCATTGAGGTTGTTCTCAATTAAATGTCATAAAAATAACCTTAACAACCAATTTTTACATATTTTATGGTACATAATTTTCTTAGAATTCCAAGGTGAAATGTATGAGTAAATTAAGTGTTTTGTATCTAATTCAAGTAAATAACCCTCCAGGAAGACGTGTATCAGTTTGCCAGTTCTGCAATCTTCTCTAGATCTTTGCCCAAACTGGATGTTTCACTTTTAGATCTTTGCATCTTAACACTTATGAGCATAGAAACAGAATGAATCACTTTAGATGGATCCCATGGGGCTCCAAAGAAGCTCAGCATCAACTGTGGAAGTGGGTGTGTTGATTTATTTAAGTGGACATGGGTCAGCATTGCAGGAACCGGTCTTGCGATGGCACTGCAATGGAGAACAGACAGCAAGCCCTATGTGGGTAGGAACTATACCTCTGTAAATACAGAGGCCTGGGGCAGAGACCCACTCACAAGCACTCTCTTCATGTCTGTCAGTGTAGAGACTCATTGCAACTTAAAGTGCTATAGTGGTTCCACTAGATAACCTGTAAGGAGAACAGCTTCTGGCCATTTCCTCCACCAAGGCCACACCTCCTAATACTAAGTAGTGCCACTCTCTGATAACTAAGCATTCAAATATATATGCTGATAGGGGTCATTCGTCTTCAAACTACCACAGAGGTATATAATTAGAACTTAAGAAATATTCCTTCTTGACAGCTATAAGAAAGACCCCCTGTCAAGCAACTTCAGCTGTCTGTCATGTTTTGTTATACCTAAACCAGTCCCAAATGTGCTAAAACATGAAATAGAAATCATACATTCAACTCCGTATTCTGTGAATGCAGAATGTGGGCTAGGGTCATGGCTGGGCTCTGTTGTCCTCATGGCTGCAGTCATTTAACAGTTGATGATCTACCTCACGGTCATGGCTAGTAGGTCAGCTGAGTATCAGTGAGGTCAAAGAAGGTAAACTGGAGCAAACCAGACCAACCTTGGCCTTGAGTATCATCAGTCAGCTACCATGATGGTAGTAGCATATTTCCAATCACAGCAACTCACCAGGCCTGTGTTTACTAATGCTTTTCTGTCCAAAGCTCCCACTCAGTCAAGATAAGATTCAAAAGGAAGAGAAATAGATTCCACTTCTGGATGGGAAGATCTCAGAAGCCACGTCATCAGTAAATAACCCAACTGGAGTAGGGAGAATCTTTGACCATTTTTGCAACCTACCTGAAGGTTGAGGGCTTCTTCCTAGACTATCTGTACCCTATGACGTAGCTGCTCACCCCCAAATAATTTTCATTGTGTTTGTCAGAAATCTTCCCATAACTTTCCAGGGTCCCCTCAAATCAGTGCCAACATGGCACCATGATCCCCAGCCCAGAAGCCTGCTGAGCAGGAGACGAGACAAAAGAACAAATGCTTAAATTATCTGATGAATGTCAGATACATTAAACTAATTTATGTAATAATGTAAGCACAGTGATGGGAAGGTAATATGAGAGACATAAATTATACATTATTATTGTCAGCTCTAGCACTTATCTTAGTAGCGTGTCAAAATACATCCTGATATGTTAACATTTATAGAAATGAACAACAAGTGCTTGCTCAGGGCTCCAGCAGAGAGAGGAGGGGTGCCATTTGCATGCAAGCATCAGCCTGTCATTGTTTTGCTCAGGACCAACCAGGCAAGGAGAAGAGGGTCCCCTGGGGGCTCAGCTTCTCCAGAGAGTCCTGGGTCAGCAAGTCTCTGACAAGGCTCCAAGCTGTGGGTCACACTTGGAATTTACCAGATCTTCAATCTAAGTTATTTTACTTCTTCAGGCCTCAGTTTATATACCTCTAAAGTGGGACCAAGAGACTGTTTGAAAGACTGTCACAAAAATAATGAAATGATTTTGATTTCATTAGGTGGTGGTGACTGAGTGCATTGATGTAGCAATTGTAGATTTGGAAGCCCAAAGGAAACCTGGCCTAACCATCATGAACAGAGTTAATGACTGCTTATTGCTTTATTCATTCCATTTGCAAGGTACTCTCTGATGTTTCCCATTCCCCTGGACTATCACCGTTCTTATGGCCAAATGATGACCAGGAGAGTCCCAATAGCAACACCCCAGAGCTGGCAAGATCTGCAGGAATGGTGAGTTGGTCTTAGGTACTTTCAGGGCCTGGCCTCTGTGACACCTGAGACCAGAGTCTGAAAGACAGAAACCTGTAAACATGAGCACAGGGCATGTTCTTAGAGAGGTAGGTGGGTAGGTTAGACAGAAAAACTTTCTCATGACAGTTATCCAGGGGTGATGGGCCTAGGTGTCACACTTCATACAGACCTACTGCTATCACCTCAGGTAACTAAAACTAAGGTCTGAGCCTCACTAGGCAACTTTGAGGTTCTGGAAGTGATGGGAAAGGTGGGCAGAAACCCTTGTCATGGCTCTAGTTCTGTCCCCTTCACATTCCAGGGTCTATGTGAGAAATCTCTGGTTCATATAAAGATCATATTGGGAACTAGAGAAGACCAGTCTCTTTCCCCTCTCTCTTTTATAACAAATACATCTCCATAGATCTAATTCAACAAATCAAAGTGAATAAATCTTCTTGCCCAAATAGGGAAACTGTAAAGGAAGAGTCCCACTAGAAGAACATAACCTTGAATCACGACACTTTTGTAAAAGGCCATCTGTACATCACCATGTGCTCAGCATCCCTACATCTTTAGATAGGATCAGAAAATGTTTGACAGCAGAGAAATTATAGTTCTCTTCTGTTGACTGTATTCTGATTGGTGTGGCCAGAACTACAAAACAGGGGTCAGAAGCCAGGCGTCGTGGTGCACACCTTTAATCCCAGCACTCGGGAGACAGAGGCAGGTGGATTTCTGAGTTTGAGGCCAGCCTGGTCTACAAAGTGAGTTCCAGGACAGCCAGGGCTATACAGAGAAACCCTGTCTCAAAAAACAAAATAATAACAACAACAACAAAACCACCACCAACAACAACAAAAAAAAAACAGGGGTCAGCCAACTATGACCCTTGGATCAGGGCCTACCCATGACCCCAGTTTAAGTAAATAAAATGTGATTGGAACACCACGAGTCCCTTTTGTTTACCTGTGGCTGCTTTTATAGGACAAAGGAAGAACTGAGAGGTTCTAGCATAGACTGAATGGTCCCTTACAAAATACAGAAAATGTTTCTTGTCCCCTGACCTAGAGCATCCTAGCACATAACATATACAGTCAATTGAAAATCCTAAACATTATCATAAACATTATTACTTTCTCTACAAGATAGTATACTTTGTGTGTGTGTGTGTGTGTGTGTGTGTGTGTGTGTGTGTGTGTGTGTGTGTGTGTAGACCAGAGGTCAACCTCAGGTGTCATTCCTCAAGAGTCATGCACCTTGTTTAGAGACAGGGATCCTCATTGCGAATCAAATTTCACCAATTAGCTGGCTGGCAAACCAAGCAAGCCCTGGGGATCCACCTGTCTCCACCTCCCAGTGCTGGGACTAGAAGTGTGCTCCCCACTCTTAGACTTATTTTATATGGATTCCGGGGAATTGATCTCAGGCCTTCATGCTTGCAAGGCAAGTGCTTTATTGACTGAACCATCATCCCCCACCCCACCCCCTGCCAGTCCAAGATGGCACCGTTTGAAACTCAATTTTCCCAAACAGTGTATTGGGGCCATGACCTCGGATCCTCTCCTCACCAGAGGGCATGAAAGAGCAGCATTATACAAAAAGCAGAGCTCAGCTGGTAGAGAGGGTAACCCTCTTGTCATCTTATCTACAAGCCCCCTGACACCCAAGTGGCAGTATCATTTCCCCATCTCCTAGCAAAGCCAAGCAACTGTGCCCACCCCTTGCCATTCGACAAAGTCTTTTAAACAGATGACTTTTAATAAGTTAATCCATTCATTGTCTGTAGCTCTGAAAACTGACATAAAAGCACAATGACGCCTAATTAAACTTGTTCTGTGAAAACTAATTTGTCAAACCCAGAAGCACAGTTCATAGATAAATGCTAATATTTGAAAGTCAAATTAAAGTTGAAAAGGTTTGTAATAACAGTTAATTAACTCTTGTTTTGTTTTCCTTCACTGCGAACTTGAACCAACTGCATTGCAGGCGCCTCTTTAACATTTTGGACCACAAAGATAAAATTCAAAGCTTTGAGATACGCCTTTGATGTTGGTATTCTCTGCAGATTTGATATTATTTTAAGTCTCTTTGTTTAAAAATTCATTTTTATTATCCCTGCATGAAATGCATGGCAATTCCCCAAATAACGAGCCATCAGTGCAATTAACATCGTCGATCGACACCAGCGTTCTGATAATTAATACAGACGCGCTGCCTCCCCAGCGAGAGCTGTGAGGGCTAGATTTTTCAGAGCAACTGTTCGTTTACAGACTCAGCTTCAACCTAATGAAAATGGATTGTGAAACTTTAATGAACAAGACTTTGCTGTCATAATAATAAAGACTTTGAAACAACGCGGAGGCCTCCGTAGCAAGCGTCTGGCACCGTGCTTGTTGCTACGGTACATCAAACCAATTAAGCCATATGATGAATATTTACACTGAGCCTTTTTTTTCCAACTCTATGACATAAGATAAACTCGTAAAAGTGAGTATTAACTCTGCATCAACAGTTTCTGACATTACATCCTAGGCGAGACACATCCACCCAGCCAAGAAGCTGTGTCTGCCCACCTCTGTTTTGTCTTAATAAATGTCAACAAAGGATTAAAACGTTCTAAAAATCCAATTTGCATACACAGGTTGTAAGCACAAGAGAGGAAATTATCTTCCTAGAGGTGCGTGAGGGGTGCGTGTGTGTGTGTGTGTGTGTGTGTGTGTGTTTATTTTGCTTGTGGAATATTTATACTGGTCCTCCAGCAGGCTGTGTATGGGTACATTCAACTGTTTAGAAGAATGTGTGTTAGCATTTCTGCGTGTGGATCTATGGGTATGCTTGAGTGAACCACACTCTGCACACATAACACATTTACATATACGACTATATATTTATGATAGGTATAGGATGGTAACTTTATGGGTTGATTTGGATTTCTTACTATGTCTTCTATCCATTCATCACTATGCATTGATCACCTGTTCTGTCCTAGACAACGAGGAGTTGCAAAGGCTATGAAACCTTTAAAAGCATCTCTTGTTGAAGGAACCATAGTTTGGTCAGGGCTCTCTTCAGTGCATTGCGGATCCCAGTTTATCAGGACAGTGCTGACAGAGAAAAGAGACTGGTTTGGCATGTAAAACTGCCATGGATAATATAAATGAAGAGAAATTAAAACAGAATGCTTCAGGAGATAGCCCATCTAAGCTGGGGTCTAGAAGCACAGTTATCGGGGTGAAGAAAGAATCTGGTGAAGGTGCTTATGTGCATGACCTGAGTGCATGCCAGACGGGCTTCCACAGCACCTATGCACATGTCTAGTGTGTACATGCATCTGTTTATACCCAGGTCTCAGTGTCTAGGAATCATGGTGCCTCCCTCTCTAACAATGTCTCAAGACTAAAACCACCTCCACTGGATTGCTATATAAACAATTGTAGGTGGCTCTCGGAGGCTGAAGGCAACAACTTTGAACCTGAAAGTCTGTCAACAGTGTTGTAAACCTAAGCCAGGTTTATAAGTCAGAATTCCCCATCTCCTTTAATGTCCTTGGTCCTTACAGGTAGAGGATGGGTTTATCCTCCAATGGTAGACACATGTTCAGTATCAAAGAACTCTTCAAATTCCAGATCACTGAACAAACTTCCAGAAGTGGGGTATTAGATAGAGAAAAAGCAACCAACTCTAGTAACTTCTAGTCTAGCTGTAGCCCAGCCACACAGAGTTGTTCACCCATGCACAAACACCAAAGAGTGAATTCTGACACTAGCATAGTGAAGAAGGAAGAAGAAGAGGGAAAGGGGCAGGAGGTAGGTGAAGAGGAGAGGGAAAGAAGGGAGGGGGAAGGAAGAAAAGGAGGAGGGGGAACCAGAAGAGGGAAGAGGAGGAGCAGGAAGTGGGGAAAGGAAGAAGGAGAGAAGGAGGGAGGGAGTGGGAGGCAGGGGAGAAAAGAAGGGGGGCAGAAAAAGGAGAAGAGGGAGGAGGAGGAGAACAAGAGGAGGAGCAGAAAAGAAGGAGGAGGAGGAAGGGGAGGACAAGGAGGAGCAGGGGCACAGGAAGAGGACATAGGAGGAAGTAAAGAGCTCATTACTGCTACTCAGCCATCCCTCCACCTGGCAGACAAGCTGTGCCCGAGCTAGAAGAATCCATCAGCTGCTTTCCAGTCTAAGGCTAGGCCATGCCTTGTATTATACATGTCCAGAGCACATCCAGGTCCAAGGAAGGAAAGAAGCAAGGTTTAGGCCCACTAAGAGCTGTCCCCTGCCCATATAGTCTATCCACAGGGAGCCTTCTGTGCACATGGAAGCTCATTCTACTGACAACATCCTTAGATGTCATTTCCCAGGCCTCCAGAAGGGAAGAAGTTCAATTGGTGCAGAAACAAGAGAACCCACAGATGCCTCAGCAGAAGTGGCAAGGCAGAAACTTACTCCACAGCTATCTCTCACCCATCCTTCATGAGGACAAATTGTTCTCTCTCATGCCCGTGGCCTCAGGGCACAGCATCTGGAGTTCATAATGTTAACTCTGAGTCACCAAGACTGGTCACATTTGGCTGCCTCTGGAAAGAAGAACATAATATTTTCAAAAGATTTAAATGTTTAAAAGGTTAGCCTTGCCCATCTAGAAAGTTCAACCATTAAAACTAGACTTACTCATATCCATTGAGAGTCCATGGTTTCAGAGAGGCCATGACAAAAGCCTTCAGAGTATATTATTCCCGATTGTAGAAGGAGAAATGGAGGCAGGGCAACACTGAGTTGTTAGGGAAAGAGAGAGGTCTGGGGCTTATTCTTTCGGATTCCTGAATCCTGTTTCTCCTTCTCCTTCTACCCCTCCTCCTTCTCCTCCTTCTCTACCTCCTCCTCCTCGTCTTTCTCCTCCTCCTCTCTCTTCTCCTCCCTCTTCTCCCTCTTCTCCTTCATCTTTCCCCCTTCCTCTGCTTTCCCCCTTCACCTCCTTTCTCCTCTGTTCCTCTTCTTTTACCCCCTTTGTTGGTCAGAAGTACCAGACAGTGTCCTATTCTGTCACATGGTCCTTTCTGTTTGCAGCAAGAAGGCCCAGGGTTCCTGTGAATCATTTCCTTCAGGACATTAAGATCTGCAAAACACTTAGTAAATAACACAGAAAGGAGTGGGACTCAGAATGTCTTCTTATCACTAATGATATTGCTGCTATTGTACAGAAACACTATCGCAGGGCAGTACTACTGCCCTGAACAAC
Source organism: Mus pahari (assembly GCF_900095145.1). Lineage (NCBI taxonomy): Eukaryota > Metazoa > Chordata > Mammalia > Rodentia > Muridae > Mus > Mus pahari. The sequence continues at coordinate 84,659,462 of NC_034590.1, read as the reverse complement.
CTCTGAGGGGCAGAGGCTGGCCTTTAGCCTCATCCTTGGAGTTGAGGAACAAGAGAAGGTGATAGTTCTGATGTTGAGAACTACAACAGAGCCACCACCATTTCTTCTGTGAATGTGAGAACCAAGCAAGTTCATTTGTTTTTGTTTGTTCGGGGGTATAGTTATTTTGCTTTTGTTGTTGTTTCATTTTGTTTTGTTTGGGGTCCTTTGAGAATCTCATACATGATAACAATATGTTTTTTAAACAAACCCATCCTACTCCCTCCAACTTTTTTATACCACTTCTCCCTCCCAATTTCATGTACTCTCTTTTTTATTCCACTGAGTTCATTAAGTGCTGTTAGCACGTGCATGTGCACAAGACCATATTGGAATATGGACAGGTTACCAGGGGTCTTATCCATGAACAAAACTGACTCTACCTCTCCCCATAGCCATCAACTTCCAACAACTCCTCAGTTGTGAATGGGAATCCATGGACCCTTCCCCTGCTCCCCCTGGAATTCTAGCTGCCTTGATCTTACAAAGCTCTTATGCATACAGCCATAACTGCCATGGGCTCCATGTACAATGGCCCTGTCAGTCTAGAAAGCAGTATTGTTTTCTTCACAACCTCTGGGTCTTCCAATCACTCTGTACTGTCAATGTTACCATCTGCTCCCATTTTACCGATGACATAACAAAGGCTTAAAGAAGCTACATAACTTGTTAAAGCCATTTAATCCATAAATGATATGATTAAAATCCAAGTGCTCCAAACATCTGAGCCCTACTGACCACAGGATAGTATTTCATGTTGCTAAGTTGCTATGTGAGTACAAGCAAGATGCTTCTCCCTGGGTGGCAATTCTCCACCTCTCAGGGCTTTTACAGCTTCAGCAGGCAGAAGAAAGCCAGTGGAGATTCCCCAGGAAGTCAGCTTCTCCCAGCCTGGGCACACTGCCCACCTTTTGCTTGCATATGAATTCACTCCTGACTGCCAGGGCAGCTCTCAGACTCATCTGAACATGCAAATCAGAATTAATTATTCAGGACCAGGCTTACTTTGCATACCAATTCCATTTTCTTCTGGGTGGGAAGGTTCTCACCCCTTTTAACAGTTTAGAATAATGTGTATCAGACTCAAAAATGAAAACAAAAGTCAAAAAAAAAAAAAAAAAAAACTGGTGAGAAAGGAGAAGCTGATTTCTTTTGCTGCTTGCACTTCCCCTGCAGGGTTCCACCGTAACTGACTGAGAATCAGGAAGAAAGAGGCCCCTATAGGCTGGGGTGACAGACTAGATACTTCTGGAATTTTCTAGACCATGAGCATCTGAAGATTTGGCAAATTTTAGAGTCCCTCCCCCAGAAAAGCTACAAATACAAAATGTGGTATAGAGTTTTAGTGTGTCCCTGAGGCCCTCAAGTTCAGGCATAAAGCCCTGGCTACATCTGAACTGTATGGGACCAGAGCCAGCTGAAGAAGGTGCATCTGCATACTGGGCATGCGGGTGGCATTTGCCAGGGAAAGGCAAGACGCCTGAGGAGTTCACAGTTCATCTGTTTCAAAAATTATATTACCTTGCTGAGAGCAAGATGGGCAAAAGCATGTCTCAGAGCCCTTGAATGGTTCACCTTAGACCATCAAAGCCAGTCTTAGGGGTGTCTGAAGGTACCTTCCTTTGGAAGACATAAAAATGGTATTACCAAATTACCCTCATTTATGTGAATACAATACTAAAAATAACCACATACAAATGAATAGAAGCAAAACAAACTTTTCTTGGAGTAATGTTATTTTGTTAAGACTTATTTTATTTTTATTTACATGTGTGTGCACATGGGGGGTGGGGTGACACAGAGGCCAGAAAGGGACATTGGATTCCTTGGGTCTAGAGTTCCAGGTGTTCATGAGCCACCCAGGGTGGATGTTGGGAACCAAACTCAGGTCCTCTGGAGGAGCAGTGAGCACTCTTTATTGCTGAGGTTTATCTCCAGCCCCTAAAGCTATCTTTGAGTGCTATTAACAATAGATCTGATTTTTCTTTTGGGTGATCAAGTTTCTCTCTATTTTGTTGTTGTTGTTGTTGTTGTTGTTGTTGTTGAAAACTTTTGTCTTCTAGTGAAAAGCAATCACATAAAGTTGATATCAAGAGTATGGGGATGAAAGACCAATGGGTGTTACATGACTGTCCTCTGAGAATAGAGATAACTGTGTTCCATTGTGACACTATTAAGAAAGTGAACATATAGGCCCATCTATGGTGAGCTGAATACAAGCCATGACCCCCCCCCCAAAAAAAAAAGCCTAGCCCAAGGAGAAACATAAAGATGGCCTGTCCACTTGAAGAGGCAGAGTACAAAAGCCACCATGCCTATGCTTACACAATTTCCCAGAAAGAGAAAAAGTCCCACCCTGGCCCTTGAGCTGCTCAGTGAACCTGGCAGTGATTCCCACCAGAGTTCAATGACAGAGCTTTAATCTTCTCAACAAATCTCTTTGCTAAGCTGGTTTGAGTGGGCTTGATTTTCTGTGTCCAATAGTACTTAAGACACCGTAAAGTAAGACAGAACTAGAGTGTCAACCCTGTGCCCAAGTAGTGCCTGGGACACCTGAGTGAATATAAGCGAGTCTGAGAAATTTCGAGAAACATCTGCATGGGTGTGTTTGTGTAACTGGCTGAGTGTGTGTAACATTCAAGCATTTGTGACATCTTGAGAGGGTGTGTGCGAGAGATCAAAGTACGTGTGTGCAGCAATGGAATATGTATGCACAGCTAGCGGGAGTCAATAAATGTTTAAGTCTGTGGCCTGTCAGTTGTAATTTTTATCAATTTCCCTTCTACAATCTGGTCTAATATTCAGCCCAAGGGTCTCCTCTTCGGAAAGCTCACCTGGGGCCAGAGCAGTCTGTCTCAAGAAGCTTTTCTGCATGGGTTCACAGGCTACAGAGAAAAAGCAGTCAAACTCTCCCATGTCCTACTCTTCATCTGCCGTGTCAGCTGACTGTCTGCAACTCTGCAACTCTGCCAAGAGACTGATCTTAGCATCGGGTCAGGGTCTTAGCTGATGTTCAGAAAAACCCTGGTAAGTCCGTGACGAAGATAGGTTCCTGTGTGATAGATAAGTAACACAAAGTCTATGTCACACAGAAAGACGAGAGAAAGAGAGAGGGAGGGGCAGAGAGACAGAGAGAGACACAGAGAGAGGCAAGAGAGGAGAAAGGAGAAAGACAGAGACAGAGAGACAGAGAACAGGAGGCATGTCCATGTCACATGACTCAGAGGCAAAATTCTGATTCATTTTCCTTGCTCTAGAGTAATTCGTCCCTCTCAGTTTGTCACATCCCTCACAAACAGCCTGTGCAAATAGAATAGTGAGATTTTGCCAGTCATACCCTGGTTACAGTTCACTGCCAGGTTTCCATCAAGAGCTCATAGCCAACTGAGCCTGCTAGCAGAAATAACTGTAGATTCCACTGGATGCTGGCTTAAAGCCAGCTAGAGCAGGGTCTGAGGCAGGAATGAAGGATACGGAGCCTGAAAATGGTTCCCGTTATGCCTAAGAAGTTTGCAGAAGTCGATTTGCTGTGCTGTTTTCTTGGGATTGGTTTTATTTGGAAATTGCTGCATGACAAAGCCCTACAGAAAGGATTCCATTAGTCCCATGTCTTCAAAGCTAATGTCCAGGAGACCTATGGTTGGATAAGCACTTTCTATAGATGAGATGTGTTTCTAAAGCTCTATCAGGCGAGTAAGTAAACTCTGATAGTAGTCGGGTGTTGTATAGCAATTTACTTCAAGATAAACCTCACCTTAGAGAGAAGTTCCTAAAAATACATGATGTGCTCATGGGGAGGTGGTGGTGCATTCCTTCCTCCAGGGAAGCTCCTGCAGAGAACCAAATAGCTCAAAGGCTTTAGGAAGTCCCTGAAACTGAGCAGATATACTAGGCCCCTCCCTTCTCAAGCATAAATAAGTAGTAAAAACTGCTGAGAGACACTCTCACACAACATTTTGATATCAATTAATAAGATGACTGAAAGAGGCTCAGGCCACCAGGAGTACCTGAGAAAGACACCGTCCTATCTGACAAGCTATCAGTAAGTTGAGCAAGGAGCTCCAGGGTTTTAGCTTTTGGGACCCATGACCCATGTTGGCATGGGCTTTGGTGATGTAGCTCTCTACAATCATTTCTTCTGTAAGTAACCCCTCATCTGTATTTCCTAAGTAGCCCCAATAAGACTCACTAGCTCACCAACTTTGGTACCCTTCTTTTCCTCTGCCATCAGTCCCCTGTTTGGAGGAAGTAGACACTTGCTCACATCTCCCTAGGAACAGTGTCACAAAACACCAGATAACATCAGTAAGATAAGCCTAAAAGACGAGTGTATTATGTCATTACAGAAGCATTTGGGTGGCATTAAAGGGTGACACCAGCAGCAGCTAACTTTCATGTTTGTCCACCAAGAGCTAATACACCTCAGGACTACTCGAGTCAGCCAGCAAAACTGTGTGCAGTGACTTCTTAGTCTACCCCCAAATCTGTCTACCTTTCTTAGATGTAAATTCCTACAACTGGGCTTGACATATCGATGGGATTTGTTTCCCTAAAAAAAAGCAACCTTCCAGATCCATTCTAATCCTCACCCAGTATATAGTTAATTTTCTTGTCACTATGATAAAATGCTGAAAATATGAAACTTAAGGGAGGAAGGATTTATTTAGCCTCATAGTTGAGACAACACCATGCTGTGGATAGCCCTGGGACTAGTTGTATTTGACGTTAATTCTGTTCTCCTGTAAGGGATTGTGAACAAAGAATGAGTCAGCACTCAGGTGATTTCCTGTAAACCTTCTTTCNACCTTAATTTATAAATAAAGGCTAGAGCCAGTGATTGGGTGGAGAAAGAGGGGAAGGTGGAGCTGAAGGTTTTGGGAGGGAGAGAGAGAGAAGAGATAGAGAGAGAGAGAGAGAGAGAGAGAGAGAGAGAGAGAGAGAGAGA
>NC_034590.1:84563738-84654300 GCF_900095145.1 Mus pahari | reverse complement strand
AGGAGGAGGAGGAGGAGGAGGAGGAGGAGGAAGGAAGGAAAGTAGCACAGAGCAGAATCACCTGGCTTGGAGTAACCGAAAGTTCTAAGGGGTCTCTTATATGGGGAAGGGTAGTGGAGTGGTAGATCTGCCCAATCTAGGTGCACAGCATGGATTCATATTAATTGAGTTGTGTTTTCACCGCGTGGGCTTATTTGGGTTGGAGATTTACTGAAACAACACCATCCATCATGGCAGGCAAGGCACAATGGAGTTCATGGTGATTCATAGGCATTGTGGAGGCTACTTGTATGCATCTCAGCGATCGGGAACAGAAAGTTTAATGCCAGAAATGGGGCTACGATCAAAGTCCTACTCAAGTTGCCCGGTCCCTCTAGCTATTACCCACTGCTAAACATTCTGTGATTTCCTAAAAACAGTGTTATCTTTGGGCACATTTCATATTTAAATCCTATCAAAAGGAATCACCTGAAACCATATGAATCCTTGACATGTTGTTGTGAGTAAATTCATCAGAGCCTTTCCTGGAGTCAGAGAGAGATGTGGGGAACATTTATAGAACCTGGCTCAGGTGTAACAGAGGTGGAAAATGCAGAAATACAAAGGTGGGGAGATGAATGCCCCCAGAGATAATCTGTACCTCATTTCTGCTTCCTCTAGGCTCATTTATACCCATTTATAATTTATACCCATTCAGTCCAGTAATCCTCTTGCCTGATTCCTGAGCCCTAAGAAAACCATGTATATGCCAGGGGCAATATAAAAACCTTTACAGTTTTTAACTCTCTTAACTTTTCTCCCTGCTCTTGAACTTATTTTTTTGTGCTAATGTAGTAATGCATGTGCTTAAAATATGATCAAAATGCCCAAGATGAACAGATACCATGGTGAGAAAGAGTAAGAAATCCCCCCCCCAACAAAAACAAAAACTCAGGAAGGGTATTACTTTGTGTCATTGATACTAGTTTAGGAAACATTTTTTTCTGCCCATATTATCCATAGATACTTTCAGTGGCTTTTTCTCACTTAGAAAAAAAATAATCAAATGAAAAATGATAGATTTCTATTAGACATATAAGACAGAAGCCAAGCACCACTATTAATGAAGTGGTTTTAAAATATATATATCAATCAAGAGTAATAGAGGCTGAGCTTCGTAAGTCATGGGAAATTATAAACCATGGCCACTCTAGGGCACGGCTAACTATTAACATTGTTTTCACATCATTGCCTACAGAAAGCACTATGGCACTAGCTGGGCACTATGCCACTAGGGAGGTGGAAACAGAATAGCCTCGTTCTCTAAACAGACTTGCAAAGAAGGGGACAATCAGATGGATTGCTGAGCCAAACTCACTGCATGGAGTTTCAACAGAGTAGAGAATTGGCTCCTCAAGAGCAAACTGTGAAATGGCCTAGTCATCAGAGAAGCGCTTACTGGATATACTTATTAAACATCCATTTCGCACATTCACACCAGTCATCCCAGTTAGCTTAATTCTAAAAACAATTGTGTGTGGCCCATTTTATTCCATGTCACAAGAAGTAGGACTTTACAAAACACAATGTGATCTGCCCAGTATCACAATGAGTCACATAGAAGCCCTTGAGCATTTGGACTCTGTGCCTGAGGTGTTTCTGTGGGCCACTGAGTGCCAAGCTTACAGTGTCCCCAGACACAGCCCATATGGCCCAGGATCTCTGGAACTTGCCATTTTCTTTAATATATTTTCCTATTTTACTCAGAAGAGAAAGCTTTCTATTTCAACCTGGGTCATTGATAAGAGTGATGTGTGGCCAGGTGAGGTGTGTCCAGGTGAGGTGTGTCCAGGTGAGGTGTGTCCAGGTGAGGTGTGTCCAGGCGAGGTGTGTCCAGGTGAGGTGTATCCAGGTGTTTCATCCTGGCTGGTGCAGAGGGCATGGTGAATTTAAATATTTCTAAGATGACACTACTTGCAGAAATGAGGACCTGGGACTAAGGACCCTGACTATCTAAGTCATTTCATCCAGTCTTTACCTGTTTTCTTTTCTTTTTTCTTTTTTCTTTTTTCTTTCTCTGCCTTCCTTCCCCCTATATGATAGATTAGAAAGAAGCAGAAACTTGACTGATTTGGCTATTGCCTGATACTAGAGTAAATCTTTTGTTTCTTGTGAGATTGTTACATTGCCATACATCCCAAATTTCTGTGTGTGCATGAGTACATGCATGTGTGTGTGTGTGTGTGTACTTATGAATGTGAGTATGGAGAACAGGGGTAAGCAAGTCTCAGTTGTTGGTACTCACGAGAGCTGACCACCTTGTTTTTTTAAAGACATATTCTCTCACTAGCCTGGAGTTCATGAAGTAGGCTAAACTAGTTGACTGGTAAGTCCCAGGAATCTGCATCTCTCCATGCTGGGATACAAGTGGATGTCACCATGCCTGGCCTTTTTTTTTTTTTTTAAATCATTTTATTTGTTTACGTTTCAAATGTTATTCCCCTTCCTGGTCTCCTCTCCTCAAGACCCCCCCCATCCCACCCATCCCTTTTGCCTCTAAGAGGGTGCTCCCTCACCCACCTGCCCACTCCTGCCTCATCTTTCCAGCATCCCCCTTCTCTGGGGCATCACACCTCCACAGGACCAAGCAACTCCTCTCCCGCTGATGCCTGGCCTTTTAAAACATGTTTTTAGGGTCACACTCAGGTCCTCACATTTGCATGACAAGTATGTTATAGCCTTGAGTCTACTTCCATGGCCCCAAAAATTCTTTTAAAGACTCAGAGCAAAAATTACAATTGGACTTTAGGTGAAGTGTATGACTTAAACCTGTTTTGCCAAGGCTGAAAGCTGCATCGTGTAATAGAAGGAAATCTGAACCAAGCGTCACATAACATAGAAGCCACGTTCGAATTTACCAGGCGTTACTGGTGTGATGTGGGCTGCTCATTAACTTCACAAAGTCAATTTCCTCAACTCCAGGCAACTGATGATTCTCATTTACTTCACACGGTCATGAGGGGGTCAAATAATATGAACGTCTTCAGAATGTTTCACATGCGGCAGTGCCCCACGTTTGTAACTTGTCCCAAAGAGTCCTGGGTGGGTACATGTAGTCCCAGAATATCTGTACCTTAAGTGGATCAGCATGCAAGAGCAATGATCTTCAGATCAGACGACTGTGGCTGCCATGGTGACTCTGTTCCTTGCTACATGGATGTCTTGGAACAAGTTAATTATCCTCACGATGTCTCTGGGTTTTTGTTTATAAAGTGAAATATCAACACTTTTGTCACTTGTAAAGAGGATCACGTTGATTTTCTAGTAATGTCTCACCACAAGACTCTGGACAACAGAATCGAATGCCTGAATTTATAGTTAACTCTTTTCCATGGAGTACTCTCATAGTCACACACACCCCCACCCCTACACCCCCCAAAAAGCATTTCCAATATGGTGCAACTGAATGACATGTCTTGGGAAAGGGATATACACTCTAGGCTTGTAAGACAGCCTGAGCCAGAAATGAGTATGATATTGCAGGGCAGGTTTCTAGCAACTTACTGGGAAAAATCAACAAATTCTCTGCCACACTATGCTGTGTGGGCCCTGTCTTCCAACACTCACATGTTAAAGCACACACTGAAGCAAGCTTGAGAAAACAAATCTACAAGATTTCCTGCTAGGATAAAGGAAAGGGGGGGGGGCTGCTGGGGGAGGGGGCACAATTGGTGCTTCTCTGAGGACCAAGGTGGACATAAGAAAACTATCACAAAGAAGGTGGAAACATCCCTACAACATACGCACGCGGACACACACACACACACACACACACACACACACACACACGAAACAGACATGGTGAGGGCCCTGAAATGGATACTCGTTCTTGTTATGTAGACACACTTCACTCCATCATCACCTAGGTAACTGCAAAAGTATAGGCTCAGTTGCCTGGCAACAATGTCTACATCTATACTCCTCTCCACACCCATGTGCTATGGCCATCAGTCAAATGCCCTTTCTAGATGCCACCGTGGCTTTCAAGCATGTATCTCTCCTGTAGCCCCCAGCCTGGAAACAAGACAAGGAGACATTTTACCGTGTGTTGAGGAATCTGTACCTCTGCCTGGTGCTGTGGAAGAAGGAGCATCAGAGACAAAGCACTCAGTCCAGCAGCCAGGGTCTTGGAGTCTAGGCCCAGCTCCAAGCTGAACCAGCTGCTCTGGGTCTTGGGCAGGTTTCTAGACTCCCCTGAGTTTGTTTTCCTTCATCAGCCAGGTGCAGACTTTCCACAAACTTCTACAATGCAGATTTTCTTTAGTCTAAAAACTGGAGGCATGTAAAGCTTTCTGAGTCCACACACCAAGTTATGTCTGGGTTCATGTATAGGATGAATTCTCTGAAGTGTTCAAATGCCAAGAGGGGAGACTGACCAGCAGAGCTGGCATCAAATAGACCCAGGAGTTCTCCAAAGTCAGGCTGAGACTTTGGCACCAGGAAACCCAGAAAGACAAATCTCTTCTGGAATGAAGGAGGTGAGAAGTCCCAGTGGACTCTAGAGAGGGCTCGTGTGCCTGCGCTTAACCATGCTCCAGCCGTTTGTAGCTCAGAATTGTTCCCGGCAGCTCTTTCTCTCAGAGAAGGAAATTGGCAACCCAGGGAAATGAGTAGCTCTCAGCTTGGACTTGATTAGGAACCAATTTGGGCCTGTTAGCCGAGCTTCCAGCATCAGCTCAACCAATCAGAGGCCCAGCCCGGTCCAACCTGGCCCAGCCTGGCTGCCCTCTTCCAAGCTGGACACTTTTCTTCTACCAGAACAGTCCACTGCTCCTGAGGCAAAAGACCAGGGCAACTGTGGCCCATTAAAAGAGATGGGGAGAGATGTAATTCACTCAGTAAGATAATGGAATAGGCAGAGCTTCACCTTCAGCTTGAAAAAACAAAAACACCCCCCCCCCAAAAAAAAGTCTTGTGGGTTGTGTATAATAAGTATGGGAATGTATAAACTCTCCCCAGCTATTGGGCTCTGATGACTATTAAAGTTCATGTCTGGCAGAGGCATTTTGGCCTCACTGGCTAAGTTACTCTGCCTCCGCCAAACCAAACAGCCTGGCAACCAGAAGCGAAGCCTGAGGGACAGAGCTCATGCTGTCCATTTCTCCAGTGTGCTGTGGGCTCCTTACTCCGGGCTATCCGTGGATCAACACTGGCATCCAAAGATTTGCCATTTTGCTCCTTCTTTTGCTCTCTAAGATACTGGCCTGGCAAGAAGACCTGAGTTCAAGTTCCCAGAACACACATTAAAAAGTCAGGCCTGACTGTGTACACCTGTAATCCCAATATTGTGGGGCCTGAGAAAAGCAAACCTTGGGAATTTTCTGGCCAGCAAACCAAGCTGAAGTGGTGAGCTTCAGGTTCAGTGAGAGATCCTGTCTTAAAACACTAAGGTACTGAGCAATAGAGGAAGACAAGGATCTCTTCTCTGGCCTCCATGTGCTTGTCCGTGCATGTCTATGCAAGCCTGTGCACACACATGGACATACAACACATATACACATTGAACTAATGAAAAAAAATAAAAAGTAAGTAAAGAAGAAACTAGCTCTGATGCTCTTCCTTCCAGAAGTCCTCTTCCCCAGGACGACAAGGGCAAATCCTACCTTAGGCACTGCCTCTTCTTAAGGCTGAGTTCTCAGGTGTATTATGACCACTCGAAGCTCCTTCCTCTCTTCTCTGCTTCCCATTTTCAGTTTGTTTTCCATCTTATCTCTTGCCTGGGGTGACGGTGCTTTCTCTGCCCAAGCAGCAATAGCCTTCTCTCATTCCCTGGTGCCAAACACTCAGTAAGGGTGTGAGTCTAATTTCATTTTTCTGTGCATCACCAGGCTCTATAACCCCTGAGTACTTACTCACAGAACTCCAGGTCAACCCAGCATACAGACGCTTGCGCATCAGAGTTTATTGCAACACTAGGCAAGGTGCGAAATTATGGCAGCCACTTAGGTGTCCAACAACTGAGAAGTGCATATGGAAAAGGAAAATTGGTATGCACACGCAAAGGAGCTCTTTTCAGACATGAGAGAAAAGCAGCAATATAGTTCACAAGAAAATGGCTGCAACTGGAGACAATAGTATTCAGTGAATTAAGTCAACCTCGGAAGGACTAATACACTCTTTCTCTTGTTGGTTGGCCATTTGTATTCATCTTTTGAGAGCTGTCCACTTCATGTCAGCTGACTCTAACATCCCATCCTCAGGCTGATGCCCTGCCCCTCCCCCCTTCATGTCCCAGGCCCTAAATCTTTCTGCTTTCCATCATTATGGTTTGGTTACAGGTATACCTATTTGGGTACCTCCTTCTATCAAGGCTCAGACTGAGTACTGAAAGAGAAGGAACCACATTTTCTTCCTGGGCTTTCCTCCCACAGGGCATGTGGAATGCATTAGGGGCAACGATGCCCATAGAAACTCCTAAACGCACACTTCACAGAACTGTAACTGAACCACGCTGCCCTGGAACCAGGTAGCTCACTGAGTGGGGGCGGGGTTCCTGTGACATTTTGGAAAGAGCCTTAGCCTTCTCTGCTTTTTACTATGAGCCTCAAGTCAGTCTTGTAAATGAGGCAACTTCAAAAGTGTGAGCTGATGGGAAGGAGGAAAACATAATCTTGGTTTCCACCCACATTTTCATTACTATTAATTCTCCATGTTTTCAGGCCCTATCTTCTCCCTTGGAGCTTGTATTGATCACAATGAAATTGACCTCAAATTTGTCTTGCCGAACTACTGACAGGAGGCAGGCATGTAAAAAGATGAGATAGGAATTGGGCTGAGACTCTAGAAACATAACAGAAAGTAATGTCCTCAAGCTATATATAGTATAACTATAACCAGATATGGGATTTTTTCTAGAACATTCTCCTTTGTATATAGTCAAGACAAGTGATACATTTAAGCTTGAAGATAAAGCTAATGTGAAGAACAAATAATGCCATGTCCACACAAGCAGAGCCACCAATTCACAGCTTTAAATGACAGTCTTAAGGATAGGAAGTCTTCCATGTAGCACAGAAGCAGGTGTCCATTTATCTTCGAGCAGATTAACTGACAGACAGGAAAAAAAGGGGAGCCAGTTCCTGTGTTTAGAAAGTCCATCATCTACTGAAAGCATAAAACCAGTAGGACTATAATTACCTTATAAACCCAAGTGCAAAACCAACGAACTGTAATGCACCCTGGGACTTGATTGAATCCGATTTCCATAAACTCTCAAGATCTCTATTTAGCCTAAGATTCCCAGCCAGTGACGCATGTGCTGCAATCAATATCTAAAACAATAAAATCTCCCCTAACCGGAAAAGAACTCAAAGAAGCCCCTTGGGGTCTTGGTTAAAAGGTCTGGCTTATGTAATAAACACTCGCTGCTTTAACTGGGCACCTAAGAATACAGAGTGAAAGATCAGGTAAGCTGTAACCCTGATAGTTACCAAGAGGATTCAGGTCAGCAGAAATCCCAGAACTGGAAGGAGCTAAAGTCTTAGAAATTTCCAAAGTATGTTCTTTCAAATATTTCTGGATATCTTACCTAGAAATCATTACTTTGCAAATGTCTTTACAGTAAAACTTCTAGTATGTTCTTTTTCAGTGTGAGTCTCAGAAGAGGGATCAGACATGCCTGGTGTCTTAGCATTTCTCATTTATTTGAGGAGAGCCATTTATCTTTTCTACCAAACACCACTCAGCTCTCACTCTGTAGAACAAACACCATTAGAGATTTAGGTGATGGGGTTACTATGAACTTTCTAAAGAGCTGACTGCTCTGTTGTGAGAGTACCAGCGTCAGGGACAGAACCTGGAAGATAAGGTACTCTGAGCCTAAATGTTATAGGTGGAACTGAGACAGCTCTCCTGAGCTCTGTTCATAGCCTTTGACCTATACAGACATTCTGCCGCTGAGGGACAGGGAGTTTAATGATGTCACTCTTTCTGTTACCAGGATCCAATTAGAGTTCAGCACAGAGGACAGGCAAATCCCTGATCAACTCATATAGCCCATGTTTGCATCTCAAGAGTTGAATAGACTATGCTTCTTCAAGGACAGTCACATTCTCTTACAATGGCAAAAATCTGTGGGTCCTATCTCATAATTCGAGGTGACTAACAAGCTACTAACTACCCCAACGTCACCATTCCATGGTATAGCAATTTTATCTGAGAGCAGCTAGTGTTTCAAGCTGCTCCTATTTTACACACTGTTCTAGCAGGTGTGCTTATACCAATTTAGAGCACCAAATAGTCTCCATGAACAAAATCCTGTAACATTGTGCTTCCTGGACATAACCTATTAAAATGCCTCAAAATTATAGAAATTATTTTATCGTCTACATTAATTTCCTCTTGAAACATCGAAATATATCAACTCAAAATTAAGCATCAGAATTCTGCAGTTGCATCTAAATGTGTTAATAATCACAGGTAAACAAACTCAAGGCTGAAATTGTCCACAAAGAATAGAGGGCAGCTTGCTGGAGGCTCACAAACACAATGCAGTATAATTATAAGCTGAGACACTTAACCTCAAGAACACACGGAAAATTTACAAAGATCAATTGCTCATAAAAAAAAAAAAGAAGAAGAAGAAGAAGAAAAAGAAAGAAAGAAAAAAGTTGCCAATCAAATGAGAGAGTTATCTAGTAAATGGTTAGAAAATTGTTGGGAATTCCTTTGATAACACCATTTTGATTTGATTAGTTGTACTATTTTTATATCTTTAGTAAACAGAGTTTGATTAAACCACTGAGCTCTTTTACTGCAGAAATATTACAAACTCATTAGTGGCTAAGAAAAAAAGTACAGAAGGAAGATTCAAAACTCATTTTTAAAATCTCGCCTCCATGTTTCTGCTTGCAGTCATTAAAGTAATCTTCCCCAGCAGTGCCGTCGTCGGGTGGTTTAAGTAACACAGGTTGCTGAAGGCTAGGGAGGGACTGAAGGACCACTGGGGTTGGTCTCTTCCACAGCCTCTCCTTTGGGCTGTGAGACTGCTGATACCTGGGAAATCACACACACACACACACACACACACACACACACACACACACACACACACACACACACAACTGCACCAGTTCTGAGTCTCCTAATTAAAGAATTTAAGAATGGACTCAAATGGAAACCTGAGTATGCTTTTTTTTCGAATTTTTAAAGAACAAATCCCAGGGTGGGCAGGCTGCTATTTCGGGAGCTTCCCAGAGGAGAATGGAGGAGAGATGGGGAAAGACCACGCCATTTGAGTTACAGACGTAAGGTCTGCCACCTAGATAGAAAAGGGAGTCATAGGAAAAGTGAGGAAACCCGAAGATTCAGAGAACGCATACTCATGTCTGGCCAGCTCCCAGAAGAAAGAGACAGACAGGGAAAAGGAAAACTTCCATCTGACTCCAAAAGTTAGCAGGTAGACTCAGCTGAACTTCAACAGCCGCTTGCCTTGTAAAGACCTCACTGGGGAGGAGAGAATTCTGGAAAGTAACAGTATTTCACTAGAGGAAGCCTTATTTGTCCTACTTCTTTAGCATGGCTTAACGTGAAACAGCCCCATTAGGGGTGGTCCCTAGGCGAGGCGATGGACCCAGTACACCTGCAGTGTTAGCTTTTCAACCAGGTCAGAGATTCTATTCTCCTGACTAGAAGTGAATGGGCCTTGACTGTGGCTCTCACAAGATGACCGTTTGTCCTGTCTTCTCCCTGTGGCTGCCAGTGCTGAACTGCCTCTTCTTACAAGGATACTCATCACACTGAATTAGTTTTCAAGATCTGTCTCCAATTACAGTCGTATTCTATAGTATTATGGTGGGAAATTCAACATGGGAATTGGAGGATGGAGACGCGTAACTGGATGTTAAATCTCTGCCTCCATTTTGAAAGAGTATTGCTTCCTTAACATCATTACTCTGAAACAGTCACAGGATGCAGGTCTGTCACCCACATCAAATCACTAGCGAGTCTGCTGACTTTCAGCTCCTAAGATTTCTCCATCTCTCACATAGAGATTCTTAGAGCAGCTTCCTCTCTGACCTCTGCTGATATCTAGCAGCCTGAGTGATCTTCCACCGAAAAGTCTCACAGCCGCCTCTTGCTTAAAATACCTACTGCTTATTTAAGTATCCACAAGTTCTAAAATGTTGTCAGCTATATTTATGTGTGTTTAATGAAAGGAAAGAATCAAAATATGCAAGTATGCACTTGCAAGAAGTTCTATTATAACGTCATTTACAAAAGAGAAGACAAAAATCACCTAGATCCAGAAATACCTTAATACAGGATGGTTGAACAGCCATGTATTAAGATAGCCACAGAAAGGCTAAGGCCAGGGAATATTTACTACAATGAAAAAGAGAAGAGTCTTGTATATATATTTGATTTCTTTTTTATGAAAAAATGTTTAATATTTTGTTTATAAATTGTGTGTGTGTGTGTGTGTGTGTGTGTGTGTGTGTGTGTGTGTGCGTGAAGGAAACTTTGGGAGTCAGGAGAGGAAGTCAGATCTCCTGGAACTAGAGTTACAGGCAGCTGTGAGAAACCTCACGTGGGTGCTGGAAACTAAAGTCTGGCCCTTTGCAAGAGCATCAAGAGTTCTTAACTGCTGAGCCACCTCTCCAGCCCTCTTCAACCTTGCACAGCTCTCCATTATCCACACCCCTCACTCCTTACCCTCTCCCCGTAGTGTAAGCTTGGAATCCTTACACATTTAACACTTACTACTCCTACTTGTGAAAGACATTCTTATGTGGCCATAGGTATAAAATGCATATGCCACAAAACATAAAACAATTCATTTAAAAACAATTGCTTGATATACATATAATTTTACTATCAATTAAAGATGGCAATAAATCCATAGCCTAATGAGAGGGTGTGCTTTGTTTATTTTATACAAAGAGTAAGCCAGGGCTTTATATTCGATATCACAAAATTCAGATCATTTCTAATGCTTTTTAAGGGTGTTAGATATTTTGATCTTATAATCAATGCTAAGAACACCTCTGTGCAGAAATGTGTAGTTCAAAATGGCAAAAGGGTGGTGAGTTCCATTCAAAATTGCCAGAAATTCTGTCCAAATCCCAAGCCAAAGCCCACTGAATGACGTTTTTTAAAAAATGAAATTCAAATCGGCAATTCAATCAGCACCTTTAAAATTAAAGCAGTTAAATAAAATGCAGCCACAATGCATAGTAATTTAATAATTATATTATAAGGAATAATGGCAGAAAAATATTAAAAGCCTTTGTTTTCTGCATTTAGACCATTATGATTCTATTAGAAAACTTTGTATGTAGAGTAAAGGTTTCTCGGTGTATAAAATACATGAGTCTCAAGTCTGAGCTGAGGTGTTTGGGTCAGCTCTCATTGACATTCGATGCTGTGACAGCCAGCTCAGTGCTAAGTGTGTATGCTGTGTCCTCAGACCCAAGGCCTAACATGACACAGGCGATCACTGTTAGAAACACCTTGGCTTCATTACACATTTGATTTTGAATTAATGTTTGGTCATTGAACATTCAGAGACCTTTTGCTGTTGCCAAATATTTTTAACACTTGCATTCAAGTGTGTGACACTCCCATATGGGACACAGTCCACAGTATAAGAACCTGGGATCTAAGCTGCCATCATTTACCTCCTGGGCCAACAAGATGTCACTAAGTGCATGTTTAATTCAACTGGCATGTTGTAGCAAAACTTCCTACTAAAGAATAAATGAGCATTCCGGAGAAAGCAACTTATCCACCTGTCTGCTGCTTATGGATTACAGGGCAGCATCAGCCCATGGACCACATACTATGCACTCTTACATAGCAGAGTATTTCTTCATTGATTCAGAGAATTTATTGAGTACATAATGCTGTGTGCCTTAGTCGAAGTGTATGATTTGGTAGCATCTTATATAAAACTCCTATCTAGTTACTGCATGCAGACACCTATTTTTGCATACCCATAAGGCTCCTCTCATCCTTCATGTCAGAGATAAGTATTGCCTTGACTTTATCACTATAGATTAGTTTCCCTGTTCTTGAACTTAAAATAAGCGAAACAGTCCATGTCTGCTGCCATATGCAAGGTTAAGTATCCAATAGTCATCATATGGTCACACACGCACGCACACACCACTTCATCTTTTTCTCATAGCTCCTAACTTTACATTTAGCCCCGCCCCAATTCTGCCTTTGCATTCTGATCTTTTACCCATGAGTGTGCCAGGCACTCCTCAGCAACTACTTCTGTAAACACTGGCTTTCTCAGGGCGGTGAGATGCTGTAAGACCGTCTTTCTGGACTTTAATTTCTAAATTCTCTATATGTAATATGCTTTGTGTTCATGATAATACAATGTTGACTCTAAGAAAAAGTCAGCTCTGCATGATCTGCAATGATGCATGAGGAATTAATTGAAATGTGTTCTATTATCAATACACGGGGCAGTTCCCACAGCCTAGGGCATGGAACCTTTCCCTGGACAGCCTGAGGGGAAGCAAAGGGAACACAAATGAAAATAGTCATGGGTCAGTCCACTTCCCAGATCATGGCCTAACCAGAAAGCATGTGCCCAAATAATCATGAGATTCCCTCCACTGCCTGGCAAAGCTCTGAACAGGCAGAACCTCAGAAAGTTGCTAGGTCCCAGAGACAAAAGTCCCAAATCCCTGCAAAGAGTCGAGAACTGTTGGCCTGGCCACTGCTCTGAGTGGTCTTCTTGTTGCCCACTTGAACTCCCCTCCTTAAGTCACTGACCTGCTTGTCACTCATTTCCATCCTTGGTCACTTCCATGCAACAGCTTCCTGTCTCAAGAGTTACCCTTGAAACCGGCTCCCACACCTGTGGGACAGCTGTGATCTGAGTTGCTCACTAGGGTCTGCATCAGGACCATGCCCTCCTGCCCCTGAACACTTTACATTCACTGATGGTATGATTCAGTGACAATAGAGGGGCTTAAGGGCAGAGGGGTTCTCATTAGAGTGCCCTGTTCAAAGTCAGCTCTAAGTTGACCTAACCCTTGGACATATCTGTACCCATGTTCACTATTCCTCAAGATGGTGATGTTGCGCAACCATTGCCACCTCAGAGGCCAGTAGGGAGGATCAGGGGGCTCACCTGAGGATGAGGAGGCCTCTCCTGTTTTGTTTTTATGAAGAAAAAGAGAGGCTGACTTTGATATTATAGTGTAAAAAAACTCCCTCAGATCTTGGTGCCCCACCACCCCACCTAGGAATTGTTCATTAATTTTTCATTCTAAAGACAGCAGAACAATTTGCATCTTTTTTTCCCCAGAGAAATTCCAGAGGGACAGTGAAAGACAAAGTGAGAGAGGGGCAGAGAAAGAACAGTGGCAGAGAAAAGAGAGAGGCAGAGTGGGGACACACAACAGATTGGAGCTGCCAGGTTGGCAGCAGGAACGAAGTCTCGGAAAACATGCTCACTTGCCAGCTGGGTTTCGCCAGCGAGGTTGGTTTTTTGATTTTTTTTTTTTTTTAATTTTCTTTTTCATTTGTGTTCACACTTCCCCCTCTTGTGGCTCATAAGAAAATCACAGGTACTGTTTTGCTCTCAAAACTTAGGGATGCGCCTGGCTAAATGGAGCCAGGCAAAGGTAACTAGGTCAAACTCCACTTGAATTACAGAATAGAGGTGGGGGGGGGGGCAGAAACCAGGCTATGTTATATACGTGACCCAGCCCCCAGATCTTTCTCCAAATGTCATGTGAGCAGAGGGAACCTCTAAGTCTCATCTTCAAAACGAATGAACAGCTCCAAGAGACTCATACAGCCACAACCTCCAAGGAAGACCCCTCCCCCAAGAGGCATAAAGAGCTACTGGGATAGAGTCATTTAGGGACAAGCCAGCTGAGAGACAGATGATATGTACAAGTGTACCCAAAAGAGAACTGATCCTTTATTGCTATACTTAAACCACGCCGAAGCCAGCTTATGCCAGTTGGTTACACTGTCATGGATACCCAAAGTGCCCTTTCTTCAAAGGGTTGAATAAATGTTACTACTTTTCATCATGCCTTCTGACATGCCTCCCCCAAGCCCTTACCTCTAGAGGATATGTGCTGTCCTTCCCCTCCCTGACATCCCTTATCTCTCTTCCTGATGCAGCCCCAGCCTGGTCTGTTTTCGGTTTGCAATTATGTTTGCTGTGGTCCCACCCTCCCCTAGGGATGAAAGAGAAAAATCTGGGTTTCCTGAAACTCCAGGGATCCAGCCCCCCTGTAAGGAATGTGTGCGGTAACATTTCATAAGTGTGAGTCATCCACACATACAGCTCCATCCCATAACAGACAGATGAGGAGAGGTTGTATCTAAAACTAGGGCAATCTCATAGATAGATAGATAGATAGATAGATAGATAGATAGATAGATAGATAGATAGATAGATAGATAGATAGATAGATAACATCTTTCCCTGAGAACTCCGCAATGGCAGGCATCTATTGTAAATCATAGCCCACCAGTACTTTAGTGATTCCCTGCAACTTACCTTTAAATGTTTCAAAATGAGGACTGATGGACATAAGATGGAAGGAAGGAAGGAAGGAAGGAAGGAAGGAAGGAAGGAAGGAAGGAAGGAAGGAAGGAAGGAGAAAAGGAAGGAAGAAAGAAGGAAGGAAGGAAGGAAAAAAAGAAGGAAGGAAGCAAGGAAGGACATACGGAAGAGAAGGAGGAAGAAGGGAAAAACAAGAGGAGTTTGGGAAGATGAGAAACAGGAATGAGAAGAGGGGAAGAAGGAGAGGAGGTCTAATGGACAGTAACAATTCAGCTGCAGGATCCATGGCTATCCATACCCACTGGACTTTTCTTTATATCTTTCTCAGTTTTTTATTATTTCAAAGACAAAAACGTTAAGATAAATCCAAAATTAGCTGTATTTAAGACAGCTTACAAGTTTAAAAATGAAGTAAATGCATGAGTTTAAAAAAAAAAACAAGTCAAAACGAGTTTTCCATCCCAGAGCACAGGTGGGCTTTAGGGCTTCTAAACAAAACATAAGTGAGTATAAGTTCTGTGAGTGCCTTTTTTTTCTAGGAAGACATTATTTACAGCTTTTATCAAAACATTGCAGGTTTATAAGTCCTGTATCCTCCAAAGTGTTAAAAATAGCGACTCACAGAGAGACAAAAGACTTGTTATTAGGGAGTCAACAGTTGTAGAAGGATAGATTGAACCAGTCAGATGTCATAGACAAGAAATAGCTTGGAAAGGATTCAGCCTTGACAGTTCCCACCCCATCCGCATAGGAAAGGCAAGCCTAAAGAGAGCTCAGTGAGATTGACTTCAACAATGTAACATATCACTGATTCCTAAATAACTAGTACCACGGTGATTTTCATATGTCATGCGGCCTCCCTGTCTCCTGCAAAAGCCATTCTGAAAACCATTTCCAGACAACAATGGCCATCTTGTCAGCTCTCGTAGACAAGGGCATGCATCTTTATTTGAAACCAGATGAACGCATTCTCACAGGGCTGATTGCAGCCGAAGCTTTGTACAGCAGGTTTGAGGCGCATCACGGGAACCACAGATATTCTCAGCTGTAAGATAGAGGGAGCGGGCCGCTAACTAAGATTGATGGACAGTGCCAGCCCTGGCAGAGCAAACACAATGCTGGGATGGCCAAGTGGGGGAAGAAAATTAGTTTGCAAGATTAGAACATATTAACACAAGTCAGACAACTGTCATGTCACAGCTCCTCACCGTAATGCTGATTGGCAGGCAAGCATTTCTGATTCTGATGGTCATGGAGGCGAAGCGTCTGCAATCTGTCTCGCATGACATTCCACCGGCTGGCAAGTCCCCACTGCTAGAGAAGTCAGCTTTTCTTAGAAATCTGTCCCCTTGAGTCTTGTTTGTCAGAACCCCAGGCCAAAAGGTACATGGTGAGGTGGGACAGAGCAGAGTGGATATCCTAGTTACCAACAGCATCAGCTGCCATAATTAGGGAGGCTTTCTGAACTTTGTTCAATAAGTGCTATCGGGCAACTCATAGACCTGGTACTGGGCTGGTAAGGGCAGAAAGATACAAGAGACAAGGCCTCAGCCCCAAGGAGGGTCTTATGTCACCAGAGAACCCTGACCTACGTGTGTGGTCAAGTTCAGTAATAGGCCAGTGTTAGTAGTGGTCCCATGATTGAACCTCATCTGGTTGACTCCAATAAATGCCACCATCTTGCCTCCATCACTCCTCTCTGAAACTCCACAGCAGATAAGCATATTTATTGTCACTAATATTAAGCTAGAGAAGTTGGAAAGCTGTCATGATGCGCTGAGACCCAAGTTCTAAGTGGCACTGTGTGGTTGGTTTGTACTGTATATTTTCAGTACGGGTCTTTGGTTTTGGTTTTGGTTTTTTTACAAGACAGTGTTTGTGTGTGTGTGTGTGGGGGTGTAGCTCTGACCATGGCCCAGATACATAACCAAAATATAGGTTGGATGTGTAACCAAAACAAATACTACACAGTCCCCCTGACCTATACCTGACAATGATGTCATTATGGTTTTGGTTTTTATAAACACTGTACTTCTGAGCTTCAGTGCCTTGAGTTCTTTGGGGGCAAGGGCCTGCACTTCTCACCAGCTAATAAAGGACTCTAACTTGGTCTTACATGCTTTGTGGTCTATAACTTTCTTGCCTGAACTATAACACTTTGTTCTTCTAGCACCTTCATTTCTGTATGAGGCCAAGAGTGGCTTTCATCCTTTGACCCAGAATGTATACACTTCATTATATAAACACTTACCAAGTCTGCCCAGTGCCTCTATAGTTCCTTGGCTTAAACCAATCACATGACATTGCTGAACTTCAAGGGCATTAAAAACTGGAAAGAAAAAGGTTAGAAGGTGAGAGAACACATGTGCCACAGCATGCTAGTATAGGCTCACAATGCATGGAGTTTAACTAAAAGAGAATGCGTGTTATGTGTGCCTCTCTCAGACACCAGCTGTCTTAGTCAGGGTTTCTATTCCTGCACAAACATCATGACCAAGATGCAAGTTGGGGAGGAAAGGGTTTATTCGGCTTACATTACATACTGCTGTTGATCACCAAAGGATGCAGGACTGGAACTCAAGCGGGTCAGGGAGCAGGAGCTGATGCAGAAGCCATGGAGGGATGTTCTTTATTGGCTTGCTTCCCCTGGCTTGCTCAGTCCACTCTCTTATAGAACCCAAGACTGCCAGCCCAGAGATGGCACCACCCACAAGGGGCCCTCCCCCCTTGATCACTAATTGAGAAAATGCCTTACAGCTGGATCTCATGGAGGCACTTCCCCAACTGAGGCTCCTTTCTCTGTGATAACTCCAGCTGTGTCAAGTTGACACAAAGCTAGCCAGTACACCAGCCTTCCTTCTTCCAGAATTTTCCCTCAGAAATAACCATCATTCTGATGGTTAAGACATGATCTCTTCTTGACCTAATCATGTTAGCCATGTGCTGTTACTCTAGACACTGTGTTACTCAGTATTGAAAGTTCCTATTAATGGAAAAAATCATACTGCATGCATTTTTATGACTTTTCTTTTTGCTCAGCATTATTAAATTGTATTCATTTTTCTGCACAATTGCAATACATTTTTCAGTGTTTTCATAAATTTCCTCTGAAGGTCTACACTGATGAACTATGTGCCCACACCTACTTATGAACAACTATAATGCCCTACCTACTACTGAATGAATGACTATATTGAGCACACTCTCTGTGGAATGAAGGACTACAGTGGCCATGTCTACTGTGGAATGAAAGGCTACAATGCTCCCACCATTGTCTGGACACTTGGGTTATGCTCAGGTTTGGACAATGCAGAGATATTATGTGCTGTGTACATTCTTGTTTATTTCTCATAATGAACTTGAGCAAAACTGTCTCTACAGAAAGTCAATGGAAACAGAATATGTGAGGTGTAAGTTGGCACAATGGGCAAAGACACTGGTAAATGTGTGGATATTAGCAAATTTTTATTATACAAAATAGCAATCTCCAATAGACTGTAAAACAAGCAAGAATATGGATTGAAAATAGTAATGATTCTCTAGTAAAAATTGATTGAAGATATATCCTAGGGGTCCTGTAATTTTCAGAAAGGTGGCAAATTTATTGTTTAATTTTGGGGCTTTATTAGTTAACGATACATCATATATTTCTAGAGTAATTACAAAATAGAAATAACTAAGATAAAAGTACAGGGCAAAAATACTCAATTAGAAAACAGGCAAGAACTAAGAAAAAAGAAGAAAAGACACTCAGAAATTACAAAATAAGCCAGGCATGGTGGCGCACGCCTTTAATCCCAGCACTTGGGAGGCAGAGGCAGGCGGATTTCTGAGTTCGAGGCCAGCCTGGTCTACAAAGTGAGTTCCAGGACGGCCAGGACTATACAGAGAAACCCTGTCTCAAAAAAACAAACAAACAAAAAAACCAACAAACAAAAAAATTACAAAATAAGATAAGGGATGGCTACAATGTACACATAAATCAACTAGATACATTTAAAGACAAATATCATCAAATTATTTATGTGTGTGTTAATTAAAGTGCCTGATCCTGACCCCCACATTCCCCTCCCCATATCCTCTTCCTCTGCCTCCTTTGACTATTTTATTCTCCCTTCTAAGTGAGATTCAATCATCCTCATTGGGCCTTCCTTCTTATTTAGCTTCTTTGGGTTGTGGAGTGTGTCATGGGTATTCTGTACTTTGTGGCCGATAACCACTTATCAGTGAATACATACCATGCATGACCTTTTGGGTCTGAGTTACTTCACTCAGGATAATATTTTCTAGTTTCTTCCATTTGCCTGCAAGACTCATGATGTCTTTGTTTTTAGTAATTGACTGTATTCCATATTTTCTGTATCCATTCTTCCATCCAGGGACATCTGGGTTGTTTGCAGCTTCTGGATATTACAAATAAAGCTGCTATGAGCATAGAGGAGCACGTGTGTCTGTGGTGTGGTGGGGCATCTCTTGGACCCACGAGAGGTATAGCTGGGTCTTCAGGTAGAACTATTTCCAACTTTCTGAGAAACTGCCAGATTGATTTCCAGAGTGGTTGTAGCAGTTTGCAATCCCATGAGCAATAGAGGAGTGTTCACCTTTCTCCACATTGTCATCAGCATGTGCTGTCATGTTTTTGATCTTAGCCATTCTGATGGGTGCGAGGTGGAATCTCAGGGTCACTTTGGTTTGCATTTCTCTGATGGCTAAGGATGTTGAACATTTCTTTAAGTGCTTCTTGGCCATTTGAGATGCCTCTGTTTAGTTCTGTAGCCCAATTTTTAGTTGAGTTATTTGGTTTGATGGACTCTAACTTCTTGAACTCTGTATATATTTTGGATATTAGCCCTCTGTCTGATGTAGGGTTAGTGAAGATCTTTTCCCAATCTGTAGGCTGCCATTTTGTCCTTTGCCTTACAGAAGCTTTTCAGTTTCATGAGGTCCCATTTATCAATTATTGATCTTCGAGCCTGAGTCAGTGGTGTTCTGTTCAGGAAATTGTCTCCAATACCAAT
This sequence comes from Mus pahari, assembly GCF_900095145.1. Classification (NCBI taxonomy): domain Eukaryota; kingdom Metazoa; phylum Chordata; class Mammalia; order Rodentia; family Muridae; genus Mus; species Mus pahari. The sequence continues at coordinate 84,634,758 of NC_034590.1, read as the reverse complement.
GCGTTCAAGGCTATTTCCCACTTTCTTTTTTATTAGATTTAATGTATACAGTTTTATGTTGAGGTCTTTGGTCTACTTAGACTTGAGTTTGTGCAGGGTGATAAATATGGATCTATTTGTACTCTTCTACATACAGACACCCAGTTAGATAAGCCTCATTTATTAAGGATGCTTTCTTTTGTTTAATTGTATGGTTTTGGCTTCTTTGTCAAATGTCAAGTGTCTATAGGAGTGTGGGTTTTGGGTTGCCACTTATAAAATTTCTACTGAATATAGTACAAAAAAACCAATAAATTTTCTTTTAAAATAAAAAAAGCACACTATCCCCAAACTATAATAGATGTTAATATATGTTTAAATTGAAGTTAAAGATAGTAGATTTGTTGTTTAATTGGCCCCTTAGTCATGAGAAAAAGAATTGGGCATTAATCTGCCCTTTACGCCTAAGCAGTTAGATGGAAGGATTGTTACCAACTAAGATGAAGATGACCATAAGAACAAGATGCTCCCAGAGACAGAAAAGCGTCTCAATGAAAGGACTTCTATCTCATGAAAATCAACCATTCTTTAAGTTTGTGAAGAATTTCACAATGGAAAAAAAACACCACTGATCATCTAAAGATCATCATTCTGCGTGGCCTCAAGGTTGATTAGCTATACAAACTCACCATGATGATTCATAAAATGCTGTGAGGCTGGAGAGTCAATTGTTTGCTTCTGAGTAATTAAAGGATAACATGGCTCAAGAGTACAGAGTAGAATACCACCAAAGGCCGCTCCATGACTGTCCCACGTGGTGAGCAATGTCCCATGGTACTGTGTTCAGTGGTGGAGTGCCAGCTGGGTTTGTCTGAGGCACAGAGTCCAGTCTCTAGTACCATACAAACAAACAAGGAAAAGGTAATATACCCAGTGCTTTCTATATATGATGAAGTCCTCTTAGTTACTAGTAAAGACATTTCTCTAGGATTCTTCAAGAAAAATGCAAAAGACATTAGAAATTGCAGTCAGCTAGAGACAGACAAAAGGCAGCATATCACTGCTAAGAAAGGACAAAAGACCTACAGAAGAAGGGATGTTGAATGCACTGCACTGTAAGTACCTAACAATTAAGAGACCACAGTCATTGTGTAGTAGAGACTACAAATAGCAATAGTGATGTCTCTGAAAGAGGCTCAGAGCCATGATAATCCATAACTGTGACTAATTGAACATTTAATAGGCTAGCTTAATATATAATAAACAAAGATTTAATCAAAGTACCCAATGCAAAAGGATTATGGAGTATTTTCTGAATACCTGAGCACCTGGAAGGAGAAACCTGTGTTACCATACTGATGAAATAATGACTGCTAATGATATATACATATATACCTTTGAAGACAAAATTGCCGGCATACTGAGTGGAATATCATTGTTTCACAAGCAGTGACTGTTAATTAATTGGCATATTTTATTATAAGGAATTCAGATTCAAATGAATGCAAAAATGTAAAAATTGCAGATTACCCTGTACTTATCTGTATGAATAGCAAATGTCGCATTTTCTGTATCAATTTGAAGTTAGCATTGTAGATACTTAGGGTAAACCTTACTTTTAAATAGCATTCTAGAAACCGATGTTATCAGAAAGGCTTCCATAGTATATAGGCTACACTTTATCATACGAATGTCAGACCCCAAGACCATTTCAAAAGGGCTAGGCTGGGGTTGCAGATCTGCCCTAAGTTACCTGAGCTAATTCACTGGTCCTGGTGGAACAATAGTGTGAGGCTTAAATGATGTCATAGCAACTCCCGTCCGTCCCCACAGCACTACCTCTTCTGCATGCTGAAGATAGACACTCCTCCGAGGCCACGGGACAACAAAGACCCCAAATCACTTTTTAAAATCTGCTATTTTAGAAGCTTTCACTTCTGCCATCTTGATTTTCAGATTCCTGAGCCTAACGATGCTCAACATGAGCAAGTTCATGGTCTTTTCTAATCAAGGAGCATCTCTCTTAGAAGGAGTAGCCTCATTCCAGTCCTGGATTAGCACCAGGAAGATGACCGCTGTGTTGTACTGTGTGTTGAAAGACAATCTAGCAGCCAGAGTTTCCAGATTGTATCTGTTTGTTTATATTCAGTGAATGTCTGTCTTCTGACATCACTGGGGCACCTACTTAGGTTTGGCAAACATTTAAATAAGGACCAGGGCTGCACACATCTTAAGCAGTCGGAAACTCAGGCTATTGACAACCATTTGCAAATGAAAACTTATTTTTCTCCTAGGGAGTCTCCCTGGGGAAACAAACTACTCTTAAGGGCAGGCCACATACCCAGCAGTAAATGGCCAACAGAACAGACTCTGTGGCATCTTTAGAGGTTCCTTTTCTCATGGCATGTCTGGGTTTTTCTTTTCCTTTTTTTTAAATTTTATCTTATTTTTATTTTATTTCTCTATTTTTCCTCTTTTTGCCTTTCAGGTCACTATCTATCTATCTATCTATCTATCTATCTATCTATCTATCTCTATCTATCTATCTATATCTGAAAGCCATTATATATTTTTTTAATTTTTCATTTAAAAAAATAATTATCTATTCACTTTACATCCTGATCACTGTCCTCTCCCCCATTCCCCCCCCCCACAACCCACACCCTCTACTTGCCCCCTCCACCTGCCCCTGCTCCTTCTCCTCTGAGAGGGCGATTATAGTTTCTTCTCCCTCTAATCCTCCCATTCCATCCCCCATCCATGTGTATATATATATATATATAGGCTTTCAGTTTAGTGTTTTTATGGGACTCCTGATCTGTTTTTCTTTTTTTTGTTATTGTTGTTTGGTTTGTTTGTGGGGTTCTTTTGTTGTTGTTGTCTGTGTGTGTGTGTGTGTGTGTGTGTGTGTGTGTATCTTTTCTTCTGATTGTTTTGTACTATTCCAATCTATTAGTTTTGTTTTATCATATCATATTGTATCATATCATATCATATCATATCATATCATATCATATCATATCATATATCATGACCCCTTAGATGCCTGCTTGTTTTCTAATGAGAGACAGAAAGGAGGTAGAGCTGCATTGTCTCTCACTAAAGCTGGATTAGCTTGAACTTCTCTTTTACAGTTTATCAATCGAGTTGTCTTAGTTAGGGTTTCTATTGCTGTGATGAGACACCATGACCACAGCAATTCTTATAAAGGAAAACATTTAATTGGGCCTGGCTTACAGTTTCAGAGGTTTACTCCATTATTGTCATGGTGGGATGCATAGTAGACGACTTGGAGCTGGAGAAGAAGCAGAGAGTTCAGCACTGGATCTGCAGGCAGCAGGAAGTGAACTGGCTTCAGCTTCTGAGACCTCAAAGCCCACCTCCTAGTCATATACCTCTTCCAACAGCCTACACCCTGCAATATGCCACTCCCTGTGGTCCTATTTTTATTCAAACCATTTTTATCTAAATCATCACACTAGCATAGAACACAGATGAATACTGCCTTTCGTTCCAATAAAATATTGGGGGAAATGTACCTTTTATCAATCCAAGCACAGTCTCACAAATGATAATGAAGTAACATACTCTAAAATGCCATGTTTGTATCAGTCAGATATCAGTCAGGATTCTCTAGAATCATAGAAAGATAGAACCATAGAACCATTAATCTCTCTCTCTCTCTCTCTCTCTCTCTCTCTCTCTCTCTCTCTCTCTCTCTCTCTCTGCATGCGTGTGTGCGTGCGTGTGTGTGTGTGTGTGTGTGTGTGTGTGTGTGTGCACAAGTCAATTCATTAAATTGGCTCTGACCTGAATAATCCAACAACAGATGTCAGCAGACTGGAGAGGCTGAGAACCTGGTGATAGCTCAGTCCACAAGGCTGGACGCCTCAGTACTGCTGAAGCCCTGGAGGATTCCCAGGGAGCTCCTGGGAATAGTTAAGTCTATGTGGGAAGGCTGGGGAAGCTGGTTCTGATGTGACCTAAGGATGGTGGCAGCAGTGGCAGTGACAGTGGGCAGGCAAAGCCATCAGCTCTTCCCTCAAGCTCCATTACATCTGGGATGCCACTGAACTGTGCCATTCACTCTGGGGGAGGGTCTTGCCTTCTTAGGTAAGCATTGCTAAATTATATCGACAGACCTGCTCAGAGGCACACATCCTACTTGAGTCTAGACCCAAGCAAGTAGACGATCACTATAGTATCATTTTTGTTGTCACACTTACACTCATAGCTGAGGAAAAACATCAAGAAATAGCCCTAATAGTGGTACCGTATGGATCTTTCCTTGATCCCATCTCATTGAACATCATATTTTACTGGAACCTCAATGAAGCTTATTTGATGAATTGTCAACATGTAGGTTTTTATCATGTTTGGATATGAATAAGTAAAATTGTGATGTTTCTCTTTTCTTCTAAAGAATTTACTACATTTATTTATTTATTTGTGTGCGTGTGTATGTGTGTGTGTGTGTGTGTGTGCGCGCACAGGCATGTACATGTGGTGATCAGAGCACAACTTTCAGGAGTCATTTTCTCCTTTCATTACATGGAACTGAAGTCATCAGGCTTGATGGCCAATGCCCTCTCCTGCTGAGCCATCTCACCGGTCCTTTCTTCTGCTCTTTACATAAATGGCATAGAACTGCTTGTATACAGCCTGTAAGACATCAAACAAAACTTCAAAGTACCATCAATGACGCTTCACTGAGAACCCATGGTCTCAATAACTTCTTCATCCCATCTTGGGTTAGCATGGAATACAGCATCCCTTGTTAACTGTATATAGATGTAAGGTATTTTTAAATCTTTTATTGCAAACCAAAGTGGCATTCTTCATATCTACTCAGTCCTTTCCAAAAGAAAAATAGGGAAAGAAAAAGAAAGAAATCCATAAATAAAATTAGCTTTTGAGTAGATTTATTTTTCTTTCTATCTAAAGGTCATTTTGTGACTCAGTCCCTATATTCTTATTGAATATACTCTACTTCTGATAATTATGCAATGCCTGAGTTCTCTGTGGGTCTATTGCCCAATGCACACTTATAGAACCTTCTAGCTTAGCAGAACGAGACTTACTTCATTTCCATTTTCAAAGACTGTCAGGTACTTTTAAGTTTCAAGTTGATTTTATAATTACCGAGATATATTGCTAAAATATAAGGATGCAGAATAAAAATAATATACTCCTGAAAAGTCCTGTTCATATCAAAGTCATAATTTTTAATGAATTATAAACAAACATAAAATAGAAAGTGTAGGCAAAACCATGAGTTGATTCTTGGAATTAGCTAACAAATTTGCAAGCTTCTGACAAATTTGAACAGGGAAGATATTTTTAAAATGCTCAAAAAATACAAATTACTAATGGATTATAATCCAGATTGGGTAGGATTTAAGAATATTAAATATTAAGTGGTTATTCTGAATTTTGTGAATTTTCTGGCAATAACCAATTGAATAATTCATGAAATTTAATTCTATGTAAGGTGACCCAATCCAATAATTCCTAAGTACTTTAAAACAAATCTGTAAAGTCATACCGCATGGGCTTATTGATGAGTTGCAGGAATAAAATGTACATAACTTTGATGAAGACTATATCGCTTTGATTCCATACCCTAAGTACAGAGGTCTATTGAATTCAAAGAACATACATATAAACTTTGACTGCATTCATTCCATGTCATTTAAAAACTGTTGTCTTGTATTTTCTTTCTTTCTACATTTATTTTGTGTGCATATGTATACAGGATGTGTGTGGGTACGTATATGTATGAGTGTGCATTCATCCGTGTAAATAAAGATGTAGCTGTGCCATGGCATCCTTGTGCAGTTCAGGGGACAACTTCAGAACACTCCACCTTTTTTAGCCGGTCTCCTTGTTGTCAGCAAACTTCCCATGATCCTCCTCTCTCTGCCTCCCTGTAGCAGTGCTTTATTGTGGGACCTCACACTGCATGTAGAGATTTTGCATGCGCTCTGAGTATTTGAATTCAGCAACACTTTTCCCCACTGAGCCTCCTTCCTGCCCCACATTACTTTAATCTTATTTTTCTTAATCCACAGACACTCTTGCTCCTTTCTGTCTCAACAACAATTGTTCACTCCCACTCATACTCAGAGCTTTGTCATGTTCTTGCTTTTTGTTCCTTATGTCTCATACTTCCCTTCAAGACTACATTTCTTCTATTTCAAATACACTCTTCATGATTTTATTCAGCAAGATTGTTTGATATGGTCTCCTAGTCATCCTTTAAGTACTATTTTCCCTTACTCTAAAAAAATATTTCTCTTGATGGTGGGCAAAAAATCCTCATACCAAAGACACCCATACTCTAATGCCTGGAATCCATCAATAGATTACATTATATGCCAAAAGGGCATTTATAAGCATAATTAGGGTTAGTGACCTTTATATTTGGAGACTATCCTACAGAGTCCAGGTAGAGTCAATCTAATCGTAAAGCCATTGAGAACAGAGAACTTTCTCTGTCCCTAGTGAAAGACATGCTTCAGGACAGGAAGAAGAGAGTTGCAGAAAATCTGAAAAACCATCAGCATGAGAAGAATTTCTGCTGCTGCCTCTGAGATACAGAGGCCTGAGTCTAAGAACCAGAGAGAGGCCTCTAGGAGATGAGGGCTGTGCCAAGGTGCCAACCAGCAAAGGGAAAAACAAACAAACAAACAAAACAAGACAAAACAAAAACATCCAGCTCCATAGACCAAGGTTGTGCTAAAGACTTCAACAAGCTTATTGATGGTGTCTTCCCACTATGGTGAAGTACTCACAACAGTATATAACTCCAGCTCCAGTATATTTGATGCCCTCTGCTGGCCTCCCAGGGCATCTGTACATATGTGGCAAATGCTTACACACACACACACACACACACACACACACACACACAATTTTTTTTTAAAGGATCTAAAATTGCATTCTTGTCTTTCTAAGGCAACAATAAATTGTAATGGCAACTAGAGCTTTGGGTGGGCATGTATCCAGCCCACCTTAACCAAAGGCATTTAAGGGATCTTAGGCATCCAAACTATCCCATCCTGGGTCAGGGCTCCGTGTTTACATCTTTATAAATTCCCCTATGGACCCAAAGAAGCAAGTGGGATTAGATGACTCTAAAGGGACAATTGGGTAGTGAACTTGCATCTAGGGGCCAGTGGACCAAGACATAACAGGATTTTCTTTCTTTTTCTTTTTTTTCCTCCACAAAGGACAGAGCAATTGCTAAGCCTGGTCCTGAAAACAAGGTCTTTGTTTTGTGTGGTTACCACATGGTCTCATCCTCTCTCTTTGGAATTTGACAAGCAAATTGGCATTTGTGTTTCTGAGACTGTCATAGAATAGTGATTGTTAATTATACCCTTGATGTCCTGCCTCATTCTGCCATGGATGTATTATGCTAAATGTGTTTAGTGAGCAAAAGATCTTAAATTTGATTTCAAGTTGCCTATCTCAGCATGCCAGTCAGACCCGCCCCAGGTCAGAGAGTTCTTGAGGGGGTTGCTGGAGTTATTCTGCTCCATAATCCCTGGTTCTAACATAGACCAGGAAGTATCCAGAGGGTCCAGCAGATGTCAGTGTGAAATTTGAGAACCTCTTTGGGTTGCATATTAACATATCCGATTACATCATCCACTGCTCTAGAAAAGATGCTGTCTGAGTGTTAGCTTCAGAAACAGTCATTTGCATGAGAATCTGTCCCTCTGACTGTTAAAAGTTCTGACCTTACATCTCAACACCAAAGCTGAATAAGAGACGCAGTTTCCATGTTAAAGGAACTTCAGGGAATGAGATGTGTGGATAAAGTGTCTGTCTCTAAAACTAAATCTACTAATGCCCACTGTCCGGTTTCCTCTGTACAGCCCCACTGAGTTGATTCTCAGCACCTTTGGTCTAACCTGGGATACTGTCACTTGACAGCCATAGACAGACACCCATAGCCAGGGTTTTAAGTTATTTGGTGCTTTGTAATTAGCAAGTGGCATTGCCACACCAGTCATGGGTATGTCACTATCAATATGCCTTTAAATTTTTTATTAATTTTAAGATTCTTTGATATTAAGAAAATGACAAAAACTATATAACAAGTGTCTGTATATCTGTTACTTAGATTTAATAATTAGCACCGTTTTACTATGGGTGCTGACAGTCTTTTATTTTAATATTAATTAAATAGTGTAGTATACTCCTTCCTAATCCCAGCCTCCTCCCTCTCAGCATGGTGTAGCTATTACCTTTAAGTTAATGTGTATCACCCTGTAATTGTTTTCTGGAACTGACATCACAAATCACTGTAACCTGGATATCTTAAGGAACAGGGATGTATCCTCCTACGTTTCTGGAGGCTAGGCTCTCAAGCAGGTTCCAATCCCACAGAAAGAACAATAGTGTCAACTAACCTGGAACTCTGGGAAACCCCAGAGACTGAGCCACCAACCAAAGAGCATATACCGGCTGGTCTGATGCCCCCTGGACATATGTAGCAGAGGGCTGCCATGTCTGGCCTCAGTGGGAAAGGTCAGACTTAAAATCTTGCAGAGACTTGATGCACCAGTGTTAGGGGAGGAGGGATACAGGGGGCTGTGCCCTCCAGGGGCAAAGGGGAGAGGATATGGGGGAGGAACTCTGCAAAGGGGAACAGGGAGTGGGGACAGCATTTGGGATATAAATAAATAAATAAATTTTTAAAAGAGTTTGAGATAAAGGAATCTGGCTGTGGTGGGCTGTGGTGGTTGATGTTGTCAACTTAACAGGATCTAAAATCACCTAGGAGACACGCCTCTGGGGTGTATGTGAGTGAGGGATTGTCTGCATTGGGCTGAGATGGAAAGACTTACTCTAAATGTCAGTAGCACCATTCATGGGGGTGGGGGCCTGAAATTGAGCAAAAAAGTGAAGTGAACCAAGTGAACCAAGTGCACTCACCGCTCTCTCCTTCCTGACTCCGGCCACAGTGCGACAAGTTACCTCAATCTCTTGCTGCTGTGACTTTGCAGTCATGATGGACTGCACCCTCAAACTGCCAGTCAAAATAAATCCTCCCTTCCTTAAGTTGCTCTTGTCATATAGCTTGCCACATAAGCAAAGACAATCAGTGATAAAAGGGCGTCCTAAGGAGGCCGGGGCCAGCTTGCAGTTTGCCATCCAAGCTCCTGGTACTTCCTTGGTTGGGGCAGCAAAACTCCAACAATATGATACCCTTTACAGGTGAGCCTAAACTTCCTCATTTTATAAAGTGCCTATCATATTTGATTAGAGGCCCAGCTAACAGTGACAGGACTTCATATTAATTACTTACATTTGCAGTGACCTTAAGCTCACATTCTAAGGAATTTCATCATATGAATCTCAGGGGGATAAAAGCCAACCCACACCACCCTCTGAGTATTATTGCTTTCATATTATATAATTTTCTAATAACTGTAATATAATATTTAATGCATTTCCAACTTTGGCATAAATAGCATTGTACTGTGCCTATTTTTCAAATCCTCTCTTTTTTTTTTTTTTAACCAAAAATACATTTTGGAGAAATGCTCCTATTTCCAGGGCATTTACAGCATTTCATCATGTGAATTTGTCAATCTATTCTCTCTACTAAGATGTAAAATAACCACACAGTTGAAAATGGCACCCAGCCAGGAATAGTAAAAGCGTGTATCTGTGGCATAGCTCGCAGGAGCTCTCTGGTGTTGGCCCTTGCTAAGATTGTGTGGCTCTAACCACCTTTCACAACCTTGCAGTGCTTGTTAGTTCTGACTTGTTAAAGATGTCTAAGGCAGCAAGACGAAAGCTACTTCACAACTGCAAGATACTGTTAAACAAGGAAGAGGTCTTAACGGATGAGTAGGTTCAAGTGTGGTGTTTTGAAAGAGTCCCTGGAATGTTAGCTGAGTGCCCCAAGCTAAAGGGATAAACCTTTAGGAAGTAGGTGGAAGACCTACTTCCTTGACCTCTAAGAGGGTCTTTAAGGAGGAAATTGATCTCACTCTTTTTGGTTAGTTTCTCCTAAGTAGATATGTTTATTTTCGGCAGATCACAATTTGTTCATACTGGATTGGTATGTTAACTTTTTCAACGTAGAGGAAACCAGAGTGGAGATTTGGAAGTAACATTTAATAATAGCTTTCTCATGACCCAAAGGACCATTCCACATAATTGGGAGGCTGTGACTGCGTGTCTGACCTTCTCTCTTTCTCCACTCACTATATATAAACAATGTCTGGCTAGTAAAGGCCCATGCCTCATTTATTTGAATATATTAAATATCCCTATGTGTATTGCCAGACTGTTTAGTGTCTTTTTGTATGGTTTTAAGATGTTAACACCATGAGGGTGTTACTTTTGAACTTTTTATTGATCCTTTGTGAATTTCACACTATCCCAGTCTACAAAGGCTTCCAGACCTTCCTAAAGGTGTGCCCCATGCCCTCGCTGCTCATCTGCAGTCTGTGCTGCTCAATGTTTTTTGGTCATGGTGCCCAAGAGCTGGGGAAATGAAGTATATCTCAATCAGAGAGTCAGAAAACATAGCATGACTGAGGTGAGTTACATTAATCCACAGCAGAGGTAAGAGGTCCAAGGACTCTGCAAGGTCATCTAAGACATAGATAAAAGAAGGGCATGCTTATAGAGAAATCAAAAGATCTCTTGTCACAGAGCTCCCAGGATAGATGAGCAAAGTTTCCCGGGAAGTTATCTCCAACAAAGAGATGTCAATGCCATTACCCAGTACCACTTCATAGATGGTGCTGTGACATCCAGGTCTGAGCTCCTTCTGCTTTTCTGAACCCTTAGAACATCAGTGCAAATCCCACTCCCTGAAGAGCCCAGGAGTCCATCACTGAAGTCAGGACAGGAACTCAAACAGGCAGGAATCTGGAGGTAGGAGTTGATACAGAGGCCATGGAAGGGTACTGCTTACTGACTTGCTCACCATGGCTTGCTCAGCCTGCTTTCTCATAGAACCTAGGACCTCCGGCACATGAACGACACCTTTCATAATGGGCTAGGCCGTCCTACATGTGGGGCCAGGAAACCTGGAAAGATGAAAATAGGCTATGTTTATTGAGAACTTGTTCTTAGACACTATTGTATTCACTTTCCAGTTGTTGAAACATTCAGTTATGGCTACAACTCTATGACTCAGGTAATATTTTCTTACAGATGAGGGGAGCAAACCACAGCGAGACCTGCATCATGCCCAAAGACACACCTAGAACCAGGATTCACAGCGAGACCTGCATCATGCGCAAAGACACACATGGAACCAGGATTCAGACTGACAGCATGCAGCTTTAACCACTCTGCTTTCCAGCTGGTGAACCCCCTCACACCAGCTCACCACCTCCCGGTCTACATCTGAGATAATCCCCACAATTACTCAAACTTCTTTTCCTTCCCTGAGCCACCAGAAGCCTCTCACGATGTATCTGCTAAAGGACTGTGGCTCCAGAAAGACATCAAGCCTTGCTGGAAAGTGCTTGCTACCAAGTTCCTGCTCTCTATGTAACTGACTTCTGAAGTCACACCAACATGGGCTCAATCATAATCAGCATGAACACTGATTTTTCATGTTGCTTCTTAGCATCTTCAAGTATCAATCTCCTCAGCTGCCATGAAGACAATAATTGGATCTGTGGTCACACAGCCTCCAAGCACCAGCAGCATGCAGAGAACGGATGTACCAGGTGTTTTTGTTGTTGCCGGGACCCCAACAACCAACAAGAAGAGAAAGGATTTATTTGGCCCCTGGTTTGAGAGTACAGTATATCAGGCAGGAAAGGCATGATGGCAGCACTGTGAGGAAGCTGGTCACAGTGAGTCAAAGTACAGAGATAAATGCTGGCTTGCAGCTTCCCTTCCCCTCCCTCTCATCTGTGCACAGTGCCTGCCTGTTCTTTTTATTCACTCTGGAACCCCAGGCTATAGGTTGTTCTGCCAGCATTCAAGATGTGTATTCCCTCCTTAGTTAAACCACTCTGGGAAACATCCTCATAGATACACCCAGAGGTGTGGTTGTTTTGTTTTGTTTTTGTTTTTGGTTTTGGTTTTTTGTTGTTGTTTTTTTGTTTGTTTTGTTTTGTTTTTCAAGACAGGGTTTCTCTGTGTAGCTCTGACTGTCCTGAAACTCACTCTGTCGACCAGGCTGGCCTCGAACTCAGAAATCCGCCTGCCTCTGCCTCCCAAGTGCTGGGATTAAAGGCATGTGCCATCACTGCCCGGCCAGAGGTGTGTTTTCTAAGTGATTTTAAAACCAAGTAGACAGAGAAGATAAAATACCACAGTGGAGTTAACATTAATCCAGTTCTTTGGGACAAAAAATTAAACAGACCAACTGAGCTAACAGCTGCCTCCTTTCTCTTCTTTTCAGTTTCAGATTAACACTTTTTTCTGCCTGGAGTCTCTGTTATGACTTCCAACCTAGGGCTCCCCAGGGGCCCAGAATCTGATCAACCAAGCTATAGCCCAAAGAGAGTTTAAAATTGCTGAGGCTTTGAGGTCTCACCCGTTAGGGTCCAGTCATGTCATCTTGCCTGAGGGTTGTTGGGGAGAGGGTGTCATATCTCCACATCCTGTGGTGCTGAACTCTAAAGTCTACCCAGATCCTGACTCCATTCTCTCATTCCTAGTTTAAACTTTCTCACTCAAAAGATCACCTTTATGAATAACATTGACCTTTAAAGACACATTAAATCTTATTCTGAGTTTTCCATTCAATATCCAACTTCCTTTTTTATTTTGCCTCCTTCTTTGAGTTATTAATAAAGCTTCCTTAATGTATAACACCATCTCTCCATACTATGAATGTATGTTGCACAAAGGCATTGCTTCAGGGACAATAATTATTTTGAGGTTTAATACAGTCAGGACAAGGCATGACAAAGCTATGGGTTCTCTGAGGGCAGGATCTCTCACAAGTTATCTTTCAGTGGACTATGTGCATGATGTCTTTTGTATCTTGGTACCTTTGAATAGGCTCAGCTTGCTCAGTTATAAAATTCCCTTTCTCACTCAAAACCACAACTGATATTGAAAATTAGACCCATATACCCACTGCTCCTAGCTTTCATTATCCAGGCAGAAAGCCAGTAAGACAGAAATGTTCTTTTTGACTTTTGAATATTTTCTTTAGTTCTTCCCTTGGAACTCTTTCCCACGAAGTCAAAATGTAGTGCTGATGTTCCCTTCATCTCAGTGTCTAACCTGTACACTTATGGCTCTGCTCTATCATAACTGGCAACTGTCTAGGCAGACCCAGAGGGTAGGGAATGGAGTGAAAGGAGATACATCTTTGACACTGGCTGCTTCATTCTGATAAGAGGAGTTGTCTGGTGAATGAGGGCTGAGTGGTTCTGATACAACCAGGTCTGTTCTCCATTGACTTCCATCCTGCTCTCTCCTCAGGGATCTGATTCCTGAATAGTCCATCATCTGGCTCTCAAAGCAGAGGGCAAGACAACAGGAGACACCAGAGGGAGGTCAGAATATGAGAACAGAGAACTCAAAGGCAACTGTTCTGTTGCCTCTCTACCCTTGTCAGGGACTGAGTCTCTGTCATTCCCACAGTTGCTCCCTTGACCTAGGGCAACTTGGTTATATCAGATAACTTTGGTTCCCAAGGTTTCTAAGAGCAGTCTACTGTTAATCCCTGGTTGGCTCAACAGTCTCCTGTGGTTCCCTGAACTAATAACTCCCCAAGTAGTTTTTACTAGATTTTGTTATTCGAACTGAGTTAAACTCTGCATCCACACTCTGCCTGATATGACACACAATCACAGTGCTGTGTTGAAGATTTTCAGCATCCTATCACTCTTTTCCTTTAATCTCACCTTTTTTTTTGTCTTACTGAGCAACCAGCCTGCCAAGTGAGCAGAACTTTGACCTGAAACCCAGCATGTCTTCAGTGTGTTTAGGACACAATCACTTTCTCCTGCCAACACAGGCTCCAGTTTCCTTAATAACTAAGTGCAAAGTTCAGCTAAACCAAGTGCTCCAAGTGGGGGCCACAGTCTCCAGGGGTTCCCAAGATCCTGTTAGGAGTTCTCAGAAGTCTGGCTATTTTCATAATTCCAAGGACTCATTTACCTTGTATTTCCACTTGATGACATTACTAATGGGACACAATCATGGTAGATAGCACCATGCATTCAAGGTTTAAGACCGTGGTACCAATGGCACTCCTATTGAATTCTGCCACACCCTCCAAAGTCTGGGTAACAATTTCACTCAGGAACAATCTGATGCAGTACTAGGAAATGTTAATTTTTTTTAAATACTGAGCCTTCGCCCTGTCCTGTTTCAGTTTCTGGTACTCTTGTTGACAAAAATGAGAACCATACTCTAAGCATTTCCACTTTATTCTGAGATATAAAGGGAGTCACCCCCAAGGAGAAGGCAGACACACGGCTGAATTGTGATCTGGAAACTTTCCCACTATTTCTACTCAAAAGATTAACTGACAGGCAAACTACAGCTGCTAACACTGAAACATCTGGAAGACATTTTTCTAAAAGAATGAACCAAGTGTGGCTGTCTTTCCAAAAAAGGTAACTGATAATATTTGTTCTAAGCAATATGATTTGTACTTTCAAGCATGGTACCTTCCCAGTATTTAAAGGCTGTTCTGATGAGACCAGCCATAATATTAACAAGTCATGTGTTGCTATATGGTGATAGGTGTTGACATCCAAACAACCATCTAATGTAATTTAGTGGGGTCTATCAAAAGGCTTCTTCCTGGGGCCAAAGAGATGGCTCAGTGGTTAAGAGTCCTTGTTCTTCTGGCACAGAACTTGGATCCAGTATACTTACATGATGGCTAATAGCCATCTATTACTACAGTTCTGGAACATCTGGTCTCCATGGGCACTGTGATGGTACACAGACATGCACGGAGGCAAAAGAGCCATACACATAAAATAGATTTAAAAAACAATCTTTAAAAATAAAAAACCTTTGTCCTTAGTGTGCAAGCTTCGGACAGGGACTCAGAACCATTTACTTGGTGTCTGAGCTCAATTGTCTCAGGCATAAAGAGAGTTTCTTTATTGCCTCATCTGTAAAGTGACCTTGCCTGGCTAGAAAAGAACTAAATAAATAATATATGGGTAAATATTAATGTATTCATAAATGAATGTAGAAGCTTCAAAGCAAGTGTTTGGACCTGGTAAATGGCATGCAAGTATCTCACTACTCATTACTGTCATTCTAGGGTCTACGGAACAACAATGGCTCTGGCAATAGAAGTTGTCACATTCATATTCCAACATAACTTACAAGCTACTGACCTCAGCCAAGTGATCCTGTAATATGATCATGTATAATAATATATCCATGAACAGTGATGAATGGCCATATGATTATTGTGCAGAATAAAAGAGATGTTAGGTGCTTGGCCCAGGACCTGAAGCATTATATTAACTCTTTTATATTAGTAATTGAGTGTTTGAGAAATCTTTCTTGAACTTTATAAAATCATTATCATGGGGCAGGTGATATGGCTCAGAGGGTATAGGAACTTACCACCAAACCCAAGGACCTGAGTTGGAGCCCCAGGATCCACAAGTTATCCTTACACACACACACACACACACACACACACACACACACATACACACACACAAACACACACACACATCATGTCACAACACAATGACATCATAAATTTCAGGTCTCACAAATGCAGTGACATTGAAAGGGTAGCTTTTTGAAGAAGTGGGGAGACTTGTTCCTGTGGTGTGAATATTATCACCATGGTCAGTTTCAATCTGAGTGTGAGGACCCTGGACACAGAGCTGGTAAGAAATTCTCCATCGCAGGCCACTTAGGCACCATTTCCTCCCCGGCAGCCTCCTGGGAGGACTCCTGCACCGTGTCTCAGTTCAGGACTCTGCTATGCAGAAGGAGTGGGTTTCCTAGGGCAGAAGAAGTAAGTTTGGGTATATTCACAAACACATTTTAAACATCCCTATAAAAATAAGACAACTTTCTCTGGACTTTAAACAGATGGAGAAGTGCCTGCAGCATGAAATCATGAGAGGCAAAAACTGAGTTTAAAGACACAATTCAAGCAGAAAATAAAAAAATGAACATATTTCCATGATTCCATTTATTAAAGAAAAACATTTCCTTACAGTATATCTTTCAAACTGCAAAATTCACTTTACATTTCTGAAAAGAGTAAAACTAACTTTTAAAAAATGCTGGGCAGTTAAAATGCCCTGGTTCAAAGTTGGGCTTTTTTGTTTTGTTTTTGTCTTGTTTTTTTAAACAGGCAGGAATATATGCTGAGAAGAGAGAGAGCAGTATGAAGGGGAGTCACCTGTGACAACCTGTCATGTTAGCCTTGACACAATTCAACTTCTGCACCTAAATAGTCACAGAAGTCGGGGTGGGCGGATGAGGGGGATTCCCGAGGACCAGCTACTCACTGATAAAGATTTCCCTTTCTATTTCATGTAAAAAATAAATTACATATAAATAAGGAGCTGGAGAGAGCTAGCGTGGTAAGTGTGCACAGTGTGCCTTCTCTCTCACACTCACTACACAAAACTCTCCTCCATATTGCTACATAGCAAGAAGGAATCCACCAGCCGAGGCTGGACCAGCTGCTGGAAGTCACAGTCCTGAAGGCCTTCGGGGCAGACCCCGGCCAACCGACGCAGGGCAGCCTGGGGAGAGAAGAAAAGAGAAGACACTATCAGACGGGACCCCCGACATGGGTATGTGCTTCCTTCAGCTGCCCAGAGAAAGGCATTTGAGAAATGTGATACACTAACCAAGCAATTGGATCTGATGGCCTGACACTTGATCCATGATACTTTTTAAAATTACTCTGGCAAACTATTTTGAAGATCTGCGTTTAAGGATCTAGTCACATAGCGATGTATGTAAGTTCAAAATGTGTTCCACCCAGAGACTGGGACTTCCAGAAACATCCAGCTCAAGTTGCTGCTCTCAATGCTGTGAGTAACTCACAGAAGCCAGGGTTACTCTCTCACTCAGACATGCAGCACGTCCCTCACAGAGCACTGGGAGATGGGAAGAAAAGAGAAAGGAAGTGGGAAACCTGGAGTTAAAGTGGATAAGGATGCTGTGGCTGAGAAATCCAAGTCAAAAGAGGGAGAGCTGCAGAGGTGTGGAGGCAGCACAAGGGAGACAATTCACCTGATCACCCCACAGAGCACGGGCCTCACTTCTACACATCCTCAGGAGATGTCCCTCCTGTTCTTTCCCAGTCAGAAGTATTCATCTATTGTCACCGCCCCAGCAAAGCCATCCTTGGTTACCCTAACAAAGGAACAATCTGTGTTCCTCTTCCTATGCACCCTCCCAAGCCTTGTTCTCAGCTCCGTCGTCCTTGGATCTCCTTCTCGGATGCTCAGGTATTAAATGAAGACAGTTGCCTACTGACAGCTACTTTGCTATGGAAAAAATCGATCTGATGGCTAAAGGCAATCTGTGCTATCGCTTTCCTCAACACAAGAGATAATAATTGAAATTGTCCTCCCTCCACCTGAGGACAGCCTTCAGGCCAGAGAAAAGGTCTGGAAACAGAAAAGAGGCTCCCAATTCCATCTGCCTGGCTGGGCACCATGCATCTCTCATCTTGCTGACCAGATTCTTGCAGCCAATTTCAGAGTCTTTAATGAGCTAAGCAATGGGCATTCACCAGCATCAGTGGCTGGGGATGTGGCAGAGTCAGCTAACTGCAAAGTCAGACAATAAATAGGAGTCAAACTAAAGATCATATAAAAATGCAAAGGTCAATACAGGTGCTTTTTCCCTTAGAACATTCCAGAATCAGAGGAGAGAAACAAATCCTCCTCCGAGTTAATATAGTGAGACCAGTGCTTTGAGAGAGTGGAAAGGAGAGTGGCTAGAAGCAAGGTGGTCTGTTCAAAAGGCCCAAGCCTCCAGAGAATTTCAAGCATCTACTCTATGAGTGATACAGATTACATCAAAAGACAAGCAGGGACACTAAGGACACTGTGTATTTCCTGCTTTTGTAGCACAGCGGGCTCTTGGGAAACATCATCAGATGGGGATTTAGATCTGAGCCTCCAGGGCTGAACAACAGAGTTGTAAAGACTGTGTTTGTTTGGGGTGTGGGTCAAGATAGTGCTGCCAGGCAGAGTTGTACAAGACCTGGAAAGAGCAGGGGGCCTTCAGGCCTAGTACTAGGGCAGAGTCACACTAAGAAGGTCAGTAAGTGAATAGTAGGTGGAGTGACTAGTGGAGAACCATGGAAAATTCCATGCATGTCTGATAAAAGCAGCATGAGTCAAACTTTCACAGGAGAACGTACCCAGCATCCACACGGGGGATGGGTTAGAAAGGGACCCTCTCGGCATCCACCCATTTGATCACAAGAACAAGGTAGTCCCTTTACAGTTGAGAGTTCTTAGAGAGATTGAAAATAGCAGCCAAAACGTCTATGTACTCTCTCAAGAAGCAGTAAAAATGCCAGTAGTGATAGCAAGAAGCCCTCGCAATAGTGGCAGCCTATAGTATCCCAAGGGCTCCCTACGTCCTTAACTTTAGCTCTCAAGCCCATCAGTCCTGCAGTTGCTGCTGCCCAGAGCAGGGAAGATCAGGGAGGTGGGGCCAATGACGACGTGCTTGTCAGCTACTAATGTCTCCTCATTTTGCTTGATAGAATAATAGACCCAAGAAGGCCTATGAACATGGAGAAGAAAGGTTTTCTTTCTTTCTTTCTTTCTTTCTTTCTTTCTTTCTTTCTTTCTTTCTTTCTTTCTTTCTAATTCCTCTCAAAACAACATCTCCATTGGTTGTCAGTGTTGAAACAAACTGGATCTAGCTGATTGCTCTTCAACAGAAAACACAGAAATCTGCAGATCCCATAAAAGATGTTGAAGGTGTCTCCAAATAGTATTTACTACCATGAGCAAGCACATTTTAATACGCTATGTGCATAAGTATAGAATGGTTGTTTTAACATAATTGGTGCCCTTTTAAAGCTCCACATTAATTTTCTATGCATTTGAAAATTACTCAGAAGATGGGAAAAAGGACTTCAGAGTGGATGGGGGGGAGAAGGGGTTAATGGGGGCGAGTCCACTTGAAATACACTATATACACATGTGAAATACACTATATACACATGTGAAATACACTATATACACATGTGAAATTGTCAGGAAAGGATTCGTAGAAGAGGTTAAGAACCTTTCCCAGACTTCCAAAGGCACGGAAAAGATAAGAGTGTTCCGAAGGTCCAAGACTAAAAGCAGGACATTTTTTTTCCCCGACTGTCTCCACAAGTACCTCCGCAACCTAGAAGAGGAAGGGGCACATACATTCACTCAGCAAATATTTGCTAGATAAGAGTTATAGCACTTTGATCTACTCAACAACACAGCTCACCAAGGTACAGCGAAGACAGACCCGTTGATGGCAATACCCGCTGCTTCTACAACTGCACAGTGCCCAAGTGGAACTCCCAGAAATGAGCTGAGCTCAGTGAAGAATGGGGCGAGAGGAAAGCTTTGCAATGACTCAGCCTGAAGGAACCCTCCACCCACCGCTTCTCCCATGTGTACACTGATGGCGTTCTATCCTGAAAGCTAACCGCTTCTCCATAAGCCCAAACTTCGGTCTGTTCTGCCACTCTGCTCAGTGGCTCATCATAGCCCATAGGAAGATACGTGTGAACAGAGCATGCGCTGCCCATCTGCTAGAGCAGGTTAGTTCTAGGTGAACTCCTAGTACCCAGAAGTGTGACGCTCCTAGGATGCACTTGCTAGGGTTCAAGGAGAAGATCGTACCATCTGGTTGAGTAAGCCTGCCATGCCCTCTGTAGCCATGCCCACACCAGAGGGACTGGCAGAGGTTTTCTCCTTTCTCATAATTGTTCACGTTGGACAGACAGCTGTCCACTTCCTGGCCCCTGTGTTCTGGGGGCTCCATAATATCAACACTACCACCTAGCAGCCCTCCAGCTCAACTCTGTGGTTCAATCTGCTGTTGGGAGCCCCGAGAACCTAAAGGGTCACTGGGGTTGTGGCAGTTGGATGGAGAACAGCTTCTCCATCCTCGTCTTGCATATGGCTCTCATCACATTCACAGGAATGAGCATCAGCCCTGCCATTTGAATATGAGAAGGAAAAGCATGGGGAGGTATCAAGGCTTATCCAGCTATGACAGAACCAGCTGCCCTGGCCTCAGTCTACCTTCATTAAAGCCCTGGGGTGAGCTGAAGGCAGGCTGAGAACTCACCAGGCAGGCCACCAAGACAGCATCACTACTGTTCCTCTCAGAGGGGGACCGGCAGAGCTCAATCAGGCGAGACATACCTGTATAAGACACAAGCAGGTCACCACTGGGTTAGACAAGCCCGGCCAGGTGAGATGGAAGCGCCGACCAGCTTCACCCATCATACATGTTAGCGCCTGTCTGCAGAGAAGAAGCTGAGCCACCTGGAGGAGTATTTCCAGGAGACTTTCTACTTCCTGCTCAAGGGCAAGAAAAGTACAGTGTCCAAGTCAATCCCACAAGTGCCAGAGCAACGGCCTGGGCTGACGGTCACCAAACACTGCAGGCATGTTGCCTGTTTTCTCTGAGCAAGGCCTTGGAATACACACTTCCTGTTTAACAAGCGCAATGTTTACCATTCAAGCCTATGCGCCAGGGTCTCCCACCTATATCGCCTCAATTGGCTATGTCAGTCAGAAAATATGTCTTAGCTAACAGTAGAGAAAAAGATAAACCCCGTTAACATTTCCGAGAGATTTACTGAGAAAATGTTGCCACAAGCCACAAAGAAGATGTGTGACCTTGCTAAAACATCCATCAACCCACACAGGGCCTGTTCTGTCTACCAGATATGCTTTGAGCATCAGTTTCCTGATTCTTGCGTGCAGACCATTCTCCTGTCACCATTCAGGGCATGTACTGTGTGCCTGTAGGGCAGTGGTCCTCATTCCCTCCTAATGTGACTTTTAATACGGCTCCTCGTGTTGTGGTGACCTCCAACCATAAAATTATTTCGTTTCTACTTGGTAACTGTAATTTTGCTGTTGTGTAATATAAATATCTGTTATGTAGGGTGTCTGATAAGTGATCCACAGTTGAGAACCACTGCTCTAGAGCTTATTATAGGATGGAGGTTCTGGTAATATTCAGGCAAATAGGAGGCTAACAACAATAAATAGAGTTAATAGATATTCTGAGCATAGATATTCTGGGCATAAATAAGTGAAATGGTGAATAGATAAACAATGAAGTCAATGAATTACTGAGAGAATAAATGTATGAATGGAGAATGAGTAAAAACAGTCAATAAAAGAATAAATGGCTAAGTGAAGGAAATACTCAAGTTCTGAACAATAGGAGCCTGCAGGTGAGCTGCTAGTCTGGCCAACTTTTATCTCTCATTATAATTTAGACTAGTGGCTATGCCCAGGGTTTCTACCCCAGCATCTCCCAGCACACAAAGCATGGAGCTAACCCCAGTTAGTCCTGATACTCTGCCCTCTGACAGCACCATGAGATCGCTACTTCCATCCCAAGCTTCCCATTCCACTCCAGCCACAGCCAGCGCCACTCACAGCTGAGCCGCACGGCCTCCTGGGCCACATCTGGGTCTCGGCAAAGGCGGGCCAGGGTCACTGCAGCTTTCTGCTGTACTCTTTCACAGGCTGCCACTTCAGCAGGCGTCCCAGACCTTGGCTTCTCGGACAGCATGCCCATGATGAGCTGGACACCTGGGCAAGAAGCAAGAGACAGTTTGGACAGTTGAGACTTACTCTCAGGGTAGAGCTTCCCTAATGGAGCTAGCTAGACAGATGGGTGCAAGGCTCAAGCAAAGGCTTGGGGTAGGGCAGTCTCAAACAGAGGTACTAGTTAAATATGGTCACCTCTTTCCTTTCCTCCTTCATAGAGATGTGTCTGATTCTAGGTGCCAAGTCACTAAACTGGAAAGAAACATCTAAAAAGATACCCCCACTTTTTAGAACACAATTATTGACTTTATGGTGTGTCTCACACTGTTATATGTACAATAAATAAACAGTCCCCTCAAACATCCCAACAGTCTCATGGACATGACCATGGTAATCCTACTTTAAGGTCCAGAATGGGTAAGCCTCTTGTCCAAAGCATGAGGGTGCTGTGTGGAACTCAGATAGCTGTGGTCCTTGTCACCTGATGGGGCTGCATCTGAGACAGTCCAGAAGTGCTGAGTCCCATAGCAGGAGGAGTCCCATAGCAGGAGGTGTCCCATAGCAGGAGGTGTCCCATAGCGGGTTTAGGCTGGAAAACCACTACAGCAGTTGCATTCCAGGTGGGAGTGCCAGACTGAGGTTCTGTTTAGTCACTCAGGGTCCTCCTATCTCTTCTCCAAACAAGATCTGTCTCCTGATTGTTCTATAAAGCATACACGCACACACACACACACACACACACACACACACACACACACACACACAAACACCATCAGCCTGCCTTTGCCCTCTCTTTCCATGGGGAATGCCCCTTTCCCTCTTCAAATATCTTCCATTGTACAGTTTTGCATCGGAAGCCTGTCTTCTGTGTGAGCTGCCCCCACCCCCAGCATCCTAGTCCCAACCATCCGGCTGAGAACTTCAGCTACACATGATCTAAAGATAGGTTTACTTCACAGTGTTGCTTCAAGAATTATGTTGTATGTGAGCTGTTGATTTCCACAATAATCTAGACTTCTGGTTTGTAACATTTACCTTCTGAATTGGCAGCAGTGACCCCATATACATCTCTATATGGCCAGAAGTTTATTATTATTGTTTGTTTCTAATTTCGTTTTGTATTATGATAGGGATGTGCTATGTGTCTCAGGCTCCCTTGGAGCTGACTATGTAGCTGAGGTTGGCCTGGAACTCAAAACCCTTCTACTGAATTCTGAGATTATAAGCATGTACCCACACACCTGTCTTAAGTTTACTATCATTAATTAGATTGGTCTAATACTTGTCCACTGGATCCTGCAGGCATCTATGTTTATAACCTGTGACTTAGCAATGGGCGTTCAGAGTCAGACTATCTAACAAGGTTTTCCCTTATAGAGACCCAGGAGTCTCCTGGCTTCTAGTGTCCTCTGGGTACATCACTACATTCAGATTCCTCAATTCCTGCCTTCCTCAAACTCTCTGCATGAAATCCTGTGAGGCTCACACTGTTTTCTAAAAGAGAAGGTAAGCCTGGTGCAGGGCTCACCCCGGGTATAGACACTCTCCTGACACTCTTCATGGCCATCCTCACACACTCCTGTGAGCAAACATTGCTATTCCCACTTTTCAGAGGGAAAAGAGAGACCCATACTGTTTGTAGATAACAGAACCAGGATTTGAGCCCACTAGGTATGGATCCAGTGTTCACACTCTGCTGCCCTTCTTCCTCACTCGGGGACTGTACTGTTTTAGATGGACCATCTTATACATCAACACTTCAGTCCAGGCAGGCCCTCCTTCTGGTCAGGGCAAGACTTTAGGGAAAATGTGGGGCCTCATTAAACTCCATGTCCTCAATGTCCAGCACAATGCCAGGCACTCAGTAGGTTTCTGCCCCTGTGGACTCACTGAGTTAGTCAACAGCACTTTGTAAGCCACAAAGCACTCTCCAGATGGCAGCTATCCCAAGCTCAAAGACTCAGGCAAGTGGCAGCCTGCTGTCATTGGCCACTTGAGCCAAGACTCCAAGTGCCTAAGGAGAGTACAAGTGATACCACGCAGCCTCTCCTCTTGGCCTCAGCTGCCTCAGCACAGTTTCTCATTATTAGCTCAATCACATGAAATTAACACAAAATGGTGTGCTTCAATTAGTCTCAGGACGGGGAAGTGTATGTTTGTTAAGACAGCAGGGCAGCCTGGGGGAAGGGACTTTCAGGAGAGCAGAGGTACCCAGCCTCCCAGCTTGCTCTCTCATTAGTGCCTCTGGCCTCCAACTGCTTGCTAATTGCTCCCTTATTCCTCCATCACAGGAAGCCCTGGCCAGCCTAGCTCTGTTCCCAGCTGCAAGGCAGCCACCTTGTCTTCTGACAGAGATGGCTTACAACAGCCTTCAGGCTGACAAGCCCAGTGCCACCTCCCCTTGACCAGGAACACACAAGGTGGGACAGAGAGGGCCAGTGGGAAGTGAGGTCCTCTGGGAGAGGGGTGGAGGCTACTCTGCTGCCCTTCCTTCCCCCTCTCCCTCCCCCTCACTCTTTCCCACACGTTAGCTTTCCATAGAGGCCAAAGGTAATAAGGCAGTTAAATAGCAGTGTACTACTACTCTACTTTGGGACAACCTTACCTCCCTCGCTGTTTTATTGTCCCCAGGCCACTATCCCTACCTGGCATTATCTTCTATGTTTTCTATCTCCCACTAGAATTTAAGCCTGTGAAGGCAAATAAGCATTTCACTTCTGACCAGGTTATACACAAAATTCTCTCTCTCTCTCTCTCTCTCTCTCTCTCTCTCTCTCTGTATGTATGTATATGCTCATACAGACATATAAACATATGTGTATTTATATATCTACATGTGTGTATGTACATGTTCATATTGACATAAAAACATATGTGTACTTATATATTTACACATAGGATTTATACAAACCCAAAGGCATATACCCTGATAATCCATGAAGTGTTCCCAGACATACCATTCTCCTGAATGATGTCAGAGCCACACTGCTCCAGCACAGACATGTTTGCCAAGATGGTCACAATCTGGAAAACAGAATTGAGAAATTATAAAACAAACAGGCATGATCCGAATGGCACTCTCTGTGGGTAGGTCATACGGTGGCTGCAGAGCTTCTGTCAGCCTGGATCCTCACTATACATCTGCCTAGCCTTTCATGGGACTGTCTTCTATTCTCCTGGGCTGCTGCCACCCAGATGTAAGCCCCAGTGACTGATCCCCATTAATCAGTGGGTGGCTCTGGGGTAATCACCCGAGGTTCCAGTAAAAAGCAGACTCACACTGGATGAAGTTAAGGTCCAGTTGTTTGAATGCAGGGACCCTCAGCCTCACCCTTACAATTCCAGACCCCTTTCTCTCTTCTGTTCTGGCTTTGTCTCCTGACTCTTCGATCTTTGATTGGGTTCCCCCCATGTCAATTTCCTTTCCTGATACTGACCTTCTACCTGAAATGAATTAAGGCTGAGATCAAGCCAGAGGGCAAGCTGATGAGAAAGTTCAGTTTAGCTACACTTTAGAAGTCTCTGGTCTACCAGCCTTACTTACAGATCTCCACTGACCCTGACAGTGACACTGTCATTAATGATAGAACACTGACATTCCATGGACATCCACCCTTAGTTACAGTCTCTTGGGCAATAACACTATCCAGTCCTACAGCAGGATAAAGGGTCTCAGTAAACTCATAGCATAAATAATAAATAATAAATAAATGGATTAATAATGGATAAATGGATTTAAACAATGGATTAAGGAATTTTCAACAAGAGACCCAAACTGCACATGGTGCAAAAAATTAGATAGATAGATAGATAGATAGATAGATAGATAGATAGATAGATAGATAGACAGTCAAGGATGGGAGTGTTGTGCTATAAGCAGAGATGGCCCCTGACACTGTTCCTAAAAGAAACCGTATAGTGGCAAATATGCCTGTCTCTGCAGATGCAGACAGCATGCACTGATGGTGATTGAAATTAATAGGAAGATCTAAAGAATGTTTCTCCAGTGGGAGCCCACTCTCCAGAGAGCTTCTTCATAAGCTGGTGAGATAGTCTAACCAGGAGCCATGCTCTGCCTCTGAGCTGGCAAGTGATAGCCTGCAGAGGACAGCATGGGAGGCTTCAGTACCCGAGGATGGATGGTAGAGCAGCATTTGCCAGGAAAGAGCATTAGATGGATTTTAACTGGTTTAATTTTAGCTTATCACTCTCCTTAATTAAACATCTGAAAGCTCTATTAAACAGGGGGAAAAAAGTGTTGTCATATCAATAGGATATCTATCCCTCTGCCTTCTCAAGCCACATGCTGGCTGTGGAGGCCATATCTCTGAGCATCATCCTCTTCCACTCAGACCTGGTAAGGGACTAGGTGGTTAAGTAAGAACTGAAGAGAGTCATTGGAGGAGGGCAGGGAAGCCCCTCAAAAACTTTATTCTGAAGTCATCTGCCATGCCCGGTGTTTTATTAGAGGAGTGGTAGGTATATATTGGGGGTTCTTTTTCTCCTCTCTTAGGATAGGGAGTGTTTGTGGGCTCAGAGGAAGAAATTAGAGAGAAGAGATGAGATATAGATGCAGCCCTTAAATGGAAGATTCCCCAAGAACCATAAAGTACAGTCATAGGAGAGACATGCAGGGCTAAGTCTGTCAGATTACAGTGCATTCTGGTGTCTCTGGGCTGCTGATAACAGCAGAAACGGTCTGTTCCCACCACACAGGGGCTCCCAGGCCCCACCCGTCACCAGACAGGCATTTCCGCATACAGACTCTTGTTTGACCCTTACATTCATGAAGAAAGGAAGGAAGAGACGGAAAGAGGAAAAGAGGAAGGAAAATAAAACCTTTGTCTGCAGCAACGGGTTCATTATATGGCAATCATTAGCTGAGTCACAGGCACCAGGTAGGTCTTTGTGTTGGACTAATTTAGATCCTGTTAATGAAAATTACTTCCTCCTTACAGAGCCTGTACCCCATGTGGTTTTCTGAGGTGCAGATGAAGTAGTCAATTAAACACAATTTGAATAAATGCCAATTATACCCTGCTTGGAGTCTCCCATTTGAAACACACTTGTATGTACTGTGATGGAGAGGGAAAAGAAGCCAATGTTTTCACCTAGCAGTTAGCCTCCCAACTGGAGTTTTAAGGACAACTGGTTCACCTGGCTGGAAGCAACCTAGCGATGCTGTAAGGATATAGAATGCAAGAGCCAGGTTCATGGTTTCTCTTGGCCCAGGGTTATTCAATTGGTGCAAAATTAAGGCCTTTTTTTTTCCTGAGCCTTCTGTAGTTACCTGATGAGCACAGACACTAGCCTCAAGAAACACCTTGGATGAGATGTAGTGTAGGATCAGGTCCTGGCTCCATCACTTGTTATCTACATGACTCTACCAATACTACCCAGCGTTCTGTGCTTGGTTAATGAAAGGGTATATATTTCTTATTGCTGCTACAACAGATTGCTGAAATTTTTAGTAGCTAAAAACAAAACAATTTTACTATCTTGCAATGCTAGAGGTCTGAGGTCCTAAATAGATCATATGTCTCTGT
Source organism: Mus pahari (assembly GCF_900095145.1). Lineage (NCBI taxonomy): Eukaryota > Metazoa > Chordata > Mammalia > Rodentia > Muridae > Mus > Mus pahari. The sequence goes on along the minus strand of NC_034590.1, from coordinate 84,607,526 downwards.
CCCTCTGTCTCTGTCCCTCTGTCTCTGTCTCTGTCTCTGTCTCTCTCTCTCTCTCTCTCAAACACACACACACACACACACACACACACACACACACACACACACACACACACACGGTAAGCCTAGGTTTCTCTCCATGGAAAAACCAAATGAACTGTAATCTGTGTGACATGGACTTGCCCCACCCCACCCCTTCTCTCTCACCTGTACACTGTGAGACTGGAGAAATGGTTTAGTGCTGCTATGGCTTGGACTCCAGCATTCAAGTAACAAGTTGAGAAAGCCCCAGGTTAAAGGTGAGACCTTGCCTCAAAAGAAAGAGATGGGAAGCTGTAGAGGATGTCTGACATCCTCTTCTAGACTCTGCAATTAGACATAGGCACAGGCATGTGTGCACACTTGTCCATACCCACCCCCACCTATATAAATAAGTGAACTAATAAACCAATAAATAAATAATTCTTTTTTAAAAGGGTTTGCATTTTTATATATCCTAGAGAAGCTTCAATTTTGGGACTACATCTTTAACCAAACTTTTCTATCTAACTCTTTCCACTCAGCTCACAAACATTCATTACCCTAAAATGAGAGAAAAAGAATTTTCAATGATGAAAACTGAGCCATTTTCTCTGACCCTGTTCCTCTTCCCTCCTCACATAAAATCATGTTATTACTTTAGACCCACCTGGACAACATTCCTTGGTTAAGAGCCTTAATTAATCACTGTGCAAAACCCCTCTCGCTATGTACAGGAAGTTATTCGTCGATCTGGGTAATAGGAATGGGGCATCCCTGTGCAGTATCACTTGGTATACCATGGGAAATCAAATGTAAGTCATAAAACTATCATAAGCATTCAGTGTGTCTTGCCAATCACCCAGAACACTTGTTAAATTAAACAAACATAAGACACTTCTAAGAGGCAAGAACTGGAAGGACCCAGGCCTTGAATGATTTGTTAAAGGAGCACTAGCAATGTGACAGTCACATTAAGGGTCTGAACACTGATGTGACCAGGAGGTACTGAGAATGAGAGGTCCTCCCCAGGGACTAAAAGGTTTCATAGTTAGAGGATTCTATGGTGGTTCAAATGAGAATAGTTCACATTCCTGTATTGGAAGACTTGGTACCAGTTGGTGGAACTGTTTGAAAAGGAATAGGATGTGTGGCTTTGATGGAGAAGGTATGTCACTGGGGTGGGTTTTACAGTTTCAAAAGTCTATGCTATTCCCATTCAGGTCTCTGCTTCATTCTTGTGGGTTAAGATAGGAGATTTCAGCTACTGCTCCAGCACTATGCCTGCCTGCCTGCCTGCTGCCATGTTCCTTGCATGAGAGTCTTGGACTCCATCCCTCTGAAACTATAAGCCCTGAATAAACTCTTTCTTTTATAAGCTGCCTTGGTCATGGTGATTTATCACAGCTATAGAAAAGTAACGAAAACAGAGCCTTCCTGTCAAGAAAACTAGTGGCTCCTCTGGCACTCTGAAATCACTTTTCATTCAGCTTACAAAGGCCTTAGAAAAATTGGAGTAGATAGCTAGTTAACCTAGACCACCAGGGGATCTGCCATGTCACAGTTCAACAATAGATGTTCTGGTTTGGTAGAATGTAGGTTGGCTGAGTCTTCTGATGATAGCACACAGACAAAGTGTTCATCTTGCACTCTTTTAGAGCAAGTAGTCAGGAGATACTTGTTCACAGGCAGACGTGAAGACATGGCCCAGGCTGTGTCACATCCCTAGCAGTCTCAGCAGTCACTCTGACCATACCCTGACTCTACCAACATCCTCCTCCCATGCTGCGCTGTAGTAGGATAGTCCTAAAGATTACAACATGTGAAGTATGCCCAGAACACGCAGTTAGAGTCAGGTCCTCTGGCCTGACAGACCTTATGACACAGAATACCTGGATGCATCTATTGGTGAGTCATTGGTCCTTCTCTATGTCACCCAAGGATTCAGACACACAGAAAAAGCCAATATTCAAAAAAACTGTAATTAACATTATTCTTTAATCAGAAGCTCATCAACAATGTCAAGCATAGCTCTGAAATTCTCTTTTCCCCCTGCCCAGACTCTTTCCTTTTTTATGATTTGTGTGCTCATGTATGTATGCCTGTGGAAGCCAGAGATTAATCATTCTCCAGATGTGTATATTGAGTGGGCTGTACAGAACCTAGAGCTTGCCAACTGAGCCAGGATGACTAGCCAGCAAGCTCCATGGACCCACGGGTCTCCTTTCAGCACCAATACTGAAGGTATTTGTTTCCATGCTCAGCTTTTTTGTGGGTTCTAGAGATTTGAACCAGGTTCTCATACTTGGGTAAAGAGCATTTTACCAACTGAAACTTCCCAGCTCCAGCTTATAGTACTTTTCAACTGTACACACACACACACACACACACACACACACACACACACACATTAACCTTGCATGTGTCCACACACAACCTGATGCTACACATGTCATCTATTACGTCACACCATCCAACATTCCCCAGTGCATTAGCTGTATTTCTGGGCCCTCCATTCCTGCCCTAAATTAGACATCTCCATCTAGATCCATCTCAATCTATTCTATTCCAGTCACCTGCTCCAATCACTACTCAGTACCCATTTTGGTACTAAATGCTTTATGAACACGACCCGCATTTAATAAAATAAGGGCCAGAGGATAGAAGAAATTTTATTCTTCATTATACAGATGAGAAAATTGTGGCTTAGAGAGATTAAGAAACTGGCCCAAGGACACACAGCTAGGAGATGACAGAGACAGGATTTGAACTAAAGTGTACCTAAACCCAAGACATGTTGTTTCTACTCATATTTACATACATGTCAGGGATTTATAAACTATGGAGGGTTTTTGAGACACAAGCTGCTATTATAACCCCCAGTAATTGGCATTTCTGGTTAATGGATTCCTGATAAGTGGTGTTGGCATAGAAGTCCCAGAGATGGTACAAAATGTGGTCATTCTAAAATGTCAAGCAGACTATGAATTTCTATGGGAAGTGTAGGCAGCACACTTTCTCTTTGAAAGCAATTCACAGAAAGGCTCACATTTCTGTTGTAAGTACCAGCCACTTCAGGGGTCAGTGACACTGGTTGTGTAGGGTCTTAGAGGTGTCCTTCCCACCCTGTTCTGTCAGTTAGATCCCTGCACAGTCTCTGCACAACACCCTATTGGTGAGAAATCCCAGGGCTTTGGAAACTAATAAGTGAGCAGGGTCTTCTTTTTAGGAATTGTAGGTATGTGGCATTGTGCCCAGTTCTGGGAGTCGAAGTCAAACCTTTGTGTATAGTAGACAAGCATTCCACTAACTGAGCTATATCCCAGACTAGGATAATTTTCTTGATTCCTGATATCCAGATCTAGCCTGTACTATCTTCTTCTAGATTAGCAGAAGTAAGTGGAAGCCCCCAGACCAATGGCTATGTTTAAAGCTGCCCACACCCCAAGGGTAAGCACAGAATGGGCTTTGCCAGTAAGGCTTTGGCTTGACTAATTAAGTGGACTTGGCCTGCCTAGATGATAGAGGATTCCTCGCTGTCCAAACAGAGGTGTGCTAAGTACATAGCCAAGACCAGGGAGCTTTGGATAGCATTGGCGTCACTGGCATGCTCATTACCGGAAGCCTCACTGGGCATTTAATTTCTTAAGTATTTCAGGGGGCGGTGAGCACTTCAGAGCCCAATTCATCTTCTTTGTCTTCATTACAGAGAGCCCTCTGATCACCTTAATCCTCCCTCTGCCACAGCAAAGAGCCATTTGTTTCTTTAATGGGTATGCTCTCACTAGCTAAGTGGCTGCTCAGAGCCAGGGCAGAAGGTGAAGCCATCCTGAGGACAGCAGGAGATGTGCCTGGCTCATAGGGGGGGGGGGGGAGAACTCCTGAATCAGATGCAGGGAAGTGTTCATCTGCCTCCGACTTGCCCACATTCTCACTGTTTTGAGGTACCCTTCTCTTAGGGGTTGGTAAGACTTCATGTGGGGTTTCGGGGAGGGGCTGCCAATCCTCATAGTCAGGTTAGGGACTCTGCAGAGTCATGGGACATTCACACAGGAAGCAACGCCCCATTCTCCACACAAGGAGACTACAGTCTACAGGTTCTCACTGAGTGCTGTGTACAGTGGGCTACCCATTCACTTTACAGCATCCTTGTGACAGAGTCTACACCAACAGTCTGCAGCCCCTATTTTATTTGATCCCTGCCTGGACTCTGAAATTATGTATACATATTTTACTAATGAAGAAAGAATTGCCCAAGGTAGCATGAGCGCTAACAGCAAGGATCTACTGAACGTGTATCACCTGTCTCCAAAAGGCTTGTTCTTATTGTCACTACTGGATCTCATTGGACATGACCAGAGTAAGCCTTGGTAATGCACTTGATGGTGAAGGCACCTGAAATCATGCCACGAAGGAGAGAGGCTCAACAAGTAGAGGCATCTAGTGTCTGTGTGTGTGTCTGTGTGTGTGTGTGTGTATGACCAATACAGAGCAGAACCTCTGATCCTATGCCACCCATGTCTAACACCTATGACTACAATAGACACTGGGCATCACCTTTCAGAAGCCAATCAATCAGGCAAATAGCTAGGCCTGTGTGAATATGATCCCTACCTGTCCCCACCCTGACTTGTCCTAGGCTTGTCCAGCTCTAAGAAGTAAACTACAAAATCTGAGCCTTCCCGGGCTCTCACCTGGTCCCGAGTATAAGGGGTGTCCACTCTCTGCTTGTCACCACAGGCTTCCAGGAGGACACGGATTGCATTCAACTGCAGAAGCATCTCACAGGCCATTTTGTCGAAGAAGGTGATATTGGCAAGGGCCGCAGAGGCCAGCAGGAAGACTTCTCCTGATGAGGCCTCTTGGCACAATTCTGGATAGTAAACAGGAAGAAACAGTTCAAGGCCAAGTGTTTGCATATGATCTCCCTCGGCTCCCACTATAGCTCTGGGAGACCATTTGGGTAGGAGTCTTGGAACTGTTTTTAGAGATGAATGAATTAGTTTCTAGAGAGGGAACTTTGGCATCTGCATAGGGAGCAGAGCTGGGATGGGGGCCCTTTTATGTGACTCCTGCTCACCCACGGTGTTTATTGAGTGAACCCTAGGTGCCTAGAGTTATGAGATGGTAGGATGGACCTAACAAGTCACATCCCTGCCCTTGTGATATGTGTTCTCCGCTAGCAGACAAGAGAAAGAGAACCTTTGAGAGTTCATATAAATAATTAACAATTTTGATAAACGTGAAGAGAAAAGAGACAAATGCTACAGTGGAGAATAAGTGGGGACCCATAGGCCACATAGGAGATGTCGCTAAGAACATGATTGTAAAGCTGCAACCTTAAGAGAGGAAAGGAGCCAGTCATGAAACTGTCTGGAGGAAGGATGTGTTCTAGATTAGAGAAGTGGTGTATGCAGAGGCCACGGGGCAGGAAGGGATATATCCTTTCTCTGTTCTCATCTCTCCAGTGATGTACACTAAGATGCTAAGTTTGCCCAAAGGAAGAGGCCAGAGTTAACTCAGAGACTCTGCCTTCCAGACACCTCTGTATCTCCTTTTGGGCTCAGATGGCAGAGGTCACCTGGCTTCAGAAAGCACCTGGGTGCCAAGGCTCTCTCGTCCATCCTAGCAGTTACAACACAGCACTAAACAAATGTCCCCTCCTGCCATATGTCATTGTGCTAAGTGCCCATCATCCCTCCATCACCTAACACAGTGCCTTGGCCTCCACAGAGCATGCAATGGATGGCCACCTCAAGAGGCACGGTCCGTGGTTCTGCTTGTCCCAATGGCCCTAACTTCTAAGTCTCAGTTCCAACAAGGTAGGATGTGTCAGATTATGCTCTGTGCCACTTGTAACAAATGTGTCACTTCTACGAAGACAGAAGAAGGAAGGCAACACTCCAGAAAACAGACCAGGAGAGGAAGAAAGGAAAGAGACAGAGTTGAGCAAGGCCTTATGGCAGTCCGTACTTTTGAGTTCTGACACTACAGTAGGCACTTCTCAGCATCTTCATGGATGTAGCTGTGGATTTCCCCTAAAGTGGGATGGGCAGGAATATCAGTTAAACTCCTACAGTCTTCCTTGTGCTGTGCCAGTGTATTTGGATCCATCTTTATGGAAAAGAGGGATATGTGCAGACACGGAAACTGAATCTCACATGAGCAGCCACAGATATTATTTCTTGAGCATTTACTCTGGCCCATCTGATCTTCACAGTAATCCATTTTGACTATGACGACAGTGATCACAAAACCCTCACTCTTTCTGTACTTCAGGTTGTCTATTGTTTCAGCTCCTTGACTCATTCCCAGTGATGCCCGCATAGCTATAGGTTTCAGTCCTATTGGGGAGGCAATGCCTACCTCTAAGGTATTGCATTCCCGGTAGAACAGTTCAGATGTGACCATCAAATATCTAGAACTCATGATCCAGCACTAGGATCACAGATGTTGGCCAAGTAACATCCTCATAGTGGATGCTGCCCTCCTCCCCTGACCAGGGAAAAGTCATTGAGGGCATCTCACTCTGTCCAAGCTTACATCTCTATATCCGGGTTTTGGTATGGGACCACTCTACTGCTAGATTTGTCCCTAGGGGCAAAGAGTACCCCTCACCTTCATGTACTTGCCATTGAAACAGACACATTGATTATTAGCACAGCCATCTAAGTGCCTTTTAATTTTGCTGCACTTTTTTTTTAAACTATGGTCCTAGCCACCTGGGATGTGTTAGGAAGATTAACCTGAGGATACCAGGGACTCACTTATAAATGTTTCCAGGGAATGGCAAGAAATTGGAGGGCTATTTCCCACCAAAGAACACAGCCCTGGCATCCTTCCCAGAAGATATATCTCATCTGCTGACTCTGTGAGTGGGCTGAACAGTGCATCTTCCTGGGGATGGGTTAAATAAGAAGGCTCTTCTTCTCTGGGGATTAATGCAGGCTTGGAAAGAAACGGGAATGGGTATGTAACAACAGTGAAAGGTTGTTTGGAGCATACATGCTTTGGATTGTTTATTATTTGGAAAGTTTCTACACAGTTTGGCATTTAGTTCTTATATTAAAATATGTCCCTGTCCCTAGAGACATTGCAGATGTCGCTGCTGTGTCACATGTGTGTCAGTAGGTGGCAGAGAGGAGAAAGGCTATGTCTACTCTCAGTGTTCTGACCTAGGAACATCTGAATGATTAGCAGTCTAATACTCCCTGAAAAAATAAATGAACTGGAGAAGACCACGAGGGTGGGAAACAAGTGGAGACTAGAGGAACCCCACCTGAGACTGCGGGCCTGGGCAGAATGGCACCCGAGACTGGTACCATGGGGCCTGGATATGGTGCTAGCCTAAAATGACACCAGTCCAGTGCCATGCAGTTCTGATGGGAAGACCATGCCCAAAATGACCTCTGCTTGGTGCCATAATGGGCTAGCAGGTCATAACACTCTTGAGATGACCCAAGACACTCAGAGACCCTGGGTGCCACTAAGAGAAGCAAGTAAGTGGTGGAGAAATGGAAGAGAAAGAGAAACAAAAGGATGTGGGTACAATGAAGAGAGGCAGAACTGGAGACTCGAGGGTAGTGATGAACAGCCTGATGTGAGTAGCTGGTGAGGCTGCCAGGGACCATGGTTGGGTCCTGGCCTGTACTGTCATTGAGAGGGCATGTCTACAGCAGCAGGGGGCTGTTACCACCAAAGATCAAGCAGAAGTCCATGGTCTGGGCTGCCACCCAGGGGTGTATTGATGTCTGAGGGCTGTGCAGAACTGGCCCGCCCCTCATCTGGGCATCATGGAAAGCCTGGCCTGGAGGCAGGAGAGCAGGAGAACTGACCCCACCTCTAGCTAGGGTCAGTACTCAGGGGAGTGGGCCCCTGCACATAGTGGGAGTTGTGGGTGAGCCAGCCCCCAACACCAGAGGGTATGAGCATGGGAAAACTTGCCCTGCCACTCACCTTTCATGCAGTGGCATGGATGCGGGAGAGATACCCTCCTCCCTTACCCCCTTACCACCTGTGACAGGTGGGGGACTGACCCTGGGGTCATGAGATCAGAAGAGTCTCCTACCCCCACCCCTACCCCCCACCACAGCAGCACTCAGGAAAACAGGCCCTACACCTCATCTGGGCAACACAGTGGATCTGACCTTGATGGTAGGGGTGCAGGTGAGCTAGCCCCAAGAGTGTGAGCATGGAAGAGTTGGCTCTGCCACTTATCTGCCCTGTAGCAGTATGGACAAGGGAGAAATGCTTCCCCTCCCGTTGCCTCTTAGCAGCTACAACAGGCAGGAGAGCTGGCTCTGGGGATATAAAAACAGGAGAGGGACCCTGCGTCTTGTCTGATATGCAGTGGCACAGACAAGTGACAAACACCCTCCTCCCCCCTCTCCTTCTTTGCCATCTATGGCAGATGGGAGATCTGGCCCTGGGGTCATGAGAGTGGGAAACTGGCCATTTCTCACCAACTGCAACATTAAAGAGAGTGGGCCCTGTACCTAGCACAAGCAGTAGGGTAGAGCTGGCCCTGATGGCAGGGGTTGCTGGTGAGTGAGTCCCGAGGGTGGGAGAGCAGGAGTGCTCCCATGTTGACCAGCTCAGATACCTCTTAGGCCCAGATCCATTGGCCCACTCCAACATCTACCCCATCAATGAATTGCTGGTGTTCATGAATTGACCATCCCTACAAATCCAAAACTGCAGGATCTCCATGACACAGGGCAACAACAGGATATCTGAGAGGAAACCCAGTGAGGTTCCAGTATTGATAGTGTAGCAGAAGCCAGAGACCTCATACCAGACCAATGAGTCATTGTACTGAACATTTGCAAGTAAAGAAGTGTGGACAAAAGGACACACTGTAACATACTGCAGCTTCCACAAGATTTTTTTTCTTCTGTTCATGGGGAGGTTGCAAGGGTGGAGGGTGGGTACAAGGGGAAGGGGAGATGAGTGGGATTGGAGTGCATGATGTGAAATTCACAAGTAACTAATAGAAGTTTTAAAATAAAATTAAAAATATGTCGACCTTCCCTACCAGGCAATAATCAATGGTGGTTCAATCATGTCTGTCCATATTTAGTCTGTGCATGTGCTCGTCAACTTCATGCAGGTTGCAGACGTCTTGTTCACTTTTCCCATCTGACTCCCTTCAAGTCATTTCTTTCCTGCCAGACCCTGGTGGGAGTCTGGGCATGGAAGCCCCAGCATAGTGGATCCTAACACTGTTCTTGAGTCTCTCACCTTTTCTGAAACTCCACAGGCTTTGTGATCACCTGAGCTCCCTCCAGCCAGGGTTCTCTACGGATTGCATTTCTTCTTGACTTTGAATCAATGTATATATTGGCATACCAGTTTCTCTAAACCAGGCCCAGTGATCAGGATCAACCATAAAATCCACCTAACAGATAATTCTGAAATGCAAAGTTCTTTCTCAACAGTACAAAACTAGAACCAGAAGACCTCATTGGAGAAGTGGGTTACAATCCCTCAGTGTATATCAGAAGAAAGTTATCAAGTAAGATTTGTAAGATGCCCTGGTTAAGGGAGTAGTAGAATCTCACATCATCCCAGATAGGGTTGCTGGCCAGTAGCTGTTTGTTGGTGGATAAGCAGAAAGCCAGAACCCAAGCTTGACTGTTCCAACTCCTGTCTCAGCATCCTACAATGTGTGTAACTGCAGGCAACAGCAGATATTCCCAGCACTGGTGTGACAACTCCAAGAGCCTGCCCTAACTAATTTTCATTTAGTTTTGGTAAAAGAAGGATATAGATATGGTCAGTAAAAAGGTATGAATGGAAGTGGAAACTCGGACCTCATAAGGCAAGTTTCCTTAGCATTGTTATCCTGATTAATCCTAGATTTTGCAGTCTGGAAAGGAAAGGCTAGAGAAAGAGAATATTCTAGATAGCTGACTGTGATTCTCTTGCCAAACTTGTATAGGTCAAATAGGGAGACCAAAAAGAATCAATGTGTTCATGACCCTATGACGCAAGGCCAAAAGGTAGGATTTCCTGCATCTCTTGTGCCAACCTAGTTCTCTCTGGGAAGTCACTTATGCCACTGTACTACCACTGTACTGCCACTGTCATTAGGTGCCATGACTGAAATTTTAGGAATAAAGCCTATTGAAGTCAAAATTTGAGTTCCTACTTGTCCCTGATTCCCGGGCTCTGAACTCCCTCTGAAAGGCCATGTGGCCCCTAAGTTTTCAAACTGGGACTAAAGAGCTGCTTGCATTTCTTTAAGAGTCTCTTGATCACAGGGCTGCCTAAAGCTGCCTGTGACCGATCAATAATGAGCTTTCAGCTAGCTTGACTATCAGATTGTGAGTTTGAGCAAAGCAGGTGGGAAGGCCCTCCTGGTCCTTCTTGAAGACAATCATGCTTAGGCCCTCTCACCTAGGTATCCCGCCCAACCCACGGTAACTCACTGATAAGGGCTGTCACAATCTCCTCCATGTTCTCCACGAAGCTAGTGAGGTGCTGGGTGAAGGACAGATGTGGGGAGGTAACCTGGGCTACCACGGCTGCAGCCTCAGCTCGAGTGGCCTCCGAGTGGCTGTCATCAGTCAAGATGTCGGCCAAGCACAGGATACCGTCCACCTGCAGATGGAGAGAAAGGAGTTCCTAGTGTGCCTTGAAAGGGAGCGTGTCACTGCCTGTGACAGTCATGAGACAGAACCAACTCCTCTTACCCTTCTGAGAAGAGCTCATACCCCTTGCAGAGTCAGAGAAAACCTGACAAGAGCACCTTCCAAATGACCCAAAGTTGCCTCTGCTTTGAACCCAGGAAAGATAAGTGATCCCCTGTAGGTTTCCTAGATAGACAGCAAGCCAAGTGGCTGGGGGCTGACCTTGGCTAGGCATCACTGCAAACTGCAGTAGAAACAATGGTTACTCAGTGATCTTCTGACCTTGAGCTTCAAGCCAGGCTCCGTCTTTTATGCTGTGTGACTTCACATCCCTGACACTATTCCTTCAGACACCAGCAGATGTGTTAGGAGTTCACCAGATGGCTAAAAACAGTTGATGCCTTATCCAGAAGACAAGTTCAAGAAGTGTAGGCTCCTTCCCCGCATGTCACCTCTCAGAGCAAGCTGTGCTCCCTGCCTTCCTTCCCCTGCTCTGGTCCTCCACTGGGATTCCCTTAGAAAGAGGAGGCTGCTTCCATAGAAGCCTTGCTCTCACTGCCCAATCAGAGAGGTCAGGGAAGCATATGCCAGAAAAAGGCTTGTTTCCCAGCCCTACCACAGCCAGACCTGCTCTTGGCGCAGTAACGGGGAGACACATCTAGAGTGCCTATAGTGTGCTGCGTTCCACACTTAGTAGAATGTATATGTCATTGTATCACTGCGTCAAACATTCCCATGTCACAGAAAGGAAAACTTAGAAAAGATTATTCACCTGACCTGGATTTTAACTTTCAAACTCATGGATTTGGGACTGAATGAATGATCTGCTCTTCAACACCTAGATTCTGAAAGGGACTTCCTCCTGAGAGATCACACCCGAGCTTACTAAACCAACCCTCCATCAGGAGTCAGTGGGTGGGCTTTGGAGGAAAGTGGCAGGATCTTGCCACAGTGCACCTGCAGCTCCTCCAGGAGCTAAGATGCTAGGTGGCTGAGGACCAGCACTGGAGGTGGGATGGGGGCAAGGCATAAATGAGGAGATGCCCTGATTAATCCCTCCTGCCCCCCATCATCTGCTACTGACTTAAGTCTCCTGCCTCTGCATCCCTACTTCTTGCCACTAGCTCTAGTGGCCCCTAGAGCTTGCCTTTCATTTGATTAATCACCTCCACCTCCAGTCCTGCACCTCCTCTTAAATGGCTCTTGGGATCTGAGAGGTCCATTAGCTGTGAAAGCCATTGGCAATTTCAGACTCAAAGGAGACAAATGTGGAAACAAGAGCCCAGGGAGCAGTCCACGGTAAAACCCACCTGGATGTGCTTAATAAAAGGAACAAACAGTAGCCTGCCTGCCCCTGGCAGGACTGGACTCAGGCCAGGTATTTTATTAATAGGTCCTTGGAGAGGTCTGTTAGAGCCCACAGGGCAGCTGCAGGCCTGGAACAGGAAGCAGCTCTATTGCCAACATAAGAAGCCTCTCAATTGCCTGGCTCACATCCCCTTTCTTCCTCAGAGCATCAATCAAGAGTGTTGCTAAGAATCTCCGAGGTCTCTAATGGGAAAATATCTCTATCAGTGCCCTCAAACTTGACTGTAGTTACTGCTGCTACCCTGGTCTCTGACTCAGTTGAAACAGCAGTCAGACTCAAACAGGTATGTTGCCCTGATGCACAGCAAATCTGTTCTGATGGTCCCAGGACCAGGGAAACCCAAGGCCCAAATATGAACCCCTCTGCCCAGGTCAGAAGTAAGTCCTTAACCTGGTAAGTAAAAACCAAGTGCCAAGCCTTGTGCTTCACAAACACTGACCCAGGAGGGAGTGTGAAAGAGTATCCTATGGTGGAGGAACTGATTCTCATCACAGATTACCACCATGCAGAGTGATTTCCCAAAGGATACTCAACTACCTCTGGAAGCTTCCCTTGACTTAACACTTTCACAATCTGGCTTGGGAAGATGGCTCACTCTGGCTCCCATGGTCAAATCTTCTGCTATCTTCATCATATTTTAGTACCAAAAGAACATTGTTTCTCCAAGTGGAATTGTGGCTGCATCAAATTAATGGTGGATTACTTAAAAGAGAACCTCTGAGCTATCCTACCAGATTCATGGTCAGGCCAGGAATCTGCTTGGTAAAAGGTCAACAGAACTTTTATACTGCTCCAGCATTAGCAATACACAATGGTGTGATGCTTTGATCCTGTGTGTGCCTGAACCCCTGTTCTGCAAGCAGAGGGACCACACCTAGTTCACTTTGAGTTGCCTGATACCTGACATGTACTGGGCTTTCAGGAGATGGGGAACAAATGCCAGAAAGTAACATTGTAGATTAATACATGTAGAAGGGTGGCATTGTATACAGGAGGAGGCTGAGAGCAAAAGCCTGTCAAGGACAGCATTGGAACCAAACCCAGCTCAACATCATTTCCTCAGATCCTTGACCCCAGGAGATGTGGACCATGATGCTCTTGTGGTGCCTGGATTTCCCAGAGGACCTGTGGGGCCCTGGATATTCAAATGATGAGCTGCCCATTGTGTTGGCTTCTTCTGATATGCTGAGTATGCTTCAGGTTGCCTCTGACTGGCTACTAATTATGAAATACATCATTCCTTCAACATGATTCACATGATAGATAATACTTATTCTTATATATAATACCTATGTAGCATGCATATCATATATACTCATAGGATATATCATCTATGTAAGAGAATAGAATATAGAAATATATGCTTATTTGTTTGCATTTAAATACATTGAATATATATATATATATATATATATATATATATATATATATATATATATGTGTGTGTGTGTGTGTGTGTGTGTGTGTGTGTGTGTGTGTGTGTGTAAGGAGCAAGATGGGTTATAATAGATTCCAATAGTAAAATGGTCATCTATGGGAAGGTCTCTGTATGTTGAATATTCACAAATTCTAAATCTTAGAAATAGCATTAAGCTAAGAATTCTTCTTCATCTCATCTCTCTGATCACCTACCACTGAAAAGGCCTCACCCTAGGTTCTGTGCTATTGATGCCCTTGTTTTTATTAGATTTCTGTCTAATAAACTAAGCTATATGGCTTTTATAACAGACATAGGTGGTGTTATCATCAACAAAGAGATTTATTTTTCTCCCACAGACATCCCTGCTGTTATGAAACTCCTTCCCGTTACTGTGTGTGTCTGTGGCCCATTTCTTTTTGCAGCTGTATGTTATCCAACGTGTACACCTATTGCAATTCGTGCATGCATTTTCCTGACAATGTCACTTAAGAGTCTTTTGTGGGCTTCTGATCCAGGAAAGTTCTGTTACAAACATTCTTCTAAATGCCTTCTGCAGATATGTGCCGGTTTCCTCGGGAGGCTTAACATAGAAATTAAGGCATACCATTTGCACATCTCTACTAATACCGCTAATTTACTTTGCCATATGGTTGTAGCAAGTTATACTTACAAACATTATAAAAAGATACTTAATGTGTGGCGCACGCCTTTAGTCCCAGCACTTGGGAGGCAGAGGCAGGTAGATTTCTGAGTTCGAGGTCAGCGTGGTCTACAAAGTGAGTTCCAGGACAGCCAGGGCTATACAGAGAAACCCCGTCTCGAAAAACAAAAACAAAAACAAAAAACAAAACACAAAACAAAACAAAAGACACTTGACATCATATCCTTCTTTAATTTTATAATATGCTTATAATTTTTAATAATTTGATGGTTTGGATGAACAATATCTCCAATAGACACTTGGTCTCTAGTTAGTGGTGCTGTTTGGGGTAGGGGTAGTTATGGAAGGTTCAGGAGATATGGCCTTGTTGGAGGAATTACCCCACTGGGGGAAGGCTTTAAGGGTTTACTGTCTCTCCCACTTCCTTCTCTCTCTACTTCCTGTGTGCAGAAAAAGCCTGAGCAGCCAGCCTCCTGTCCTGGGCGCCTGTTGCCATACTTCCTACAAGTATAGACTCACCCTATAGAACTGTGAGCCAAAGTAATTTTTTCTTTAAGTTTCTTTAGTCATGGTTTTAATCACAGCAACAGAAAAGTAATTAATAAAGATGGGACATAAAACCGCATTGTAACTCGTGTGAATCAAAGCCAGTGAAGCTGCATCCTGTCTATTGCGTTGCTTTAGATGGCTTGCTTGGGCTTTGTAAGCTTGGGGAACCTGTTCATACAGCTTGCTTGTTTTTCTATTTGGTGGCATTTTTAGGAGCCAAATGTTCTTGTTTCTGACTCTGCTGACTTCCCCTAGCCTGCCACACAGACTGGTCTCTCCACGCACCATCAGCTCCAAAGCTCCAATCCAGCAGCTCATGACAACCCATCACTGAAGGTTTCCTATCCTGCGTTATGAGATCTTTAGCCCTCGTGCCAGTTCCTAGAATATCAGAAAGTACAGACTTCGGGGTCAGATCTATTTGTCTGAATCCTGCCTGCCTCTCATAACCTGAACAATTTTCTTACCCCTTTGAGCCTTTGTCCTAAAATTTATGGTCATAATGCCAGTGCCAATGGCTTTCATTTTTCTTATAAGAAGGGTATTTGAAACATCAACTTGAATGAAACACTGCACTTATTCAATGAGAGACTGCATGGGCAGTGCTTGTCACAGGGTGATGCCATCATTTCATCCTCAGCCTACCTGTGGCTTAGCTCTCTCCTGATGCCTGGAGGTCCTCTCCTCAATTCTGCATGGCTCAGAGGTTCCCCACCCCACCCCACCCCTCACCACTGAGGTCCCTTTCTGTAGTCTCCTCCAAAAGTGAGAACATCAGGACCCTGGGTAATGTGCCAGTCAGCTTTCCTTCATTGAGACAAAGTACTGAAGGAAATTACCTCACTGGGAGGACAGGTTCGTCTGGGCTCGTGGTTTTGGTGTTTTTGTGGCCCTGATGGCCTCTTTGCTTCAGGCCCGTGGCAGCACAGTGAATCATGGGAGCATGCTACACACCCTGGGGCAGAGGAAGAGGCAAGGCCAGGGTTCCGGGGTCCTGCTGAAGGGCAACACCAACGTCCTAGCTTCCTTCCATTAATCCTTACCGCCCACTGGTTCTACCAGCTCCCAGCAGCACCCGAACTGGCAGAAACAAGAAACAGGCTGGTGTTGAGGGAGAGGTGGGGGAGAACCCTGAGCTCACAGAGGGCTTGCTCACTCTCATTTGCCCTTCCACAATGCTTACTCCTGCTGCTGAGACCTCTCGCCATCTTGGCTTCCTCTCCCAGGACTCCAGCATGGTTCATTGCAGAAGCTTGTGTGTATCCTCCTCAGCTCGTAGCATCTCTCTTCGTTCTCTCCTAGCCTCTTCCCCTTGACAGCTTCTACTGCTACTCTGCGCCATATTGGAAATCGGAGTCAAATCCACATGGCCTTGATGTCTTACTCTGGTGACACTCTGAGCTAAATCTTGCCCCTTTTCCCGCAGGACGGACATCTATATTTCCAAAGCCCTACTGGATCATTTTACATTTATTTCCAAAAATAATTGGTACGGATGGTCCATGAAGCACCTCATACCTAATTTACTTAAAGCTGAAGTGTTGTCTTCATTTCGCTCTCACCTCCTGTTTCAGACCCAGGTAAGGTCACCTACTTCCCCAGACAGAGGCCACCTCTGTCCCTGCAACTGCCATACCACTGTGATGTGATCACAATCACAGCATGCATCCTCCCTTTGGTCTGTTCAGGTTACACGCACATTGCCCTCAGGGTAAACCCTGCGCAGAATTTTCTCCAGGTCCTTGACACCCAACAGCCAGACTTCAGTGTGGGAGGAACGATGAGGAAACAAGCAGAGAATCAAGGCGATTACTCAGGCCACACAGGACAGCAGGCTAACTCTGGTCCTTGCTTCTGATCTCTCCAGGCCTGTGCCTCTCTCTATGGAGCCTTTGAGAAAAAAATGGGAGGAGCTGGAGAAATGGCCAGGTCAAAGGAGGTCACTCAGCTCAGCTCCTATGAAAGGCCAAGGAGCAGTCCTGCCTGAGGCCAGCTCTTTCAAACACTAGTCCAATTTCAGGACCGTCTCCAGCCCCCAATTGCCCGTTTCCCATCGCTAGTGATAAAGTTGGTGCCAAGAGAGTACTCTAATCAAAGAAAGCACTCACGTTCCTAAGGAAATGGCTGCAGAAAGCCCTTGCAGATAATGAGCTCTTACATGGAGTGGGGTGGGCCTAGTGGATGGGTGGGTGCATATGTGAAGCTGAGGTTGGTCTGGGTGGGACCTGGACAGCGGGGACCTGGAGTCTGGCACACAGAGGTTCTCACTGAGGGTCGAAGGAATGTGAAACTCAGGCATCTATATAATAGTGAAGGAACACAGGCCCATCATACATCGTTGGAGCTGGTCAGCCATCTTGATTTTGGGTTGGAGCTTTTGTTTTGCTTTGTGTTTAGTGTTTAGTTTTCAGTGTCAGAGGAGCTCACTGGTGGCTTATAATAAAGAATTGTGTAAAAGTGATGAAAACTTGACCATGAGAAAAAGAACCAAGAGTTTCAGAGTCTTTTCCCTCCCTCCCTCCTTGCCTCCTTCCCTCCCTCCTCTTCCTTCTTCTCCTCCCACACTTCTGTCTGAGAACACACCAGCCTTAATCTTTTTTCTTTTTTNTTTTTTTTTTTTTTGGTTTTTCGAGACAGGGTTTCTCTATATAGCCCTGGCTGTCCTGGAACTCACTTTGTAGACCAGGCTGGCCTCGAACTCAGAAATCCACCTGCCTCTGCCTCCTGAGCACTGGGATTAAAAGCGTGCGCCACCACGCCCGGCCCACAGCAGCCTCAATCTTAAAAATCTTCCTGCGCAAGCCTCCCAAGAGCTGCAGTGCCAGGCATGCACCACCACACCCAGCTCCTGAGAGTGCTAATTCTCTCCTTCATGATTCTGGCTACTCAGATATCTAAGACCTACAGGAAAACTCAAAACAAATGAGAAATCCAAGGAGACCAGAATCCTGTTCCTGGGTCCAAGAAGAACAGGTAAGTTCCTCTAGAATATAATCAGTTAAAAAGAAATTTGAATCCTGGTTGGAGAGAAACAAGAAGACAAACAGAAGCCACGGACAAGGTAGAGTAGCATGTGTGTCAGAAGCAGAAAGCAAAATATGAACCAGGATGGGACAAGGTTTAGGACAAAGTCGTGGCAATGCCTGCGGTCCAAGGGCCCCCTTATAAAATGATGTACATATTGCAGCGATGGACTTGTGGCAGAGATGTCAGCTCATGACAAATCCACAGAGGCTAAACAAGCTCCAAAAGGTAAGAGCATCCTCCCTCCTCCAAGCCAACATATCCAGGCTCCACTCCACCTCTGCTGTTATTTCAAACACAAGTGGATAGACACAAATACCAAGTCACAACAGAACATGGAAGCATGGCTAGAAGGGTTTTGTGGCCCTCTGGGGGAAAAACCAATAGGGCAGAGGGAGGAAGATGCACAGGCAAAGAAAGTAGAAAGGGATATCTTCAGTGGAGAGCAATCATGGCTTGAATCACTCGGGAGTATGACTAGACAATAATCTCTGTGTTAGCAGAGAATTTTCCTTAAAGCACATTTCAAATAGATGTGCGGGAGTGGCTGTTCCTTCACCGATGTTACTAGCCTTGTGCTATATGAAAATGCTAAGTTTTCAACAAACTTCCGTGGAGGCCCAGCTGGGACCTGGGCTGTAGCCAAAGGGCTTAGGCCAGTAATTATAAGATGGTAAGTGCCATTGTCTAGGGAAATATTAAAAATTATAATGCTAGTTGGGCATGGTGATTCAGGCCTTTAATCCCAGCACTTGGGAGGCAGAGGGAGGAAGATCTCTAAGTTTGAGATGAGACTGTCTACAAAGTGAGTTTTAGAACAGGTAGGGCTACACAAGGAAACCTTATCTCAGTAAATGTATATACATATGCATATGCATATACCTCTTCAGTTTAACCAACTGAATTTTTATTTTAATGGCCTGTCTTCTTTGAGAGGTTCGTCATGTAAGTCCAATGGACACCTTGGGTTGAATGAATGCCAGAGTCCTGGGACAACTGTAGTACAAGAGAGTTGACACAGCCTTCAGAGTTTGGAGAGTGCCTGCTTTCTAACTTGACTTCTTCAAGATACATCATAGCCAGCAACGAGCTAGTCAATGATGCATTAGCCTTCCTTTGAATTCGGCAGCAAAACAACGGAATCCACCATCTGCATCTCCATCTGACACTGTGCTCACCAACGCAGTCACACAAGAAAAGAAATACTGGCTGAAAGGAAGCGAGCCTGCTATTCTTTATACCATCCTTTACAGGAGGCTTAGATGCGCAGAAAAATGTGAACAGCAGTCAGCACTCTACTAAAATGTATAAGCAGATTTAGCACAACCACTGGATACAATATCAAGGATATTTTCTGTGTATTAGCAGAAAGATTTCAAAACTGGTCATTTAAAGTACCACTTACATTACCATAAAACATAGTTATGAATAAATATTTAAAAGATGTATGAGGGGTCAATCCTTAAAGTCTACACTAAGGAGTAAGGTGCATTATGGTCATTGATCAGATTGCTCTAATTGTTTGAGATGTCAAACATATAGAAATATAAAGAACTTTTAATTAAAGTATTGGCAGGTATTTTGTAGACTCTTAACAAGCTGATTATAAAATGAATATAGAAATCGAAAGATTTGCCAATATCATCTTAAAGAACAGAGAGTACTTGTACAATTCAATATTGTGGGGTTTTTTTTGACTGGGGTACTCAGTGTTATATTGGTAAAAGGATGGTCCAAAAAGACTAACAGAACAGACCGACTATATCCATCACTTTGTTTACACAAACAAATCACTTTGATTTGGGGATGGTCTTCTCAATAAATGGTTTAGGTTCAACTGACTAACTGTATGCATGAAAACCTAGTTTCACACCAAGAGAAGTGAGTGATAATTCAGAATAAGAACAGCAAACCAATGAGCCTCCTTCTAACAGTTAGCTTTGGGTCCACGCACATCCCAGCATGTGAAGAAAGTCTCAGTAAGAAATTTTCTAGACCATAGTGGCCTGCAGAGCATGTCTGTGGGGATTTGTCTTGATTGCTAGCTGATTTAGGACTCTTAACTGTTAACTGCCCATTTTAGGTGGCACCAATCCCTAGGCAAGGTCTCCTGAGCAATATATTAAAGGAGGAAACCAGCCGAGGGCAGGCAAGCAAGGATCCATGCATTTAATACTCTCTGCCCTTGACTGATTATATGATGTCACCGGCTGTTTGGAGCTCCTGCCCTGGGACAGCCCAACCCCCAGTGACAGACTGTAATCTAAAATCACCAACTCAAACCCTTTCTCCCCTAAGCTGCTTTCTGTCGAGATATTTTATCACAAGAACAGAAACAAAACAAGGACCGTGTCAAACAAAATACAGGAGAATGTCCTCAGCATTCTGGAGAAAGCAAGAACTTCTTAAATAGACAGAAGCAGCACTCACTATAAAAAGGAAAATCAATAAATAGGGCCTTAACAAAATCAAGAATTTCTATTTATCAAATGACAACATTAAGAGAAAGATAAAGCAAACCGCAGGCTGACAACATTTATTCTCACTATCTCTATCTGAAAAGGGATTTGTGTCTAGAATGAATTTTAAAATTTATAAATCAATAAGGCAAGACAAATGATCCAATTTTTTAAATGAGAAAACATCTCAGACTGATGTTTCAAAAAAAAAAAAAGCACAAGACAACCAAATGGACAACAAGGATATGAAGCAGTGCTCTGAATCGTTACTCATCAGAGAAACAAACTTCAAAATCCTCATAAAAGATGAATTTGTGCCTGAGTAAGTCAGAGGCAGGGGACAGTTTCATAAATCTACAAGCATCTTCATCTGTGCTTCTGAACTGATCTAAGAAGAGGCCCCAGCCCAGCTCTGAAAGTTGAGCACACTCATCATCTCCACAGGTCTTTCTGTCCCTCTGTCCCCCTGTCTCCCTTTCCCTGTGAGCCTCCTCTTTATCCTCACAGCCCTTCCCTCTCTGTGGGCAATCAACAGGCCCACCATCACTTGCTCTACACGGTCAGTACCCGAATGTCGGAGGAAGGGCATCCTTCTGGTTCATTCCCATCCCAATCTGCACTGATGCTCACAGATGTTCACCGTCTCCCATTTCCTTTTGCTGCCTGTCCTGTGTCCCCTGCTCCTACCGTAGTGGTGCTTCTCCACTCAAAAGTCAAAGGACAGCCCAGCATTGGCAGCCAAAAGCATCACCTCTACCCCCAGTCAATTCCCCTTTGTAATGTCCCCTAAGGTACAGCTTCTCTTCACCACAGAGCATCAGCTTCACACAGAATTTTCTGTGTTTTCTGAGTCCTTTGGAAGAAATGTACGCTAAGTAACATTTTATCCACAGACCAAAGGTCTTCCTAGCCCTGGTCGCCCCAACACAGAGAAAGAAGGGAACTTTCCAAAGCAGGTCACGGGGTCAAAAGGCTGCAAGTTCTGCTCCAAAGACTTCTCTGGAAGTATCCCTGCACACACCTGGAGCAGGTACCAGAATTCCCAGCTGAGAGAGCTCAACACCTTCTCATTTTCCTACTTCACATTGTGTCTTACAAAATTCATTCATACTCCACACGCTACCAGAAAACTTACTAAATGGTATTGGGAAACATCCTTCTGGTTCTTTAGAGAGCCAATAGCCAAGAGAGAACCGGAGTCACTGCTAATGCTAGCGTGGCAGCCTCTACCCAGGAAGCAGCCCCAGCCTTAACTGCTTGCTCTTTATCTCATCTATCTCACACTGGTTATGCATCCTGGACCGCCAGCTTCCTCTGTCTGCTTGGAGATGCAATGATTCGAGTCTGAAGAGGGAGAGAGAAGGGCACAATGCATGAGGCCCTCGAGTGCAATGGGTCTTAGCTCATATCCCACAGAAATATATTCAAACACTTTAGCCGTTCTTTCCCTGCTGAAGGACGCGCCCCACTCCTCCATCAGCTGCCTTCAATTCACACAGGACCCTGAAATTGCTGGCAGAGGCTTTGCAAGGAAGACCGTCTATACCTCACCTCAGCCCCAAGGCTAGTGGTAGGAGTGTGTGTGTGTGTGTGTGTGTGTGTGTGTGTGTGTGTGTGTGTGTGTATGTATACACGTGTGCACCCGCAAGGAAATGCAAACCATTTCCTTGGCAAGCCAAAGCAGCTATCAAGATAGTGTCCCTTGGTGGGGAAGCCAAGGAGGAGCTCTGGGGAAGAGAGCTGTGGGGAAGGAGGTCAGAGCTGACTCTGAACTTAAAGTCAACAAGCAGAGGTGAGAAAAAAACAAAAGCAAAAAACAAACAAACAAAAAACTTCCACTAAGAAGGTCCAGCAGAGGCAGTGGCCCCACATGAGGGTACACCGTACAAGGGGCCATGAGTGTCTGTATTAAAAGCACGTAGGTGATCATCGCTCCAATTTTCCCTCAAAAGAGCAAGGAGGGCTGCAAGGCTACATGTGTAGCTGGACAGCATCTCCAGCCCCTCCGCCAAAGGGCGATGAGTGGCAGGGAGCATGCTCAGTCATGACCTGGGAGACAGGAGGGTTTCTGTGCCCAACAGACATAGCGCAGAGCCAGAGACCAAGCCTGGTGCCTGAGCTGAATCCCCTCAACCCACATGATGGAAGAGAGGACTCACTCGTCCAAGCTGTCCTGTGACCTCCACATGCACACCAAGGCACGTGTGCATGGTCACTCTATTACACATGATTGATTGAGTAATTAACTGTAAAAGATGCATAGCTGATCCTGTGGGGAAGCCTCAGCAATAGGGGTTAGGGGTATAGTAGATTGCAAGATCTGTCTGCATCTTTCACCTAGAGAATAATATTCCTGTAAGAAACGTTGGTTGTCTTGAATTTTAACCACTGCCCCCCCCCACCTCCCTGTATGTCGCAGGATATATCTTCTGGTCCTAACTGCTGATGGTGGGGCCCAGAGCCCAGTAGCCTAGCAGTTCCAGGAAAATGCTGCCCTGGGCGGCCTGACAGGGCTGCCAGTGGAGCTCTTTTCCGCCAGGGGCCGCTGTTGCACAGCACATGGTGTCCCACAGAGCCCCAGTATGAATCACTTAGGTATCCAGACTGCCAGGCAGCTCCAATACTTCAAATTCAGGTTGGAACCGATTGGCGGGAAAACCACAGCTCCCAGCTGGCACTCTGGTCAGTACTGGCCCACCACGTCAGTGGAATCCTAGTAAAAGCAAAAGGGAAGTACACGGGATGGGAGTGGGGGTGGGGTTTGATTGCACCTTTTCAAGCTTTAATCCTCTCTGCTCCTCCCCCGGAAGACAGACTGGAGTTAAAGGAATGAGTCACACTCCTTCAGAGGAGACTGGGTCAAGGTTTTCCCCTTCTCTGCCCTGCCCCAGTCAGAGCAACTCAGCTAGCTGACTGTGGCCCTGAGACGCTCGGTTCAGTCCCAGCCTGTTCCCAAGGCAGCTG
Organism: Mus pahari; assembly: GCF_900095145.1. Taxonomy (NCBI): domain Eukaryota; kingdom Metazoa; phylum Chordata; class Mammalia; order Rodentia; family Muridae; genus Mus; species Mus pahari. The sequence continues at coordinate 84,584,434 of NC_034590.1, read as the reverse complement.
AATTCATTGTCAGCTACCGGGTGGAAGCAGGACTTGAGTCCCAGAGAGGAGAGGGCAGTACCTGGGGATCTGTTTTCAGAGTACCCCCGTCTCTTAATCAAGGGCGTCTCCTAGGAAAAGAAGGGTGTGTGGGTCAAATCATCCACAGCCCCCTCTCCCCACACAGCCTCACCTAACTATCAGGACTGGACCTAGCAAAGTAAGTCGCAGGCTGCCTTGCACTGGGGCTGCACACTGTGACCACTATTGCCGCTTTTGAATCGTGGAGGGGAGACAGGATCTATGTGGATGAGAGAGGACAAGACGGGGCTCCCACTTTGGCCCTGTGCCTCCCAGGGTCTACCTTTGTCAGCCTTACTTGAAATTTTGTAAATCGGAATGGAGGTAGCCACCACTCCCTGCCTTACTTGAATAACAACTGTGAGATTCAAAAGGGCAAAGGGATGGGAGAAACTGCTTAATTTCTTTTAAATGTACTATTTCTGACTCATGACCACCGAGCAGAGCACAGTGGAGACTCCTAGTAAGCAGGCAATGGAGGCCTCCCCACCGCTACCACCACCGAGCCCACTTCCTCCTGCCCAGGGTCTTTGCCTAGACCTCCCTGTCTCTATTTTCCATGCACCCCAGAGCGTGAAAGGTGAGCTGGCATGTGAGGTAAGCAGCAGTTTCCCTTCCCGCATCCACCCACACCCCAGAGACTTTCTCCTTGGACTTAAAATTGAGCTCTTCTGCCCTCCCCTGATCATCCTTAATTTCTTTATCGATTTTCATTAAACTCTCCCTTTGGCTCCAGGACAAAGTAAACTAACTTCTTATTTCTCACAAAAAAAAAAAAAAAGGGAGGGGTGATGGGGTAGAAACAGAAGAATGTTCTTCGGGAAGTGAGACTTTTTCTTGTCTAAGGCTAAAGGGAAATTTCTAGAACCGTCTTGAGAGCTGGCTAAAGTTGGCTGAGCACTGGGCTTGGAAAGTTCCTAACCTCTTACAGTCTTACAGACCTGTGCCTTTCCGTTCTGCGGATACCCAGCTCCTCATTTGGACCATGTGCTCAGTTAGCACTAGTCCTGATCCTTGGTCCCATTCTTTGAGCCAGCAGTACCTGGCCCTTACTTTAGTCACACCTGGAACTCTTCTATGGCCATTGCAAAATCCTTGGCACCTAGTCTCTTTGGGGGGCAATGCAGAGTCTCTCTAGACCACCATGTAAGACAAACAAGGCAGACATAGGCAACATATGTCCCATGCACAGATTCCAACTAGAGACTCGGTGTATGTATTGCTACCCTCCAACAGGGGAGGTACCACTTTATTGCACTGAAGACGCCAAAAGTCGGAGGGAAGTAACTAGTTCCTTGGGACTCTTTCTTCCTCCACAAACCATGCAATTCTTGGCAATGCCAGTCTGGGGTCAGGAGAGCAGCTCTGACCTGTCAACCTTGGGAATTTGGAGTGTCTGCTCTCACTCCATTCTGAGATCTGGGTCTCCCAAATGTGGTCCTGAGAACACGACCATCTCTCTGGACTCCCCTGGTTCACTGAGCATGGAGCTCCTTGGAGACACAAAGCCCCACAGATCAATGGCTAGCCACAGTGTCCTTTGCAGCTCCTAGGCCTGCTCTCCCCCTGCACCTCTCTATACCCAGAACTAGGTCTCCACTGGCTTTTTGGTTCTCTTTCACCAGGAATCCAGGAATTCTGGAAGGAGGGAGCCTCCTTGAGGTCACAAGCCAGCCTCCACTCTAGCTGTACTTTGGGGATCTCCACACTTGGCCTTTGGAGCAAGATGCCTGCCTTCTACCCTGAGCCTCACATGGGACCAGTTAGTAAGACATGACTATCTGCCAAGGACCAGGAAAAGCATGGCTGACTTCTAGAAGTGTACTACTGATCCTGGTACCAAAACAGAGGGAGTCTATGGCTGAAGTAAGCTAGATTTCTACAGGGAAGACCCCGCAGGCCTTTCTAGAGAGACCTTACCTGACCAACATCTTGAGCCTAGCTCCAAGGGAACCATCCCTTTGTAGTCCCTATTTCAGAAGGGCTACACCACTTCCTCTTACAGACAGTAACTTCCCAGAGTCTAGTCTCTCCCAAAGCCCTTACAAATAATACTGCCCTGCCCACAATTATGAAAACTGTGTGATTGAGTCCCAATGTACACTAAGTGCCATGTATACAATAGTCCCGTGAGATTTCAGTGTTTTAAAATCAGGAAAATGTCCAAGAGGCTCAGGAAGTTATCCCAAGTAACTTGCAAGTTCTCCAAACTTAATAAGCATGGAGAATCAAGTTTAGATTAAGAACAACCTGCCTCTCAACATCTGCAGGGCTCAGCTGCACTGGAGATATGGCTTCCCAGCAGACACATAATGAAAGGATCAGTCTGAAGAGCGAGCATTGGACAGTATGAAGGGCCAAGTGGGATTAGAAGTGGGAGACTGACAGCCAGAAGGAAGAGGCCGAGTGAGTGACTTAGAGTGGCTGCCTGAAGGAGACCAGGACTTTACCAGTCCTTAGCAATCTGACTTGGAGGAGAAGAATGCCCACCTACCGTTTCTTTTCCTTTGGGGTCAGGGGCCAGGAGACCTGGTTTAAGTCACAGGAACTTTTTTCAGTGCAATCGGAGTATTCATGAAGCAAGCAAGGGCAGGGATGCTGAGTGACTTTGGAACCAAGGCTTGAATCCTGCCTCTAACACTCGCTAATGAGGTGATTTTTGACAAGTCACAAAAACTGTCTGTGATTCTGGCTCCTCATCTAGAAGAAGAAGGTGTTTACAGTGCTCAGCCCATAAGTCGCTGGTGTGATATTGAAGGCATGTGTGCACTGGAGTAGCCCAGGCCCCAGCACACATGGAGTCTCATTGATTAGCATCCCTTTCTCTCATCTTCAGAAAGTAACATGTAATTTTCAGCTAACCCAACCCTGGAAAGGATGAGCTAAAGAGTCCTAGCTTTCTTGAGCAGCGTCAGATGGGGACAATGAACTGCCTCCAGCCATTGCAGCTGCAGCTTTCAGCCATAAGAATGAACCCGCTGCTATGTTTCTAACTTGATTTCCTCCCGCTGCCTCCAAAGCTCACAGAAGCCAAGCATCTGACTGCCTTCAAAGGTCTGGTTATCTCAGTCTCTTTACTGACTTCTCTATGCTCCCTACCAAGCCAGAATGAAAGAAGATGAGAAGTAAATCTCATCTGGCCATTTAGTCACTATGTAGGAAAGATTCACAGGAGCCGGGGTGATGGTGGATGACGTATTGCATAAGCTCTGCCGTTCCCTTCATTGAGTTTGTCTGTCTCGTCACCATGTAAGCAAGTGCACACACAACACACTATGCATCCACATTCAGACAGTACACTGGGAAGGAGAGATGTGACATCTGGTTTAATCTTGGGATCTAAGATTTGATTTGAACTCTCCCACAACCTTAGCTGAAAGTCCTTAAGCAAGTACCCTCCCTCCTCCAAGCCCATTTGCTCACTGAGTACAGAACCCAACATGGACACCATTAACCTCAACCTATTACCTCCAATCTAGGGCTCTCGGCGTACCCTTAAGTGCAGAAGCTTCTAACCAAGTGGGAAGGAAGCATTCTGCTATCTTGCTCTGTGGCCTTACACAAATGGCTTCCCTATTCAGAGACGCACCCTTGAGCTCTAAAAGACACAGACTCACTCTTCATCCAACGCCTCAACCAAGAGCACTTCCTACTCCTCTTCTTGCTCATTGGAGTGGATTTGGAAAGAGGTGGGGTGGGAAGGCAGGTGACTGGTTACCTATGAGTCCAGGCCTAAGCAAAGAAAACTGGGGGGAAAAATGAAGCCATCCCAGTAGATGGACTCAGGCCGTGGGACACAAGTATGAAGGAAGGAAAGCTGTTCTTCCTCCAGATTCTCAAAAACAGATACAGAGCACCCCAGATCTCACAGTCACCATACCTATCCTGAGACACACTGGGCTTTAAGCCACAAGAATATTCAAATTGTGTTGGAAAACCTTCAAATGACAGTTTAGGCTCCCCCACCCTCCAGGCTAGTGTCCCTCAGATCCATATGCAGGCCCAGATTCCCAGCCTGGGCAGGGGTTAAGAGTAGCTGGTGTTGGATATATCACCCCAGGTTGGGCTGACACAGAAGCACCTAAGCCCTCCAGGGCATCAGATTCTTTCTTTGACCCCACACTTCCTATGATACATTGGTCCAGCAAGCCCTTGGGATGGTTCTAGTTCTCCTACCCAAGCTGTGCAGTCTTTCATGGAATGAAGATCAAAGGCAACACTACCTTGTGAATCCAGAGAGAATGCTGGGACCCTCATCTGGCTTACGAAGACACCTGTGATAGTCTTGATTGTCAACTTGGTTGGATAGGCTGACATCTAGGAAGTTAGTAAAGCATAGGTCTGGGTATGTCTGTCACATGGAGTTGATGGGGAAGACCTCAGTGTGGGTAGTGCCATCCCAGGGGTCAAGACTCAGAGGGAATGAAAGCAAAAGCCAAAAGGTCTGTCTTTCTGTCTCTGTCTCTGTCTCTCTACCACCCTCTATCTCTGTATGTCTCTCTTTCTTTCCATGACTACCATAACATAATAAATAATAAAGTAACCAAGTGTATCCATCCCCTCTACCACTGTGAACCACCATGATGCATTGCCTTAGTACAAACCCAGTGTAATGGATCCCATCTATCTCGCACTGAACTATAATCCAAAGTAAGCCTTTTTCCCTTAAGCTGAAGCTCTCAGGTATTTTGTCACAACGATGGAAAGCTGACTAGTGGTGGACCCAGTGGCATCTTGCGCTTGCCACTTTCATCCACCAGTGACCTGGATCCACTTCCTCTGGCACCCTGCTATGAAATGACCAACCATCCCAAACTTTCAAACCATTCTCTACCAGCTTTCCTACCAGGGCCTTGTTTGTCTCACACACTGGACTCTCTTGGTCAGTCACCCCACCTAGAAAATGCTTAGTTACCCCTTCTGGTGCCAGCTATTTGATCATACTATGAACCATGAGATTATGTTATTTACTAAAAAAAAAAAATAGTGTCTAGTTGTGGTGTGGCTCAACCCTTAGCACACACCTTTAATCCACAATGAAGGTAAAGCTAGTTTATAGAGGAAAGAAGCACCAACACAATGAAGGTAAAGCTAGTTTATAGAGGAAAGAAGCACCAACATTTAAAAGTGATGTCTAATTGAGCGGCAGACAAAGTGACCAATCAGAAAGATTTGTCAGAATAAGATAGACCCAATTCTCACAAGATGATAGAGGAAAGGCAAGCTGCTTAAGAGGGCAGTGTAGGCAGAGAACAAAGGAAGGAAAGAGGAGGCAGTTTTACAGGGACAGTTATAGAGACAGACAGTAGAGAGAGGACAAGCTAGATGCAGGTGAAGACAGGAGGAGTCATAAATAATAAGGATTCAGACTTTAACCTGATTGCCAAAGTTAGTCTGAAACCAAGCAAAGCAAAAAGTCAGAGGCAGAGAGAAGCCAGCTTGAATCAGTCAGCTTGGAGAGGACTTTGAGCCAAAATAGATGAGTTGAGTCAGCTAGCCAGAGACTGGAAAGAATAAGAAAGGATGAGCTTATTCAGCAGCAAGTCTCAGAGGTTGAAAACATTCTAGGCCTAGATTAAATTGTGTGGAGGCTAGAAGCTTCCAGAACTAGGCCTAGATTAGCAGCCAGAGGCAACAAGCTTCGGAGATGACAATTACACCCTGTCATTCCTAGTTAGACCCCAGAGTCACATTCCACTTCAGACTTCACAGTCAACATACTAATAGTCCCTTCTGAAAAGTGCCTGGTAGAAGCACATTAGGATAGACTTGCTATAGGAAGAGGAACAGATGGCTACACCAGGCCCCTAACCCAGCCTGGCTCAGAGACTTTAAGTCAACTGTCTTTACCTTCTCCAGCTGATGGACACCCTCTTCTACACAGCAGATAGAGGCCAGTGTGCGGAGCGCCTGGGGGTACAAGCACCGGAAGCTGTCCTGCCGGCAGACCTTGAAGAGGGCTACAACCCCACCTTCCTGTGGAGAAGAGAGAATGATCTTACCTCATGATCTTCTCTAGATTGGCTCTGACAATAATAACTGACAGCCCTCATCTGGTAGACATGCCTTGGGCCACTCTTCTCATACATTTAAACAGTGACATCCCATCCCTGACTGTCCAAGTTGCAAGTATGGTTTGGGGTCCAGCAACAGATGTTTTGGTAGAGTTGGGCATCAAGGCCCTTCAGGTCAGCCCTCAGAAGAGGCAGCCTGAAGTCACCAGAAGAGGCCCAGTAAACTGGTGAAAGCAGATAAAAAGACAAATTCTGGGATTCCTAATCCATCAGCCACGATGCTTCTCCTTGCTCTTTCCCCTGTCGTGGAAGGCAGGCAGAAAAGGAATTTTATATCAAGTGCATTATTCACCATACAATGGAAAAATGATCCACTGAAGGCCATACAGGGAAAGCAGTCCCCCTCCATCCACTTCACCCTTACCCCTGCTTGTAGATGACTGTTTTCAGGACATCCTGCAGCTCTCAAGCGCGAGTCTTTGTCTCTTGTTGGAACTGCTAATGGAATCTTTTCTCCCTTCTTGTGGAGACCACCCAGTAGTGTGCATCCCAGAAGGAATATGGGCATGAAAAATATTCTGTAATCACGCTGTCCTCCTATATACAAAGTGAGCACCAACAGACCATACAGGGGACATACCACAGTATTCACAGACCAATGGCCACACTACCTTGTGAATCTAGAGCAAAAGCTGGTATCCCCCTCTGTCTTTGACTCTCCCCCCCCTCTCTCTCTCCATTTTCTGAAGACTAGAAGGCACTGAGAGGTGACACTGAGTGAGCAGGAAATCTAAGCTCTGGGTCACTTTTAATTTTCCCATCACTCTTGAGTCTACCTATCCTGGCACCTGTTCCCAGAATTGAGCAAAATATTATAGGAAGGTGAATTCAGCAAAATACTATGCCCTGTCAGGTTTTTAATAATATACTTTACCATGTACCTGGCTCTGTTTCATAGTCTGAGGATATAGCCATAACTGGCTGAAAGAATAATGATTGAGCATCCTCGGGGGAAACAAGGGCCAGTATAGCCCAGCATGACTGCACTGAAATAACCTTAGATCTCCCTCCCATCCTCTCCAAACAGAGGCTCAGGATCTCTACTTGTTCTAAGAGTTTTGCTTCTGACCACTATAGGGATCAAAATGAAGGGGTCCAATTCAGGGGGGTGGTTATTTACTAATTCCTGGTGCTTTATAACCAGCTAACACTGATTACAAACCTTCCTATCCCTGCTTCCTCGTGGGGTGGTTGCTTTGATGAGGACGAGCATCATAGATTCAAAATATAGTAGTTTATTACATGCCAGACACGGCCTTGGTTCCAATCCATACTGAACTCGTGGTTTGGCAGGGAAGGGAGACAGTTCTAAAATCAGAACAAAGCTGGGCAGAGATGCAATTAAAAGAAGGAATGGGGCAGGGTTCCTAGAGCAGAGCAGGAACCCCTCGATCTGAGAATGATTTGTAGAATGGTGAAACAGAACCCCTCTAATTTCAAATACATGTTATTATTACAGCTAAACTATGCCTAACATGAGAAAAGATGGCCACCCCTCTGATTCCTTGATCTGTAATCCTTTGCCCTGCTTTCTTATTTTCCCATAGGACAGCTGTACGTTTCACATAAGGACCCTGCCTAGACAGTCTATAAAGCACAATCAAGTTATAGAAACATAAACATAACAGGAGTCTTAAGCTGTTTGCCACTAGCCTTGCTGGTTATCAAGTCTCCCTCAAGATATCATACATGTGAATAGATATTTATATTTAGGTGCTTTAACATTTAGCCATCTAGGTTGTATGGATAAAATTTTTATTAGATTTTTCAACTGGTAATTAATATATAAATACTTACATTGGGAGAAGACAATGAGGAAGTAATGTTAAAGAATCATGGTCAGAATCTCACAGACCCAGGGGTGAGCCTTCTACTACCATTGTGCTATGTAGATACTGTCTCTTAGACTGCCTTCTAAATGTGTATCTTCCTACCCAGAGGGAGCTCTTGGTTTTCATCAGAGAAATTTCTTTATATAGTGGACAAAGAAACTCACAACCTGTCAAAGTGCAAAGAATTGGCTTCTGTAGCGAGCTCAGCCTCAGTTGGGATCTACCCTACTCTTTCCTCAATGGAGGGTCACTGCACTCAGGACCCACAGCACCTATGTTTGTCAGCACAAGACCTATGCAAGGTCAAGCCAATCAAGCTCCCACTCCTGACTGAGGAGGGAGGGCAGTGGAGGATGGTTTCCAGGGGAGGAAGAGTCAGTTTTCCTTAAGGGTGTGGTTCCTGAGAGATACACACTCCAATAGATGGCTCCATACTTAGAAGTATATGGGAGCACAAATAGGTTATTTTTCAGAAACATTTAAAGAAAATAAATGACTTGAAGTTGAGAGGGGGTTGCAGGTGTCTTGGAAAAGCTATGAGTTCAGAGTAGATATAATCAAAATTATTGTGTTGCATTATAAAATTATCAATTACTAAAATTATTGGGGTTTAGGAGGTTTGTTCTTGATTTTTGTTTGTTGGGTTGTGTGTTGTATTTTTTCTTTTTCTTTCTTTCTTTCTTTTTTCTTTCTTTCTTTCTTTTTTTTAAAACTGGGGCTGGCTTACAGGTTCAGAGGTTCAGTCCATTATCATCAAGGCAGGAACATGAGCATCCAGGCAGGCGTGGTGCAGGAGGAACTGAGAGTTCTACATCTTTGTCTGAAGGCTGTTTGCAGAATACTGGCATCTAGGCAACTAGGATGAGGGTCTTAAAGCTCACCCACACAATGACACACCTACTAAAACAGGGACACACCTCCAAATAGTGCCCTGGGATATGCATATGAATCCCAAATATTAAACAAGAAACTGTAACGTTGACAATGCCTCTGAGACCCCAAGATCCTTGAGAATCCAGAGCTATGAGAAACCTGTTGAGTAAAGCTACCATCAAGGCGTGGAACCTGCCAACTAGAGAGAATTGTGCTGCAGTGACAAAGCAGAAGGGACTTGGAGCTCTGCAGAGCCTTTGACCTCAGATGTGAGTAGGCAGACCTTAGAGTTTGTACAGCTTGATTTTGGTCTTGCTTTAGTCCAGTATTTCCTTCCATGTCTTCTAGGATTTTGACAATTTTCTTCATTACTGTGGTCTTCCCAATAAGAGCCTTTGTGAGCAGTGAGCATAGGCCTCACCATGCGGCAACTTCAGAGCTGGCCTAAGTCCCTCAGTACTCAGCAGTGAGGGCAAAGCACAACACACACCAAATGCCAAATGGCTGGAACCTGCTCAAGTGCGTGGAACCTGCAATGTCTGTGGGGTTTTTTTTTTCCTTAAGGAACCCAAGATCAAAGTTGGGAAGACTGTGGCAGCCTTGTTTGCCTCAGAAGACACTGAGGCCAGCAAATCTCTCTGAGCTCTGAATTTGCATTGGGTCCTCGTATGACATCTCCCAAGCCTGTGAAAAGTGCCCTCCCTGTCATTTTTCAGTTAGAGAAAGAAAGTCCTAGACCCTGGCTAAGAGGATGCAGGACTCAGGACCTGGCTCCACATCTGCTTAATTTGGCCTAAAATGCTAGGTAACTGTTTCTTAGGAAAAGCAGCCGAGGTGATGTGTATGGAAGGGCCTGGTGCTGGCTCTCTGGACAGTGGCATGACAGTTAGGCTATAGAAGGCTTCCAGATCGGAAGGTGGGCGTGTCCCTTCTTGAAAGATATGTAAAGGTCCGGGGCATGTGAAAGGGGGAAGCAAGAAGGAGAGCTACCAAGGAGTTGAGATGAATTATCTCATGGACAACCCTAGAGCCCCTGTCCGGGACCTGACAGCAGCACTTATTCTGAGGTAACACTGGGATCGCCTGAGCTAGCAGATCATGCTGTTGGCTTGGGCTTGTTTAATTTTATAGAAAGCTCTGGGCTCTAAGCCCAGATGCATAACAGTATGAATTATTCAGACAGCTTGGCTGAGCTGTTATGATGCTGGCAGAGGCCACTCTAGGGTGCGTAGGCTGTTGACGGAAGGAATCACAGAGGAGCTGGGGTAACTGTGACACAGCAAAGGTAGAGTTTTGTGTCCTCTGCTTGGGGAGGGGAGAGGGTCGCCACCATCATCATGAGACAACTGGGCTCATTCATGGGTATCTGGGTTGAGATGTACTGAAAGGACAGACCTCAGATTGCTCAACTAGAAGCAGCTTAGACACAGGAGTGGCCCAGAGCTCACAGTGGGCTCCAGAAGTGTCACGGGGTGACCATAATGGACCTGTCATGTGGGTTCCGATGTTAATTCCTTACTGAGTGTCTGAGGCAGGATGTTTTCAGCACCGGACTCCCACATGGGCTTCTACTACTGGAACTCATCCTGCCATCTTCTAGACTGAAAAGATGGAAGGCAGCCCCACATCCTTTCCACACTTCTACCCTTAGTCTGTTCCATCCCAAGAACCAACTGTGAAGTTGAGGTGAAGATTAAGCTCAGAAGACCTGGTCAAAATTGCAGCTCTTTATGGACTTCTGAACTCACAACTTCAGACAAGCCCTGACCTTCTGAAAACCTGCTTCCTCCCTTTAAAGATGTGTATTGTGGGGTCTGGGGAGATGGTTCAGTGGGTAAAGCCCTTGGTGCACAACTGTGAGAACCAGTGTTCAGATTCCCAGCACCCAGATAAGTGCCAGGTCGTCTTAGGAACCCTCCTATCGTTCCAGCACATGGAGGTAAAAGACAAAGCCCCAGAACTGGCTAGCTAGATTAGCCAAGGGGGCGAGCTCTGAATTGAGAGAGCCTGCCTTCATGTGCCAGATGGAAGGCAATCAAGGAAGACAGGCAACATCAACCTCGGGCCTTCAAATGCATGCATCTACATGTGTAGCTGCACAGATATGAGGGCCTACACGCATGCACACACATACACACCACATAACACACATATACACACAAAGGATGTAGGAATTGTAACTCTTGACACATCTAAGGGTGGCTGGCTGTCCATCAGATGGGACACCAAAGGGAAAAGCCTAACAGTCTCCATGTCACTAATGAAAGACTAGAGACACAGGGAGTAGGACATGGGAGGAGACGGTGAGAAGGAAGAAAGGGAAAAACAGGAGAGAGGGGAGGGGAGGGGAGGGGAGGGGAGGGGAGGCGCGGAGAGGAGAGGAGAGGAGAGGAGAGGAGAGGAGAGGAGAGGCTGCTTGTGGACGTTGTACATCGTGGTGCGCACTAGGCTCCGCACCACGATGTACAACGTCCACAAGCAGGGGAGGAGAGGAGAGGAGAGGAGAGGAGAGGAGAGGAGAGGCAAGGGAAAGGCCACACTGCTGGGAGAAAGTTCAGAATAGCCAGAGGCATATTGCCTTTAATGCTGTACTGCCTAGTTCAAATTTATCAGTTCCCATGTCACCACCTATGCAGTGGGAGTGGGCTCTGACTTCTACACAGGGTTTTGAGTAAGTTTAAACAAGCATTCAGAACATTATCAGTCACCTAGTAAATGCTATAGGAATGCTATCGTTTTAAAAATACTGATCCACTACATCTATCATCATCATCACCACCATCACTACCATCATCATCACCATCACCACATCACCATCATGGTGACCAGTTCCAGCTTTAGAAAACTCAGTGTCCATGTCTCCCAGTCCTGACTTTCACAAGGCTCACACTCAGGGAAAGTTAATCATTCATTGTGCAGTGCACCAGGAGCCAAGAAAGAGGAAATGATAATTGAGACAGATGGAGTTGTTGGAGCAGGGTCTTTGCCTTGTTAGCTATTAATCTTCTGAAATGCAGAAAACATGGGTAGGAAAATCTGGTTTTAAGCATGAGCTGGGCAAGGTGCTCCAATACTGTGAATCCTGGAGTTTTTGTGTCTACCAGACCACAGATGCTCATTTCAGCAGATGTGTGTAGATCCAACTCCTTAACTATGCAAACAGTACCAGCCTGAAGCCTCCACTGGAGGAGCAACCAGAGCAGCATAGGTTTCTGTTGTTTTTGTCATTAATATCCAACAAGACTCATAGCTTCCCTTAGATAGGATATGGTAGGGCATGGCTCAATGCATCTGGACAAATATCCGAAACTTCTGGCCATGGCTGTTAAGTCCAGGCAACACTGGGAGCCTGGAGTTGTGTGGGCAGCTGGGAAGAGAATGGGAGAGGTCGGGAAATGGAGGAAGCAGTGACCAAATAAGGCAAACATCTCATTGCAGCTCCCTGTTCAGATCGTAGTTTGATAAAATGAGAACTGCAGGCTTATTTTTCCACCAGCAAGACCAGACACTGTGGTAGATTAGAGATGTGTCTTTAAATCCCACAGTTCACAAAGGTAGGGATGATGGTCTTGGGTCCTGGCCAGCCTCGCTCACAGCAGGGCTAAGATGAGAACTGCCTGTGGTCCTTGCCCAGGTCCTTCCCATTGAGCATGCTTGGAATCAACATTAACCCAGGGTGGTCCCAGACCTCTGAGGAGACTATCTAGCAGGAAGTTAAACACTACCTGTGGCTTAGATTCAAACTCACATCTGCCTTCTGGTGTTTTCATGACAGAGGAACACAGAGGTAGGGGTCAGGCAGTGGGCATTGTCTTTGTGAGCAGTACCAGCACACAGAAAGGAAGTTTTGAATACCTGGGCCAGCCAAGATTTGCCACTTATTTTTTAAAAGGAAAATATTCTTTGTTCCAAAAGAAATTCAGATACGTCTGTGTGAATTTAATCACCAAACTGGAGTTGAGAGTTGGAAGAATATCTTTGTTCTGCATATCATGTGACCGCTACAGGTCAAGTCCCTCCACCAGGTTGAATGATTGAGTCACAAAATCTGTTGGGGGAAGATAGCCCAAATACCCTCCCTACTTCCTTTGCCCCAATACTGCCATATGCATTCAAGTAAAATCTCAACTAAAGGGAATAGTAGCGATGAAATTCACCTTGGCTATGATGCGGCACAGAGGAGCCCCCTCCTGAGTCAAGCTGAACAGGTTCCCTGTGGTAGACTCTGTGATGTAGAGATTGTCTGAGGTATCGATCTTTCTCACAAGTGCCTAAGAAGAAAGAAAAGTCAGCCAGTTACCCTCTGACATTCCAGAACTACCCGCTGTTCTTGTTTCTCAATGGAATTCCAGTGTGTCCTTGCTTCTAACAGCCTCTGTGGGATCTACAACCCTGTCCCACCTACTTGTGGGAGCAGTAAGACCCTAGCTGTAGATGAGGTAAAGATGCAGAGATGAGGAATCATTACAAACCAATAGTGCATGGAGATCAAATGAGCTCTACTCTGGTTCCTGAAGGCCTCTGCAAATACCAGTTGGTTGTGCTATAAGTTCACAGTGAAAACAAAACCCACCATTGGAATAAACAAGCATCAGTGTGACACAAAAGGAATGCCCACAGCTATGGTCAAAGAATTTTCTCACTTTGGATGATTGTTAGACAGGGATGAACCCCAGCTGGTGATGGGTTCAAGGGCTGAGATGAGCATGCGCCAGTAGCATGACCCTGCCTGGGGGACATTTGCATTGAGATATAACTATGAGAAATCAGGACACCAGAATTCTACTGACAAGTAGGTAACTCCAGGAGTAATGAATGCTATGCTTACCAAAGATGAAACACTACTGTGTATGAAGAGGGTTGCAAGTAGGACCACAAAATTAAAGAAGAGCCAGGAAAGCCATTAACAAATAAGATATGAAGATGATTCCTAGAAGAGTTTGGCTAATTTCTGGGGGAGAGAACTCTTACAAATTGAAATCAGTTCATAATCAGCCATTAGCTTTGGCACATGTGACTTATTGATTATCAACTATTCTTCCCTACTAAGGAATGCAGTTGTTCAAATTTCCCCTGGAAACTGTGGATATGGAAACCTGCCTTCCTAGGCCTCCTATGAGAAAACAAAATCTGCATAATATGTGTGCAAATCTCTGTTTGTACATGTGCACAAGTGTGCACAAGTATATCTGTATATATGTGTCTGTGCATGCCTATATGCCTGTGCACACATGTGTTTATGTATTTATCCAGATATGTACACATTCATGTGTTTGTGCAAGCATGAATGTGCATATATACGTACATATATATGTATGTATATATATATGTGTGTATATGTGTGTGTGTATATATGTGTGCATGCATATGTACGTGTGTGCAAGAATCTGCATATGTGTATATGCATGTGTATGTCTGTATCTCTCCATCTAATATTTTGATACAAGGCCTCTCACTGAACCCAGAGATCACCAATTCAGTCAGTGAGCTCAAAGGGTCTTTCTGTCTTCCCCTGCAGCTCTAGAATGTCAGACACACATCACACCCCCGGCTTCTTTAACATGCATGGACCTGGGATATTAAATTTAGGCCTACATTCTTATACAGAGATCAACTTGCAGATAGAGCCATCTCCTCAACCTGTTTTTATTTTGTTTTGAAACAGAGTCTCATGCAAGTCCGGCCGCCCTTGAACCTACAGTCTTCCTGCCTGTCTCTGAGTGCTGAGATTATAGACATGTACTGCAATACCTACACTATTTATTTAAATATTAAAATGGTTATCGTTTTAAATAACCCTGGTGTTGTGGAAAGAATTCTTGAACGAAGATGCAGGCTCTAGTCTCAGCTTGCCTTTCGCTCTCTATGCTAATCGAGAATGCATTTGGCTAAGAGCAGATTCTGAAACTAAAATGCCTGAGTTCCATCCAGTCTGGCCCTGCCACTTGTGGTGCTGTGCCCTGGCGCAGATGGTTTACTATAGCCTTTCTTTGCCTTGGTTTCTTTGTCTATACAGTGCTGGAATAAACAGCATCTGTCTCTCATGGTGAGGATGCTCTTGTCCCAACCTTGTCAACATGCACAGAGAGAACATCTGGAGGTACCTACCACAGTGAAGTAAAACATCATTAGCAGTCATCATTTTTTGGGGCTTGGGAAAATGAGATAAACTTCTTAGGACTTGGTTTCACCACTTACAAAGGATTAAAATGAAGCAATTTGGGTTCTTCACACATAGCATATTAATCTTCTATACTGGATAGCCTTAGATTAAGTGTATATATAAGCAAACTACATTAAAAATAAAAATATATATATATGCTTTAAGATTTGGTAAGTACCTCCCACAAGGGAGTCAACAAAAGCTAGAATTGTTAGCTAAGATTTGTCAGCATGGACCTCTGTAGTGAACGTGCAGGTTATGCTCCTACCCCCACTGTTTCCACGAGCAGCTACACATGGAATACACACTCAAATGGAGATGTAGATTTCACATATTGGGGTCCTGTACCTAAATGATAATTACCTAATGTTCCTGATGAGTGTTTGCACTTGAAGCAAATTAGCATTAAATTAAACAATTCAAGCCCAATGTCTTCTGCAATCAACTGCTAATATTAGACCATTTAAGTCTGAGAATAATTTCATGTTAATGTCTATACACATATATACAGCAATTACACCCAGATTTATCTCAAGGACAAAGAAAAGTTGTCGGCATACTTTCCTACGGCATAAATTTGGAAAACAGATCAAAAGCTCCTTTGGAATCCAGGAGGCTCTGAACGTTAGTCAGTCTGAGCAATGGCAGCCTTTAATTCATCTCTCGATTCACATTTGAGGAACCTGAAGTGCACACAACTGACAAAGGTCAAACACACGTAGGCCCTAGGAGCTGGACTTTGTCACCAGTGTGATGGTTTACCCTGTGGCCAGCTTTATTGGGTTTTACATCACCATGGAAACACATCTGTGGGTGCATCTAGGAGAGTGTTTCTAGAAAGTTTTAACTGAAGAAGGAAGCCCCATCCTGAAAGTGGGTGGTACTATGCCATGAGCCAGGGTCCCAAATGAACAAATAGAAGTGGGCTACATACCAGCCTTGGTCTCTGCTTCCTGACTGATACAACCAGCTACCTTATGTTCCTGCTGCAGTGCCTTCCCTGTCGTGGGGGACAGCATCCCTCTGTCAACAGTAAACCAAAACAACCCTCCGCCTTTAAAGTTGCTCTTATCACTTTGTCCCAGCCACAGAGAAGTGACAAATACTCCCTAAGACTCTGCATTTCTACTCGGGAGGTCAATAGTCCCATTACTAATGTGCACATGACCTCCCTTAAACCAGAAGAGCTAGGAGGCAAAGCAAGTATGCCACCCAGTCCTATCAGCAGCTCTCCCCGAACCCTGGTTTGCATCAGCATCTATGAGTCAGTGAAGTCACCAGAGCTCTATAAGAGGCAGAGAACTGACCCAGAGCCCTCGGCTGATACCAGGATCTTCCACAGTGTTCCTGCGAAACCATGCATCCCCTGTGTGATTTCTAGGTGAGGCTGAGCTCAGCATGTCTGTGGTAGGGAGGTCTCCCCCAGCTGAGGCCTTCTCTTTTTCATTCCCTAAGTCTCTCCTCCTACTCAGATCCTTTTGTTGTCGGACTTGAACACAGTTCTCCCGAGCCTCATCAGATTTCTCTCTTTATCCCCAGGAAAGGCCTACCTATCTTGGTAACTGATACACGCTAACTTCTAAAAGTCAATTTTTGGAGGGATTGTTTGAATTAATTTTTGTTTTTTTAGGAAATCGGGGAGATATTGGAGACATTCCAAAAAAAAAAAAAAAAAGATACCTCATTCTAGACCATAAGAAGTGTGGTCAAAGATTGTAAAAATAAATAAATAAATAAATAAATAAATAAATAAATAAATAAATAAATAAAACAAGATAGGCCTAGTGGGGTGAGTGACAAATACTTTCTTAAAAGACAGACTGTGTAGACATGAAACAACAACAACAAAAATAACAATGTTTTTAAGACCAGGAGAAAAGGGCCCTGAGAAACAAGGATGTGTGAAGTCTACCAACTCTAAACAAGACACTAGAAAGAACAGCATGTGTCTATTGTGCCTCAATTTTTTTTAAAAAAGCCACTGAAAGCCAGTGAAATCTGTCAGGAAATAAACAGAACTGGCTATAAAGAATTTCCAAGAAGAAACCAGAAAAATATTGTGAGATTTTTTTTCCTGAGGCTTTAAATGGAAAGTGTGTGGTTGGACAAAGTGGGCCAAGGAGTATCACCAGGCTCCAACGAATCTGACAGGACAAAGTGTTATAAAGACAGACCCTGACCTATTCCTCCCAAAGAAGGTTGCACTCCGCTAACTCCTCCCTTGAATTCTGATGTCTCACTTGATCAGTAGAGGCCAGTGCCTGGAAGGAGTGATATTCCAGGACTCCCAAGACTAGGTCATAAGAACCCTTGAGCCTTCCACCCAGGCTTCTTGGGACAGTCCTTTCTGAGCCCTAGGGTGGCATGTAAGAAGTTTGAGAACCCTGGAAAAGCTTCTAGAAAAATCACTGTCTATACTCTCCACTGAGAAGATACTCACAACATACATACATGGGACAGAAGCTACCTGGGGGTCATCAAACTATCTTCCAGCTACATAGCATCTTACTGAAAAATGAGAAACATGGGTTGCACTCAGCTAAGCCCCACCCAGATCACTTAACCCTTACAGTCATGAAAACTATCATTGGGTTTGTTTTTATGCTTTAACAAGTTTATAAAACATAAATGCCACAAAGACCAGCATGGATGCTCCAAAAGGTAGATGGATAAATGTCCAGATCAAAGTTCTTGGAACTGGGATGAGGAACTGCTCATGTACTAGGGAACAGACTGGAGAAATCATGACTCAGGGCCAGGGAGTGGAGGGATAGCACAGAAAGACCGGACACAGTGGACAGAACCTGGAAAAGCGTGAAGCGAACTCAGAGTTGTTTCTCAGAGGTGAAATATCTCTTGACTGACAATACCCCACTTTAATAAGATGTGAGAACCAGAGGCTTTTGGAGGACCCCAAAGTGGGTGACTTCATTTCTTTCAAGAAGAAAAACTATCCCTAAATCTAGACAAAGGAAAATACAACAATACAAAAGGATGTGCCAGAAAACTACAGTTTATGCGAAAATCTGCCCAGGTTCAGAGGCCATATGGAGTCTGTATGAAAAGGAGAGTTTGCTGGAGTCTCTTTGGAAGTGCTTGTGTATCAGTGGAAGAGAGAGAAGCAGGGACCCAGATCACTACTGAAACACAATGATGTAGTCCAAATAAATACTACTCAAGTCTGAACTGTTCCGAGGTATGGATAGATGGTTCTGAGAGCAGTGGCTGGCTCCAGAGCTAGTCCTCATCATCCAAAGGTGCCAGGGATCTGCACAAGAGTAGAAACCAGGAAGAAATATTCCAGAGGAGCCAGGAGACCCAAGTCCAAAGCAATCTTCTAGTGGGACGTAGGGACAGCAACATCATGATATAACATTATTTGTGTCTACGATTTTGCATATTTTTAATTTTATAGCTAAAATTTCTCAGCATAGTATTATGTAATTTCCCATAGACCATATGTATTGACATAAAATTAAAAATCCCTGTAACACTCAGATGTAGTCATTGTTATTTAAATATCAAAACAGCTTAATATCACCATCTACTTAAAAATATGTGAAAAATATTTCTTTGACATTTTTATACTTCTCATCATTAAATTTATATCCTCACTGTACTTTACTCTCAAATTTTTCCTTAATGTATTAAACTTAAATTTTAAGCTGCATGATTGATCACCCCTATGATACTTTACTGATATTTGACATTTTATTTTATATACCTTTACTATAAGGTTCTAAATATCACAGACAAACAAACCCAAGCTCTTTACCATCAGAACAATTGATAAACATGAAAAAATTTAGTAACTATAAATTTTACAAACTAAAATGTTACTGTAAGCATATCTTGATGGAATAGGTATTTGAAATATATTATTATATATAATCAATAGAATTAGTCGAGCTGTTAGTAATTAATTTTATGATTTTAAGTGTTAAATAGATATCATATTTCTAGTATTAATACTTTGATTTTTAAATAGTGCACATCAAATCTGAGAAAAATTAAAAACCAAGCCCATTGTATTCAGAATAATCTGCATCATTTAGGTCTTTGGCTCTTCTGTGATACTTTTCTTTCCAGCTAATGTCACAGTCTAGGGATGAACATGAAAAATGGCTGAAGGGAATGGCTTTCACTTAAGTACCTACTTAAAACAGCCATTTTGACGACTTGATAAACCCTACCACTCTTCTCTTCGTTCTGATCCAAGAACCATACACTATTCCAGAATGAAATAGAAAAGGAAAAATAAATAGAGATTCCCACAACTTCCCTACCCCCAATTATACATTCTACCATCTATCTGAATTCAGAAACCCCCACACTGGAGAAAACAGACAATTTATAATGCTCTTCTCAACACAAAAGTCCCAAATCCTTTGGAACTAATCATGGTGACCCAAGGGCTTTATTGTTCCTGGATAAATGCTTCTCCTTTACTTAATTCTCCACCCCCAGGATTTTGGGGGACAGGGGATCTGGGATGTGTGATAAGCATATGTTTCCTCTAAGAAGTTACAGAAGTGCTAGCAAAACCCACATGCATTCCTGGGAGAGAAAAAAATGAAAATTGAAGATCTACAAATAGATTTACTTAAAATGCTGTGTGCTTACATGTCTCCTGGGACTCTGTCAGGAAACTGAGAAAAGCAGGGCATCTAACGTGGTTCAAAGATCAGCAGTTCAGTTCACCTAAGAGTCCTGCCAATGCAACCCCGGTGCTGGTAGCACCTCATACAGAGAGAGCAAAACATGAGGGTTTTTCAGCAATGCAGGGTGCCAAAGAATGCACACCAAAGTACTTGCAAATTCCTGACTGTGCAGGAAGGAGAAAAATGTCCAAATGTCCTTCTGTGAGAGCAGGGACAACTTTCTCCCATATATGGTAAATACAGTAGCATAATTAATCTTCAGTGGCTCGCTTCTCTTCGCAGGTATATGTTCACACGTACTTGTGGGTATGGACAACTAAAATAAACACTCTGGCTGGCATCCTGTTCAGGCCACATCCAAGACTGTATCCTCTTTTTTTCTCAACTGTAATGTGCATTTAAGGCCTCTGGAAGCCCTGGGGATGAAATCTAAAGACTGTGCCTTTGGGACTGAGAACTGACTATTTCCATCTTCTTGGTGTGGAAAGCAGTAGTGAGATAATGCTGTGTCTGAGGTACTAACTTTCTTCAGTTCAGTTTGGGATGAACCTGTACCAGTCAATTTCCTGAAACCCCCTCCCCATTTCTGTGGAGACAGCCTAGACTGTAGCCATGAAGGAAATCAGACTGCCTGTCCTGGGTAACATTGGTACTCAATTGGACAGGCTCTAGAATCACATACCTCTGGGCATGCCTGTGATTTCTAGATTAAGTCAACTGAGCTAAGAAAACTCATCTTAACTGTGAGCGGCACCATTCTACGGGATGGGATCTGAGAATAAATACGAAGGAGACGGAGAGCTGAGCACTGGCATTTATCATTCTGCATCCTCACTGCAGACGTGAGATGACCTCACTCCTCACTGCAGACGTGAGATGACCTCACTCCTCACTGCAGATGTGAGATGACCTCACTCCTCACGGCAGATGTGAGATGACCTCACTCCTCACGGCAGATGTGAGATGACCTCACTCCTCACTGCAGATGTGAGATGACCTCACTCCTCACTGCAGATGTGAGATGACCTCACTC
>NC_034590.1:84550764-84563648 GCF_900095145.1 Mus pahari | reverse complement strand
GACCTCACTCCTCACTGCAGATGTGAGATGACCTCACTCACTGCAGATGTGAGATGACCTCACTCCTCACTGCAGATGTGAGATGACCTCACTCAAATCCCTGCTGCTCTGACTTGGACTCACATGCAAACATAAAGTCAAAACAAACTTCTTCCCTCCAATTGCTCCTAACAGATTTCTTGTTGCAATGAGTAACGAATACATCCCTTACAAACAGACTGGAAGAAAGCCCCCTATCTGGGATAAGCAATAGAAGTGAAGTTTGTTTTCCATTTGCTTTGTTCTCCCAGGGAGCTAGAAGATAAGTTGGAAGAAACATCTGGAAATGCTACTTCTCTGGCAAGTGTACTTCGGCTGTCTCTGCCTTGCTTTAAATAGCTCAGGGCAGCCTTGCTTTACCTGCTCTGGACAGCATGCTGAGCAAAATCTGAAAGTAACAAACAGAATTGGAAAGAAATGTTAGGCCTGTTGTCAGGAAATCTACACATGATTTCATGGCCATGACATCATGAACTGCCTCTCAGCCATCTAGAAGCAAATTGATTGCTGACAATGGCCCCACTAAGGACTTGGGTTATCCTTTGGGGAAGGAAGATGAAGGATGCCCCACAGACAGCTGGCTTCCCTCTGCTCCATCTTCCATCAGCCTAAACCAAGTGGTTAAAATAATACCAGTATACAATTATGAAATTGGAACACTCCTGTAGCAAAAAGTTACTGTATTCTTTTAAGGCAGAGCATATTAACAATCAATAATATAAAATCCAGAAACTGTTGCCAAGAACCTTGCATTATTTCATTTACTTCAACCCAACCCACTGTAGTAGCAAGGAAAGCTAGGGTTAGATTAAGAGATTTGCCCAATTGTGCAAAATGACTTAGTAGCAGTCAGAATTTAAACTCTTGGTTCCAAACCATATGCCTAGTCTACTACCTCTACCCTATGATGCCCACATTCATAGAATTACAACCTGTTGAGAGAGAATGACATTCAGCCCAATTTCAGTCTACTGTCTCTGTCCTCCAGTCACCGCTGGCCCACCTTAGCCATGGGGCTTTCCTGGGACAGCCCTTCCCATCACTGGGAAGCCCCACTGCTCCACATGCTATATCCTGGAGGTTACATCCAATGACCCTAGTACACTTCTCTTGTACACTCCAAAGCATTTTGTTAGATTTGAATGTCCCTTTCTAGATTGAGCATCTCCTGACCCCTCCGAATTAAAAAAAAAAAACAAAAAACAAAAAACAAAAACAAAAAACAAAAAAACCCTCCATCCCTTTGCTCTTGGAGCGTCCTCTAAGTGTACATGATGAATAATTATCATTGTCAGCTTGACTAGATTTGGAAACACCTAGGAGATACACTTGTAAGCATGCCTGTGAGGATGTTCTCGGAAGGTTTAACAAAGATGGAAGGCCTACTCTGACTGTGGGTGGTACCATTCAGCATGCTAGAATCCCAGGATGAATAGAAAGGGAGGAAGGAAGAGGTCTCCTGAGGATTAGCAGTCTCTGCTCTCTACTTCCCTCTTCTCAGATGCAAGGTGTACACGAGGCATGTTTCTGCCACTGTGAACTCTGCCACGACTTCCTGTCACATAGACTGGTCCTTTCTCAAACCATAGGGTTTTAAATCTTCTTCAGACTTCAATACTTCTGTTCATCATTCACTAGATTTTTTTTTTTTTTTTTTTTGCTAACATGGACAGATATGTTTTAATGCTTCAGTTTGTGGCAGTGAACCCTAAAGGGAACACCCTTGCTCCTCTGTGTCACTGATAACACTGGTTCACTAACTAAGAATGCCTATCACCTTAGCCTATCACCTGTGCCTGAGAGCCCCGATGTTCTTAGGGTCCCAAAGCACAAATGCAGTCTTGAGACCTTCATTCCATTTGTCTCTGATTCTAAGGACAGGAAGAGTAGCCTTTGAGGACCCTCCTGTGGCTGAGGATGAGAATACTTGGGACCAGCTGCACTGTCACAGGAGTAAGAACAGGGACCGAGGAACGACTTGCAGGAGAATCAGGCCATAAGAGCCGGGCCCCATGCAAAATGGGATGCACACAAGAAAGGATGAGAAGAACCTCTGAGCTCATCAGAGAGGTCGATTTTGGAGAAAATCAGACTTTTATTATTTATGGGAGGCTTTTATTTGGTGGTGGGAAAGAATGGTAAGTATGTGGCACAGTATTCCTGAACTATAAATAACATGTAAATAGCTCTTATAATGAAAACCTTATGTAGACTGCTGTATTGGGAGGCATCAAGAATAACAAAGTCAGGAGAGGGAAATAATGTGTGTTTAACCCAGCCCGTCCACCTGCTCTTCACTTCTTCTTACTTTCATTCCTGGGCAAGTGTTACCTCACGGATCACACAGGGGGTGGGAATGTAGACTCTGTTGTGAACCAGTTTATGGTACATCTGTTGTCAGACATCAGACTGCACCACACCCTCTTTCTGGAATCAAGTATGAGCCTGCCTAGACGCAGAGGATGACCTTTCTAGTGCTCTCTGTGGCCAGAACTTCAAAGGCTGGCTTACCCCTTGCCAGTAGCTTATGTTCTTCAAGATCAGCAGGCCCCCTGTGTGCACTGTAAATAGTAGCTCAACAGAGAAGGTTTAGGGAACTGAGAAGAGAGCTGAAAGATGCTCCAGGCTCTGGCACCCCCTTGCCCTGTGACTTTTGCTAGATCTCTCTCCTCTCTGAACTCTAGTTCTCACATCTGGAAACTCCAGAGCTGGGTTAGATATTCTGGAAACTCTGACTAAATCTTGACAATCTCCACATAGATGCTGAAGAGGGTTCCTCTCGAGAAAGGCCACTTCACATTTCCTCCCAGTCTGGCTGAATCACTCACTGCCCCTCCCTCCATGCTGATCCCACAGTGTCCTCTGTCTCCCAATTCACACTGACCTGCACTTCCCGTGTGAGGGCCAGCTCCAGTAGCTGACCAAAGTGCTCTCCCAGCAGGCTCAGGGTCTCACTCACGCAGGCCTTCATCGACTTCAGAACATGCTCATTTTCTACTTGGAGGCACCTGGGAGGGAGAACCAGAAAGTGGGCCACCAGAAGGGGTGCTCAGTTGGACCACAGCTGTGGCTAGGGCAAACCTGGCTTGCTCAAAGCATGCTGTGTGGGCAAGTAGTCTGGTCAAAATGGTGCCTGGGGTAGAGGAGCAGTTACTTTTGGAGAAGGTAGTGCTCTCTCTATAGAGCTTGTAGGAATTGCTGCCTATACATAATTAAGACTCAAACAATAGCAATACCAATGGACATGTTAATATGGAAAAGGTAAAGTTTGAGGATCCCGCCTCAGACAAAGACCCATGCGCAATGACTGACTATGAGAAGAGAGTTAGCCTTGCTTCTTATTGGTTGTTCAATCCAAAGTGATCAGCCTTGAAACTATATACACTCACCACCAAAACAGAAAAAATAGATTCAGAGAGTTTTGTGTGTGTGTGTGTGTGTGTGTGTGTGTCATATGTGTGCATATATACACAGGTATGAATGTATATAATAATAAAATGATCAAAAGAAAAATAACTATTAGTTGACAGTGGGGGCATGAGAGGGCATTGAGGGAGAAAAGTAATATGGTTCTATTTCAGTTTAAAGCTTATTTCTAACAAGAAAAACAAAGAATTGCTACCACAATATGAAAAAAAAAAGTTGCTTCCAAAGTTTTTCTTCACAGACAAGAAAAGCAGTGGGGATTAGTTGAAGTCCACCCCATGATCTGAGAATACTCTACCCAGAAAGGAAAAGGACTCTCTGGCTTCCCACAGAGGCCAGGGTGAAGGAGCACGTCAGCACACACTCAGGATATATGTCACTATGAGGCTAAGTGTGTGTGTGTGTGTGTGTGTGTGTGTGTGCCTCTGAGTGTGAGCTCATGGATGTTTATGCTGTAAGAGAGTGGGGAGGGGCTGTGGGTGGATTTCTGAGGTGGTATGAGTGTGTGTTTATGTGGCAGAGGGAGAGAGAGAGAGAGAGAGAGAGAGAGAGAGAGAGAGAGAGAGAGAGAGAGAGTCTGTGAAGAGCTGTCTCTGTGCATGTGTGGATGTGTGAGTTCAGCTTTCACCTGACCTGGCTCTTACCTTCAGATTGTAGTGCAAAAGAGTTCTCCAAACCTAAAGGAAACCTTTCCCCATCATTGGCTTACCTCGAACCTTCCTCGAACACCTAAGGCTCTCTTCTACCTTTCCCTAGCCTCTGATCATGGGACAAAAACTTCATGGGAATCTTTCATTATTTAATTTTACTTTTTGGTTTTATTATGCAGTCCTTGCTGGCCTGGAACTCATTATGCAAACTGTGCTGGACTTGTAACGATCCTCCTGCCTCTGCCTTCTAAGTGCTACAGTTACAGACATGCATCACTATACTGACTTCAAGATAAACTTTTGAGGTTCCTGAGAATGCCCAGATAAAGAAACCCCAGCCTATCACCACCTAGTGCAACCACTGACACCCAGAGAAGAGACTAGTCCATTGCAGAGCCAGAGGGAGGCTGGCTGGCCAAGCAGAGAACAGGGTGCACTTACCTCTCTGTGACTGCAGAGAGCTCAGAGCATTTCTCCATGAGCAGCTTCTCCACCTGTAGTTAAAAAAAAAAAAAAAAAAAAAGATCACCGTGATTCCATTGGGGACCAGCTGCTGCACTGAGCACTCTGGGGTATGACAGTGGAGGGGAGACAGTCACAGAAATGAGAGCACATGGCTAGCCAAGGAGGTCAAGGTCAACTGCTGTGAGAGACTGAGAAAAGCTGGCATGCAATTAGTTATACTGAGGGATCTACCAGGAGAAAGAGCTATTTAAGCTGCATTTAAAGAATGATTAGACACTCAGTGCCCGCACAACAAAGGAAGGAAAAGTTTAAGATGAAGGATGAAAAGAAGAAAGAGAGAGAAAAAATCCGATGAGGAGGGTACATGTTCAGTGGTTCACTTTTGACTTTGGGAAGATTCTAATGCACTTTGGGACCAGAAAAGCTGGGTCTGAACCTTCCTGTCATCATCTTCTGCTTAACTTGGGGCAAATGACTCAGCTTCAAGGGTCTATCTCCTCAACCATGATACTGTAATGCCAATCTGTTCAGCCAACAGCTTGGCGTGTTTTACATGTTATTTATTTTGTAGTCATCATCCCTGAATAAATGCTGCTACACACACCCATAAGCACTAAGACATAGAGGAGTCAAGTAACTTGCCAAAGTCACAGTGTAGATGGACAATTGAAGCCAGGTCATTTGTACTCAGTTTTTTTTGTTTTGTTTTGTTTATTTGTTTGTTTGTTTGATAGGAAACGCCCACCACAATGCCTTGCACACGTATATATTCATTAAATGTCCTCCCCAACCTTCTCTACTTGGTTACAAGACATGGGAGGCTACTGGCCAGGAAAGGTTCAGACTCCAGAACTCAGGAAGGCATTCCCACACCCAGCACCTACTAGCACTATCCCAGCATGGCTGACCTGGCCCATTTCCTGTGAGGCTGTCCTGCCGATGGTGCTGTACTCGCTGACCATGGAGCGTGCATGGCATGTCAGACGCACACTCATGCTGTGCACACGTGCCCAGCGGTCCTGGGCCAGCTTCTGCCCGATCCTTCGAAGCTCAGTGCTGATGACCCAGCCCCGCTTCAAGAGCAGCTGTAGAGGATCTCCTGGACCAGGACCACCTGCTAGGATAAGGTCACCTTGCGTGTCTTCCTCCAGGCTGATGGGCTTTGCCTGCAAGACGCACATGCACTCACACTCGGTCATGAGCTTCAGATCTTCCATCCAGCGCTGAACCGAGTCTACCTGCATGAAGTGTAACCTGCAACCAGGAACAGTGGCAGGGTGATTGCCAGCACCCCACCTTTTCCAAACAGTTCCCATCCCGGGCCACCAGTGTTCACAGAGCACGTAGTTTAAGTTCAGCATTATCTTTCCAGTCCTCCCCATTATTTCTCAGGATCATCATCGAACAACTAATAAGATGGAGGCACAATGCTTTGAGGGCAGGTGACCAGACTGATGAATGGCATGACGCCCAAAAGAAGGTGTCAAATAAAAGTGGCATAAAGAGAACTGTGGCAGACCTACATGGGCATATTGTGTGCATTTTCTTAAAATAATAATAATGCCTTCCAGAAAGTTGGTAGCAACGAAAACAGTTTCCAAAAGAAGAGAAAAAAAAAAGCAATATACAGAGTACAAACAAAAAAGAAGATAATGGCACACAAATGATAATCTAGAGAAAATGTTCAAAGGAAAGCTACAAAGCCTAAGGGTTCTATGGGGGCGATGGCATCAAAGCCTTTCCCTTCTGTCTTTCAACTTTTCTCTAACTTCCAGTTTGTCTATAGTGCGAAGGTAAGCTTATAATGAACCAGAGTAATTCCACTTACTCAGTAATTTCAGACATTAATGAGACAGTGAACACATTATGAGTTCAATGTATTTATTATCATGTATGTGTCGGTATTGTGGGGAAGCCGACACTGGGTTTCCACTTGCAAGAAGCTTCTGGGCATCTTAAAGGAAGAAGATGTGTGAGGAATGAGGAGATGAAGGAGCCCCCACCATCATCTTCCAGCATGACAGGACAGCTGGTTACAACCTTCATCCGCCATGTATGAACTACGAATAAGCTGGGCACCACCAGGATTCATGGCTAACTGCTTCTACTGTGAACACAAGTGTGACTGCCCACTTCATGCCTCTGCTGCGATGCCTACCCAATGAACTGAATCCTCTCAAATCATAAGCTAAAATAAACTCTTCCATATGTTACTTCTCTCAGGTATTTGGTCACAGCAATTATTTGGATGTACTTAATACATCTCCCAGGCAGAAAGACAAAGCTTTGGCACTAAGATGTATTAATCCTATCCCCTCCCTGTGCTGCCAAATGACTGTCATAGCGACTGGAGCTGTTGCCCGCACATGATGCTGATGATGGAACTTAGGCTGTTGAGGAGAAACTCCAGGATCACGAGGGTCCAAGCATCATTTCTGATGCCTGTTAGCTACAGAACTCCGTCTGAAACACATGAGAATCTCTAAGCAGATTTTAATCAGCAACCTCCCAGAGAGTGAAGGTCCTCTGGGGACTGAAAGCAGGATGAGGCGGACCTTTGAGACAAAGATGAGGAAAGGATCTCAGAGTTGTAGAGCAGGGTACTGTTGTTGGGACACATGGAGGCAGAGGAGGTATGCTTGAGATAGGCCAGTCAAAGGGACAATGAGTCAGTCCCTCAGAGTAGATTTGTGCATTTGGAAGAGCAGGAACAGAGAAGAGGAGGAACAGAAACCACATCTTGAGGGATCCAGACATTCACACTGAAAGCCTCGGCACCCTGTTGACGGGTGGCGGGACATCACGGAGGGTTGGAGACTGGAGGAGACAAAAGACAGGTAAATCGCAGCACTTAGAACCACCTGCCAGGGCCAGCTTTCCGTATGCTCCTTGAGAATGAGCATGAGCAAGAGCACTGGATTTTCTGAGTGGAGACACACTCAACCCTGGCCAGCCAGGGTGTGTTAGCCATCTCTCTGTGACTGCGGTAAAGCACTTTAGGTGATTTATAAGGAGACAATAACTGGTTCTGTTCATGGTTTCAGAGCTTTCAGCCCATGGTTACTTTGTTCCATTGCTTTGAGGACTGTGGTGAGGTGTAAGTGCTTCTTTCAAGGCCCAGGCCCCCAGCAATCTCACTAAGGCCCTGCCTCTCACGCCTCTCAACAGCGCCCCCTGCTGGAAGCAAAGTGTTCAACAAAGGGACCTTTGGAGACCATCTGGGAACCAAATCATAACAATTATCAGGGCCTCCAGTGGAGCCTCCAAGGGGGAGCCAGGAAGGAGAGGAGAAGACTAGAGCCATGAATGTTGCAGGCCTAGACCCATCTTGGAAAGCCTATAGACCCAATGCTCAAGCACTGGTCAAACTCCTCACCTCCGACCCACACAGGAGGCACGCTCAATCCTTGCTATTTAAAATCTATAAGGATGAGAAAGACAGTGAGAATTTTAGAAGCTGTGTAAATTGAAGTCTCAATCCATTCCTCATTCTTCTGGCAAACGTAGATTGACAAAACTATTGATTTCTCTGGCATATGTGTGTTTGTGCCTGTATGTGTCTGTGGTTATAAATTCATCTAGGATTCCCTCCTGTGTTTCTGTGTGGGTTTATCTCCCAACCTGCGCAGGTGCTGAGATATGTGTGTGTGTGTGTGTGTGTGTGTGTGTGTGTGTGTGTGTGTGTGTGTGNTGTGTGTGTGTGTGTGTGTGTGTGTGTGTGTGTGTGTGTGTGTGTGTGTGTGTGCATCTGTGTGTCTGTGTGTTTGTGTATGTGTGTCTTTACCAGTCTCTAGTCTCATGTCACATAAACTTTATTTGAAATAAAGGAGATGGAGCTTGAGCATGGGATCAGTGACTCAGTTCCAAAGAAAAGACTAGAAAAGGAAAGAGACAAGTGACTCTGTGGTGGAGACTGACACCATATGTCCTGGTGACCATGGTCAGCAGCATGAATGTTAGATCTTGTTGATAGCACACATCTGGTATGTTAAAGGGGGCACGTCAGCACTGTGGTATTCTTTCTTTAAAATACATGATTTAATCTCATGGTGAAAAGGCATCAGACAAATACTAATTATGGGTTTGTGCTGCCTAGTTTTATGTCATCTTGACACAGCTAAAGTGCTTTTAGAACAGGGGCACTCAGTTGAGAAAATGCTCCCATTAGATTGGAATTTGGGGAACCTGTGATGCACTTTCTTGATTGCTGATGGGGGAAGAGCTCAGCCCATTGTGGGTGGTGCTACTTCAGGGTAGGTGGTCCAGAGGGTAAAAAAACAAAACAAAACAAAACAAAACAAAGCAACATCTGAACAAGCCATGGGGAACAAGCCAGTAAGCAGCCCTCCTCCGTGGCCTCTGCTTCAGTTCCTGCCTTCCGATTCCTGTGTCAAGTTTCTGCCCTGGACTCCCTTAATGACACAATAGCAATGTGAAAGTATGAGCTGAAAGAAACCCTTTTCTCCCAAGTTGCTTTTGGTGGTGGTGTTTTGTCACAGCAAAAGAAACACTAGCTAAGATGGGATCACACTACAAAACAATGTGGCTCTGCTCCTTAAAGCTGTCAGAAACTGAATGAAAGGCCATCCACTGACTGTCCTACCTCGGGATCCATTCCATATCCAATTACCAAACCCAGACACTATTGTGGATGCCAACAAGTGCTTGCTGACAGGAGCCTGGTACAGCTGTCTCCTGAGAGGCCCTGCCAGTGCCTGACAAATACAGAAGTGGAAGCTCACGGCCATCCATGGGACTGAGCACAGGGTCCCCAATGAAGGATCTAGAGAAAGAACCCAAGGAGCTGAAGGGGTTTGAAGCCCCATAGGAGGAACAACAACATGAACTAACCAGTAACCCCAGAGCTCCCAGAGACTATACCACCAACCAAAGAGTTGGAGAGACTCATGGCTCCAGTTGCATATGTAGCAGAGGATGGCTTTGTGGGACATCAATGGCAGGAGAGGCCCTTGGTCTTGTGAAGGCACAATGCCCCAGTGTCAGAGGATCCCAGGATAGGGGAGGGAGAGTGGGTAGGCTAGTGAGCAGGGGGAGGGGGGATAGGATGGGGGGTTTCAGAGGGGAAATAGGGAAAGGGGATAAAATTTGAAATGTAAATAAAGAAAATATCTAATTAAAAAATGACAACTTCAAAAAAACTGTCAAAGAAAAATGGGAGGAACCATCATAGGCCAGATGAGACCTAGAAGATCCAGATGAGACCTAGAAGATCCAGATAAGACCTAGAAGATCCAGATGAGACCTAGAAGATCCAGATGAGACCTAGAAGATGTGCTGAGTACACAGAAGATGATGTTCAGGAAAGAATCCTGAAACGGAACAGTGGCATGTGTGGGCAAACTGAGGAACTCTAGACAGCATCTGAAATTCAGTTAAATAGTAATGGATCCATGATAGCTCCTTAGTGTGACAAATAAAACTTATGAATGATCAGGGAACCATGGAGCCAGGAGAAACACATCCTATTGTCTCTGCAACTTTCTCTACATCTAGAGCCGTCTTCTTATGGACAGTGTTGTTTTTAGAAACAATGGCATCTCTCACCAGAATGAAGTTCACTCCCTTGCTCCTTCCTCAATCAAAAGCCTGAGCTGAGCTGGTTGGCCCACCGTATGTAATGAGTCCCTCTGTAGGAAGGCTGGTGGGACCTGGCTAATGAGGCAGGAGTGGGGCTTCTTCAGAGAACCTTGGAGTGGAAGGAAAGGGGGAGACTGCTTGGGCTGTGGGAGAAACCCACTGACTTTGCTGTCCAGTGGGGGCATCCTGATTTACCCTTAAAGCTTACTGCAGCTGAATCTCAGGTGGCTTCTTGGACATGTACCTTCTGATCACTCTGAAGCCATGTCTTAAGGACCCTCAGATTAAGTCCCAATGCCCCATCTCCCTCCTCAATCATAAAAAATAAACAGCACTAGTGTTATGGTTTGTATATGCTCAGCCCAGGGAGTGGCACTATCAGAAGGTGTGGCCTTGTTGGAGAAGGTGTGGCCTTGTTGGAGTAGGTTCGTCACTGTGGGGTTGGGCTTTAAGACTCTCATCCTAGCTGCCTGGAAGCCAGTATTCTGCTAGCTGCCTTCAAATGGAGATGTAGAACTCTTAGCTCCTTCTGCACCATACCTGCCTGGATGCTGCCATATTCTAGCCTTGATAATGGACTGAACCTCTGAACCTGTAAGCAGCCCCAATTAAATGTTGTTTTTATAAGGGTTGCCTTGGTCATAGTGTCTGTTCACAACAGTAAAACCCTAAGACAGTTAGCCTGGGTTGGTAGCCTATTGTCATCCATCCGAGGTTAACAAGGCTTGCTTACACAATGAGGATAGACAGCCTGCACAGACAACTTACTGGTCATTTTCCTTTTCCTGATATTGTTATTGAAATTTAACACATGTACATGAAAGTACAAGATTGAACTTGATACATTTTCATATGGTCAACATACACACATAACCACATTTTTTAAAAAGGGACAAAACAATCTGTCATGTGATCATGTCAGTACTTAGGAAGCAGAGACAGCAGGATTGCTTCAAGTTCAAGGACGTCCCAGACTGTATTGTGAATTCCAGGCCAACTTGGGTGACAGAGTTAGATGTTCATGGTCACCGTGACCTACATACAAAGCCAAATGAGACTAATAAGACTGTCTAAAAAAATAAATAATAAAGATTAATGAAGCTAATTGAGGACGGAAGAAAAGGGGAGATCTGTGGAGAGGCCCCTTATACATCTAGAAGAAAGTACAAGTTATTGGTAAAGAATAGAAATTTATGCAAATATTAGATATTTTTGGACCAACATCTTATTATAAAGTAGTCACAATGAAATACTCAAGGAAATGAGGTGATAATCAAAGAGTTTACATTCAGCCATAAAGACTCAAATAGATGAGGAATCCTGGGCTCCTGTAGGAACAGTGTTCTTGGAGAACAACCCTTCAACAATGGTTAAGAAAGAGGGTCAGAGAAATGGCTCAGTGCTTAAGAGCATTGGCTTCCCTTCCAGGGTACCCAGGATCCATTCTCTGGCTGTACATGGCAGCTCACAACTATCTGTAACTCCAGTTCCAGGAATCTGATGTCCCCTTTCAACTCCATGGACACTGTGCATGCATGTGGTGCACATACAGGCAGTCAGGCAAACACTCATCCATATAAAATAAATATGTATTTTAACAAAATGGTTGAGGAAGGGCTGAGGTATTCTCCTGCTTCAGGATGTTTGCCTATCATGCCAAGGCCCTGCGTTCCAGTCTCAGCAGTGAAGCAGACTATTAGGAAGATAAAATCATGAAGACGTTAACACTGATTAATAAAGGTGATGAACGAGAGAAGAGTCAACGGCTAGACCCTGATCTGTGACTGCAGCGGTAGAACCCATGTAGGAAGGAACTTGGAAGCCAATGCTGGGCTCTGATCGAGGCAGACGTTTAACAGACCTTCCCTTTCTGCTTTTCAAGATATTCAGTCTCTCGCTGCCCTGCATGGAACTTCATTCCACGCATGCAGATGTGTGTCCCACGTGTCGTCACAGAGTCCATCTGGACATTCACTCTTCTACTGAACCATCATTTACTTAGTGCCTGGGATGCGCCAGGAAATGGGATACATGCGCCAGGAAGTGGGATAAGCCAGCAAACAAAACAGCCGACATTAATCCCCTTGTGGAAAAGGCACATGATAAGCAGAAAGTAAATGATAAAAACGGAATAAATGAGAACTGTGTGGTGCTCTGAGAACTGATCATTTCTACTGAAAAGGTGAGGCAGAATTGGGGGCATCAGAAATCTTCTGTGAGGCACAAGGTCATTGCCATTTTAAATGAGTGGTCATGGTACCGTTTCCTGAGACTGTATGTCACGAGCACACTCTCTCAGGAGGCAAGATTAGCCATGATAAAATATGGGAACTGAGTGCTCACCACAGAGGACAGGACCCAGGCAAAGGCCCTGGGAGGGAACTAACAGGGAGACAGGGTGGCTACAGTGGAGTGTATGGGAGAAAAAGTAGAAGGTGAGCTCAGGGCTGGCTAGCACATCAGTGGCTTCTGGGGTTACAGATTACCTTGAGGTTTGTTCTGTGTAATAGAATGTTTCTTGGATTCTCCTAGGACTATCATCACAGGTATCGTTTGGGACCACGCAGCCCATATACCTCTCTATAACCCAAATGGCCCAGGTTCTAACACATTTATTCATTTTCTCTCTGTGTCTCTCTCTGTGTCTCTGTGTGTCTGTTCGCTCTCCCTCCCCCTCCCCCTCCCTCTCTCCCTCCCTCTTTCTTT
>NC_034590.1:84513909-84550600 GCF_900095145.1 Mus pahari | reverse complement strand
GTGTGTGTGTGTGTGTGTGTGTGTGTGTGTGTGTGTGTGTGTGTGTGTGTGTATGTGTGTGTCCTCCCCCTTCCTGTCCCTCCTTTCTCATCAGAACAAGTCGTAGATTAATTTAGAATGGCCTGACTTCTATGATGCAACACTATACACTGTTTACTAAACAGCCAACTTAAGCATAATAATTTATGCAATGAGTTATAAATAATTGACATTGTGGTCGGGGCTTTAACTTCCAACCCTTCTGCTTCAGACACTGGTGACATCCAAGCTAAGTGTCACTTACTCCCCTCGCCCCGCCCGGTTTTCCCCCATGTTGGTCACTCTGCCTCTGCTCTTCCTGCCAGTCCCATGCTGTGTGGCACCAGCATGAGTCTCTCCAGGCACTGGGCGGGTCTGTCTTGAGTTCTGCATCCCTATCATGCCAAGTGAACATGTGAGCAGAAGGCCTTCACCTCTCTGACATGCTCAGTGAGAGCACTCGCCAGGAGAATATCTGCGCACTACTAGAAACATCAGAGCTTTCCTTCACCTCAGAAGACTGTACAAACTCCTTATGTACCCATTATGTGGCAAATGCCCCCTTTGCTCTTCTCTCGCCTGTCTCCATGCACTGACTATCTTCCCCAAGCTAAGTTTTTAACCCCAAGATTAACCAGAAACTACCAAGTTTATTATTAATCCTGTCCACTTAATATTTGCCTTCTATGCCCCGTAACATTTTCTTTTCATTAAACTGCTTGTCATAACATGGTAAAAGACTGGATCCTACGTTCTAGATAACTTCAGGAGTCCTGACAAAGGGAAGTGGTACCCTCCAGCAACCTGGGTGCAAAGATCTAAGGGCAATTCATAATGAATTGCAAGGAGGAAACTGCTGTAGTCTACAGTACTCTCTCAAGAAATAGGAGACTTGGAGGGCATCTGACTTTTTTCTTTTCTTTTTTTGAAACCTGACATAGTTTCAAGAAAAACAGTTTCTAAGGGAAGCTACTTTCTGAGTACTATGATAATTAATAACAAATATCAATCAACTTGACAGGATGCAGACTCCCATAAGAAAAAAAAATTGGGTTTGTTTGTGAGAAATTTTCTAGAATAGCTTAAGTGAGGAGGGAAGACTTACCCTAACAGAGGGCAGGACTATTCTAAGACCTGGAGTCCCAGAGTCAATAAAAAGGTGAAGGTGGGCTGACTCCCAACAATTCTCTTTCTGCTTCCTGATTCCAGACACAATGTGATGTCTGCTTCACACTGCAGCAAATGTCACATGACCAGCTGTCTCCAACTCTGTTGCCACAGCTTCCAGACTATGGTGTGTACCCTCAAACTGTGAGCTACTGGAACCTAGCCCTTCCTCAGTTGCTCTTGTCAGGCATTATATCCCAATGATTAGAAATGTGGCCACTTTCTCCCTACCTATTCAATATAGTACTTGAACTCCTAGCCAGAGCAATCCGACAACAAAAGGAGATCTGCTTGTGGACGTTGTACATCGTGGTGCGGAGCCTAGTGCGCACCACGATGTACAACGTCCACAAGCAGGAAATGCAAATCAAAACAACCCTGAGATTCCATCTTACTCCAGTCAGAATGGCTAAGATTAAAAATTCAGGTGACAGCAGATGCTGGCAAGGTTGTGGAGAAAGAGGAACAGTCCTCCATTCCTAGTGGGATTGCAAGCTTGTATAACCACTCTGGAAATCAGTCTGGCAGTTCCTCAGAAAATTGGACATAGCACTACCAGAGGATCCAGCAATAACTCTTCTGGGCATATATCCAGAAGATCTTCCAACTGGTAATAAGGACACATACTCCACTATGTTCATAGCAGCCTTATTTATAGTAGCCAGAGGCTGGAAAGAACCCAGATGTCCCTCAATAGAGGAATGGATACAGAAACTGTGGTACATTTACACAATAGAGTACTATTCAGCTATTAAAAACAATGAATTTATGAAATTCTTGGGCAAATGGATGTATCTGGAGGATATCAGCCTTAGTGTGGTAACCCAATAACAAAAAATATGCACTCACTGATAAGCGGATATTAGCCCAGAAACTTTGAATACCCAAGATACATTTTGCAAAACACCAGAAAACCAAGAAGGAAGACCATCGTTTGGATACTTCATTCCTCCTTANAATAAGGAACAAAATACCCATGAAAGGATATAGATTCAGAGACAAAATTTAGAGCTAAGATGAAAGGTTGGACTATCCAGAGACTACCCCATCCAGGGATCCATCCCATCATCAGTCACCAAACCCANATACTATTGCACATGCCAGCAAGATTCTGCTGAAGAGACCCTGATATAGCGGCCTCTTGTGAGGCTATGCCAGTGCCTGGCAAACACAGAAGTGGATTCTCCCAGTCATCTATTGGATGGAGCACAGGGCCCCCAATGGAGGAGCTAGAGAAAGTACCCAAGGATCTGAAGGGGGCTGCAACCCTGTAGGTGGAAGAACAATATGAACTAACCAGTACCCCCTGAGCTTGTGTCTCTAGCTGCATATGTAGCAGATAATGGCCTAATCAGCCATCATTGGGAAGAGAGGCCCCTTGGTCTTGCAAACTTTGTATGACCCAGCACAGGGGAATGCCAGTGCCAAGAAGTGGGAGTGGGTGGGTAGGGGAATAGGGGGAGGGGGAGGGTATAGGGAACTTTCGGGATAGCATTTGAAATGTAAATAAAGTAAATAATAAAAACAAACAAACAAACAAACAAACAAAAAAAAAAAACGAGTTACCTCCCAGCAGTTCATTATCTCCTTCCACCATGTAAATCCCAAAGATCAAACTCAGGTCCTTAAGCTTGGCAACAGGCACTTTTGCCCCCTGAACCAGCCTATGGCTTGTCTTACATCCTCTTTGAAAATATGTGTATGCTGTTTCTGTATGTGTCTGAAAGTCAACAGGAGGGAGACCCAACTAAGATCCCCCGCCTATGCCAACCACCCACTTCCCATCGTAATGGCTATGTCACATGATGCTTCCTTCTACCCTGGGCCTCAGTCTCTCACCTTCTTCTCCATTTCCAATTCCTGTTCCCAAGTCCTTCCAGTCTCTCAATCCCAACCTCTTACCTACACCTTCTCCTCACAGGCTGACTTGTCTCATCTGAAGGAGCCTTCTGAATGAGTTCATGTCTCATATGCCCCACATGTCTGCCTGCATGCTCTGTAGGACTGTCTGTCACTCACTAATCTCAACTGTTTAAATCCTTGTAAAGGATCTATCCACTAGATCCCAGATCCTTACACTGTGAGTCACCACCTCATAAGGGATTACATCACAAAATGGTTCCTGAATGCATGATGATCAAAAATTAACTCCAAACCGAAAGTGTATTGGTTCTGAGGTATGCCTCAGACATACTCAGACAACACTAGATCCTGTTAGACCAGGAGACATTACTGCAGAGTTGGTTCTGAACATGCCTAGGCATGCTTTGCACTGTGGGTTTCATCACACCACCCAACTGCAGAACAGTGCCTGAGACACCTCAGCTCAGACATGAGAATCCTGTCACAGTTAGATAATTGTAGTGTTTCTACTGTGCACACGGTATTTTGCTCTTGGGAAGACTTGACGGTTCAACTGTAGAAAACAAAGACTCTTAATAGTTTCCTATCATCATCCTCTGCATGGAAAATACAAAATTAGCATATCCTTGAATTATATTAGGATACTTGATTTTAAAATTGCTACTCCAGTTGCTTATTTGAGCTTCATAAAAAAATCATTAATTTTGGCCTGGGATTAGGATGGAATTATCTAAAAGTTTCTGAAATGGCACATGCATACTTCTGTTATTTTGTACTGCATATTTACATGAACAACATTCTCAGTAATGACAATGATAAAATTATTTAATTATAAAGTCAAAATACTAATCAACTCTAAAAACAGAAGTTCCCCTATGTTCTGCAAGGTCAGACACTCAGCTAAGATTTAATTTTTATGCAGAAAGAAACAGCGTACCTAATCTCCTTCGCATACAGATGTCTTTCTACTTGGTCAAATTGTGTGTATACAAAAAGAGTTGCTTGAAGATAAATGTATTACTAATTATATAAACTAATTAAAGTTTAATTGTTTATATGCCTACTTTATATGCCCATATACTTGGGGGTAAAGTAAACATTTCTTTGGGTAAAATGGGTCCTGGTAGATAAACATTCAGAAATCCTGCTATACCCTGAGCAGATTCAGTCTGTGTGTGCTCACCTCTTTCTGTGTACCCCAGCTGCTGGGCCTAGCACACCAAAGCTATTCCCTGTATATATGAACTAAGTTTAAGTACCTTGTGAATGAGAATGGCAAACCCTTGTAGCTGACAGTCTGTGTGTGTCATAGGGTTCTAAGAATCCAGGGAGGAAACGAAAGGCCACAGTAATCTAGCAGCATGTATGGAGGCAGGTTCTGTGCCAATGATGCTATAGCACTCCCCATTATCAATACATCAGGTCCCCCCGCCCCATGACCCTGGGAGGGTTTCTCGAAGGATTTCTTACAGATTTGGAGACTGAAGCTCAGTGAGGCTGAGTAGCCCATCACACAGCTCAGAAGCTGCAATGTTAGGTGCTGAACCCAACACTTCAGATTCTAGAGCCCTATTCTTAAATGCTACCTGCATTAAAGGGTCTTATGAATGGCTGCTCCCTGTTCCAATGAAGAACAGGGCAGGGTCCTCAAGTAAAAACTATAAATACATCTACACACAGAGGAGCTCAGGTTAAGCTGCCCCTGTGCTGAGGCTCCACTTTTGGACAGCGCCGTGGAGCGCCACGTGAACATTAAATGGGGATAAGCTACTCTTCCCTTCTCTGTTTTTTTCCCTGCCTCAAGGAAGGTTTACTTTTACCGACATGGCCCACACAGGAGTCTTCCCAGATCTAGCATGCCAGTGGCCATCCTAAGACCACCGTGACATTCTGTGAAAGGCAAGAGAGAAAGTAGGTGCTGTCTCTAGAGGCACCAGCCACTCTAACACCTGGCAGGCTTCTGACGATCCCTTACCCTCCACCCAACGAACGGATCCCATTTCATCCACCATGCAAGTCTCAGGCCCTGGCACAAGTTCCCTGCCCCCAGTTATGGGAAGACTTGAAACAACAGTCAGATGTTTTCTATACACTAGCCTTATACCAGCAGAGGCTCCAAAACTGAGCAAGAGAAACTCTCAGCTCTAACAAAGCCCATTCACGCCTCAAACAGGCGAGGTAACACCAATAATCAAATCTGGAAATGATCCTAAAGGTACCCAATGTGTTAAGATCCAGCAAGAAGCCAACTGGGACCCTAACCCCCTGTCTACACCATCTCCTTTCATTCTGCCCACAGCACTATGAGAGAAGGACTATTACTACTTCCAGATGAAGAAACTTCTGCCAGGGGAAAACACTAGGTGAGTACACAGCAAAGCCATCACTCAAACCCAGGCCTCCAGGGCCCAAAGTCTTAGCTACACTAAACACCAGGCTGCCATCAAGATGCTGTGAAACAGTAACCCATGATCATGGAAGATGGAGCCTGACCTCGCCTGGGAATATTTACACACAGGAAATAAGATTTACCCTGTTCTCAGAGGAGAGAAGCTGGCCAAAATGACACGAGTCAGAAGATTTCTATGCAGAGGGAGACATGATGTTCCAAAGGCCAAGAGGGCCAAATTAGTAACATAGTAGGGGCTGCACTGACTGACGCAGGAGGCCTGTGACTGGCAAGGAAGGGGTCTGAAGAGACAGACTGGCCCCAGATCAAAGACCTTGAATGTAGTAAGTTGAGGAATTCGATTTAGCCTTGGGCACATTTGGAGCCACTGATGGCGGGTTTGTTTTTTTTTTCTTTCGTTTTTTTTGGGGAAGAAGAGTGACATGTGGTGAAATGAGTCAGAAGGAGGAGAAGAAAAGTGGGGTTAAATACCAGTCAGGAGGCTGCCTGAGAGACAGTGCTGATGGAAGAGAGAAAACAGAGCCTGAACAACAGTTTCTGGGGATGGACAAAAGCGACTGACATGAAGCAGGGAGAAAAGACTAAAATTGATCCCTGGATGTTGGGTCTCAGTAGCTGGGGCTCCCCTGCTTGGGACAGGAAACACAGTCAAGCAAGGGCTGGTTTTCATTGTGTTTGGTTGCAGTGTGTGGAGGTACATTAATAAGTAGAGGTCACGGGCCACTGCAGTAGTGGAACCAAGCGCTGCAGAGATGTACATCTGAGAGTCCTCAGGGTCATCCAGGGAAGAGACCAGGCAAGATGACACATCCCCTCCCCCAGATGCAGCCCCAGGACCAACTCATCCATGTCCAGCCTTGGTCACTGCGCCACCACAGAGTGTGCTGCTCTCCTCAATTTCAGAGTCTAAGGGCTGTGGCTCATTACGGTTTGGACTATGTTAGCACTAAACATCCCATAATTGCAGAGCTTGCCTGACGCTCTGTCATTAGTTCTCTGGATCTCTGAGCCCCACCTCTCTGTTGGATTTGCTGACCGAACCCAACATAAAATGTCTAGTTAACCGGGACAGCTCTGGCTACGTGGTGGGGGCTCCTGCTGCCTTTGCCCACCCTAACTGCTCCTGGTTCAACTGTCCTCAGTCATGAACTTTAAGTTGCATTCTCAACTGTGCATGAAATCTGCCCTCTGCAAGTACAGACAACTGATCTGATTACTCACACAGAGGAGAATTGAAAATTGAGGTCAAGGCAGAGGGCCTGGCAATGAGTCACTTTTCTTCATGGTGGAAAATCACAAGTCAGGAGCCTGTAGGGGTCTCTGTTCCAAGAGCCAGAGGAACTGAGCTGGGACTGGGGCTCAGTGTTTGCCATATCCATGATGAACAGGAACCTGGACCTGATGCTATAAAGGTCATTCCTGTGCCTGAGAGCAGGTGAGGGGTCCTCCCAGGGTTGGGATTCTTAGGGGTTCTGCCATGTCCCTGAAGATATCCTATTTCCCATGTTGTTCCTCTGCGTCTCAGACAGAGGCTTTCCTAGACATTCAGAATGAGGTGACTAAGCCCCCAAATCTGGATCTTCTGGAGTCTCACAGACTGTAAACACAACTCCAGATGCAACCACAATCTTCTCCACACACCAGACCCCTGGGCAGATGATGTTGTTTAGGCTGCAATTACGCAGGGTTGGGCTGGAGGAAGTTACAGGACTTATCTTAAGAAACTCCAGAACCAAGCAATTCACTCCTAACATGTTTCTCCTGGGCTTCTCTAGGCCAGAGGGAATAGATTACCCACCCAACAAGTGAAGGATTGCCAACTACAGAGCACCTTTTATTATATCATCCTTCAAGGTAGTTTGCTGATCGGAGTTGGCCATTCTACCTTAAGGATGTGGAAGCGGGGATTTAGAGGCATCGTGAAATTTGTCTAAGGACACCGCCCCCCCCATGCCAACTGTCTTAATAAACATCCTGGTCACTGTGCTAAGTGCTTGACCCAAACTCAATTGCCCCCTGTAATCCTCAAAGCAGACCCTTGAAACTACCATCACTGAAACGGAGGTGGCCAACGTCACACAGAGAAATGAGAACAAATCTCAGAAACTATAAGTCTTGATCTTCTCTCTTATGCTGTACCCTTGGGTGGGATCCAGCAATCCAGCCGATGATTCAACCCCTAGGACCTGAGGTCAGCTCCTTCCACTACACAAAACTGTTTGTGTAAAACAATCCTTCCCTTAGTTCTTCCTGAGTAGCAGTGGGTGTGTTAGACTTCAGGGCTGAGTGGTCCCCTTATTACATATCTCTGATGATTCTGTAGAAGAGCAGGGAATGTGGGGGTTTGCATCAACCCTGGAGAAACACGTTAGGAGTTAGCACTGAGAAAGTCACTCCATCAGAATTCTGAGAGCCTTGGGGTCTCCCCACCTCTTCACTGTCCTCACCCCCATCTTGAATTTCTCCTTTCATTCTCTGAAGTCCAGCACTTGGGGAAAGTCTCTAGGGCTTATCCTTTCCATAGCTAAAGGAATGCTCCTCCCATCTTGGCAGACCTGTAACCAGCCTCCAGCTCCTGGCACCAGTCCCTCACTCCTAGCTTATCCTTCTGGTCCTGTGTATAGTGTTCTCCAAAATTCTGGAGTCAATAGTTAGTGGAACTTATTCTCTGCTTGGCTCATTTTAATTTTTTCATATTTCAAGTGGAATTTTCAATCCAAAGCCTTCCAAGTCTAGAATTTGGATTCCCCCCCCCACCTCTCTTTCCTGTTTACTGTGCAAAGTGGGTTCTCTGTAAATAAATGCTTTTCTACATAAAAAGCACTAAGAAATAGTGTGCGAAATTTACCATGCATGCTGGGCAAGGTATTCTAGGATTCTGCAGGAGATGCCTGTCATGGTTTAAATGAAAATGTCTACTCCCATAGGCTCAGGTGTTTGAATATTATCTCAAGTAGGTGGCTATTGGTGGAGGCTTAAAATGTATAGCTTTGTTGGAGGAGGTATGCCGCTGGAGGCAGATTT
The DNA here is from genome assembly GCF_900095145.1 of Mus pahari. NCBI lineage: Eukaryota > Metazoa > Chordata > Mammalia > Rodentia > Muridae > Mus > Mus pahari. Next base: position 84,542,118 of record NC_034590.1, on the reverse strand, counting down.
TAAGGTTTCAAGGCTCTGAAAACTTCCCAGTTCACTCTCTTCTAACTGCTTGAGGTTCACGATGTGTGTGAGGGGGTCAGCTCTCAGCTTCCAGATCCAGCCACCACGTCTGTGACATGCTGCCATGCTGTCTCTGGTATGATGGGCCCCATCCCTTTGATGGAATCATAAACCCCAAATAAAGCCGTCCTTTTATAAGCTGCCTTGGTCACACTGTTGTGTTACAGCAACAAAAAAAGTAACTAAGACAATATCAGAGTATGAACACCATGAAGGTGGACCCTTTAATTATGCAGACATGTTCCTTCCACCCCAAGTGTGTGCTACACCCATCATATGGGAGTCAGCAGAGCATTGTGGGAGAAAAGAAAAGGGTTACTTGAATAGAACTAAGGGATCCCTGTAAGTTTCCTATCCGTATAGCACACTCTCAAGTCAGTGGGATTTGGAAAAGGATAGCTTCAGACAGAAGGAGTATCCTGTGCCAAGAAGGAGAGGCATGGGATCATGTACTATGGAGGTGGTGAGTTGCCAAGTGTAGCCAGAGGGTAGAGGTGAGTTTGAAAACGACTGGGTAGAATTCAGAAGCCTGCTGGAATGCTTTTGCCTGTGGCTTTATCAGCTTTATACTCCAGCAAATCAGGGCAAAACATTCTTCTTTAGTATGCATCCAGTCACACCAAGGAGTGCTATACAACTGAACAGAGCCCCCACCCCCCACACCAGGCTAAAAGGAATACAAAACTAGTGCACTCTATAGTTTCAGCCCAGCTACAGATGGTAAGCCCCGCTGAACATCTCATAGGAGAGACTGAGCAGGCCTCCTCTTTCAATCAATTAAACCTCTGGCTCCCACTCCAAGGTCTCAAGACAAATAGCTTATCCTTTTCTTCCAAACAGCATTTTCTCTGAAAGAAGAAAAGAAAGAGAGGAGGAAGGGATGAAAAGAGGGAAGAATATGGGAAGGGAAGGGAAGGGAAGGGAAGGGAAGGGAAGGGAAGGGAAGGGAAGGGAGGGAGAAAATGAGAGAAGAAAGGAAGGAAAGACGGTAGGAGGAAGGGAGGGAAGAAGAAAAACTAGGATGCTGAAGGCCAAAGAAAGTCCAAGGGAAAAGAACCAAGTCCCATTGCTAAGCTATGCATGTTAAATTTCTCTTACGTGAAGCTCCCTAGAGAAGGGCTTGTTCATTCATTAAATGTCTCTGGGGGATTCGGGATGGGGGACATACACATAAGAGTCTGGTTGTGTGTGCCCACATAAATGAGTGTAGATGCTGACCAAGAACCAGTGACTTTCTTTATCACTCTTCACCTTATTGCCTTGAGACAGAGCAATGACCTGAACTAAAAGGCTGCTGTTTGGGTAGGCTGGACAGCCCAGGATGTGCCTGACTTCACTCCCCCCCCCCAACACACTCCCCAGTGCTAGGGTTACAGGCACTATGTGGGTATTCCTGGAATTTTATATGGGTGATGAGGATTCTACCTAAGGTCCTCATGCTTGCAGACCAAGCACTCATACCCACTTAGCCATCTCCTCAGGCAATAAACACTTATTCATCCAACAACCACTTACAGAGCTCCTATAGTATACATTGTAATCATAGACAAGAGAACCAATATAAATGAGATACCCATTTAGTCCTGCGTGCTGAAGACACTCATGATTGGATAAGGTGTTATATTCCCCATCAACTAAACTCTAAATCTCACTTGGGTAAAGGAAGAAAAAGAATGAAATTATTTCTCTAAAACAGATCCCTGTCATAGACAATTGCTGGAGGTGGGGTGGGGAAATGAGCTTATGAAATATAAGCCAGGGAAGAATTGATTCCTCAAAAGTGGGGGAGGCACCCGAAGATGAACCAGCTCTGAGCCTCAGTTTCCCAGGCTTGCATTGGAAGAATGAGCTTAGAGGGAACTTGGAGCAACAACATTCAATACCTCTGTAGCCCCAGTTCCCAGAAGCGTACAGGAATTTATATTCAACCTCATCTTAAAAATAACTACTGAATCACTCCTGTCTGCCTTTTCAAGGTCACACACCATGTTGTTGTGGATTTCTCCTGGGAAACAGGAGAAGGGAGGGAACTTAATGCTAGCTTTGATTGGTCTGCCTTTTGGCTTAAACAACAGGAAAACATACAATTATCCCATTGACAATTACAGTCTTCACTCTTCACCACAGTCACAGAAAATGACCCTCAACAGCAGAACAGCAGCCACAGAACAGAGTGCACATATGTAAGCCATTACTGACGCAGAGACAGGCTGACCTACAGTGGCCCCCACTGGGTCACCATAGTAAGCTGGGCAGCCAGAGGAACACTCATCAATAGTACAGAGGACCCTGAGCCTTGGTCATCTCAGACTTCTGGTTCAACAGAATTCTCAAGACAAAGAGATTCATGCTCAGTGAAAAGTCCCAAGAGCTGTAGATCAAACTCAATTAGACAAAAGGGAAGTCACTGGATAGAGTGTGAGTTTCTTGCTGGCAGGGACCATATCCAACAAGGTCATTACTAGTCCTCAGCTACACTGTACCATACAAGATCTGTGATTTACATTCAATAAATACGTGTACAATAATTTCACAGGAGGTTAATAAACACAGGACTGCTTACATGGCTGAGTATGTGATATATTGCCCCAAGAAAACTGGGAAAACAGACTGACTTGAGTCTGACCAGCACTAAAAACATCCAGGTTCTACTACTCAGCAGCTCTGGCAACCTCTCAAGCCTCAGTTTCCCCATGGGATGCAGACTTGTCAGTGTTTTCAACCTTTTTCTTTACAGAAAGATTTGTTACTGAGCTGATGGAGGCATCACATTCTGATGTCTTTAGCTGTGAAACCATCTGTGCATATCCTCAGATCCCCTCCTATCACTGCCTTTATTCAGAGAGAAGCTGGACAGAATGGATTTCCTAGAATGGGATGGTTACTGCTGCTGGCCAGCTTGTTTGGTTCTCAACCTTCCTCATGCTGCAACATGCAGTTCCTCGTGTTGTGGGGACCAACAAAAACTGCATTATTTTATTGCTACTTCATAACTGTAATTTTGCTGCTGTTTTGAATCTGATATGCAGGGTATCTTATAGGCAACCCCGAAATGGATTGCAACCCAAAGGTTGAGAACCACTGGTCTAGAGTGTCCTAGGAGACCAACCTCTCCCCATGGCTATGGGCAAATTTCTAGATGGAATTGATTGATCTAGGAAGACACACCAAAAACATAAGCAGCAGCATCCTGTGGATTTGAAGGAAACAGAGAAAGCAAACTGAGTATCATTATTTATCTCATTTGTTTTCAACCTGTGGGTCACAGCCCTTCTGGGGCAAAACTATCTTTCTACAGGGGTTAAAGACCATTGAAAACACAGATTTACATTGCAATTCATAACAGTAACAAAATTACAGTTACAAAGAAGCAATGGAGATAATATCACGGTTGGGGGAGTAACCACAACCCAGGAACTGTATTAAAGGGTCTCGGAGTTGGAAGGTTGAGGACCACTGCTCTGGTACTATCTGCTTCCTGACTGTGGACACAATATGATCAGCTACTTCACATTCCTGCTAACCTGTCTTCCCCTTCCATAATCAGCACCCTCAAACTGTGACCCCAAATAAACCCTTTCTTCTTTAAGCTGGTTTTTATTGTTGTTTGTTTGTTTGTTTTTTGTCACAGTAATGAGGAAGTAACTGATGCATAGAGTTTATTTGAGCAAAGCATGGCTCTCTCACTGGCAGCACTGTTTTTTTGTTTTGTTTTGTTTTGTTTGTTTTTTGTTTTTAATTATTATTTTCTTTATTTACATTTCAAATGCTATCCCGAAAGTTCCCTATACCTCCCTGCCCCTGCTCCCCTACCCACCCACTCCCACTACTTGGCCCAGGCCTTCCCTTGTGCTGGGNCATATAAAGTTTGCAAGACCAAGGGGCCTCTATTNCCAGTGATNGCCGATTAGGCCATCTTCTGCTACATATGCAGCTAGAGACACAAGCTCAGGGGGTACTGGTTAGTTCATATTATTGTTGCACCTACAGGATTGCAGCCCCCTTCAGGTCCTTGGGTACTTTCTCTAGCTCCTCCATTGGGGNCCCTGTGTTCCATCCAATAGCTGGCTGTGAGCATCCACTTCTGTGTTTGCCAGGCACTGGCATAGCCTCACAAGAGGCCGCAATATCAGGGTCCCTTCAGCAGAATCTTGCTGGCATGAGCATTAGTATCTAGGTTTGGTGGCTCTTGAAACCAGAGTTCACAGGGCTGTACCAAGGCAGCATGCGCAGTGAGCTCGACCACACATGGAGACAGAACATCTCCCTGGCTGGTCAGAATGGAAGGACTCCAGTCAGAGTGGCTGGTGGCTTCTGAAAATCCTTGTTTTGATTTTACCCTTTCCCCTGAACTTCACTTTGCCTGCTGTGAAGCAGAGGAGTGGTCCCAGCCTACTGGTTTCTGCATTCCTCTCCAGTGACAGAGCAAGGTGGAACCTAAAGTCCTAGTTAACTGGACCTATTTACCATTCTGATTCCAAAGCTCCCTGTGAGGTGAAATGAGCTGCCACCACAGAGCCAGCCTTGAGATCCATTTAAGCACTCTCCCTCGCACAAACACTGACCTCCACGGGGCTTCCCAACATCTATCCTGAACTTTGAACGCCACCTCAAAGGCTGCTTCATGGAAATAATAGTGATTGCATAGCCAAGGTGAAAACTCCAGGAGCAGCAACATCCTGTGTATGTGAGCCAGTGAGGTGAGGGGGCGTGGCTAAGGCCAGCTCTTTATCCCGCTGTGTATATGAGCCAATGAGGTGAGGGGGTGTGGATAAGGCCAGTCCTTTACCCAGCTGTGAGGACTATAGTGCAGTTCACCAAGAGAGAGGCTTCTGCTGCATGTAACAGTAGTCTCTGCTACTGTTTGCCAACAATCTAGTATCTAACTAAACAAACTAAGCACTTCTAATATTCTGAGAGCATGAACTAGCTTTCTCTGTGAGCAAAGCCCCAAAGTACAGCCCAGAACATGCATGATGGGTCTCCAGACCCAGTGTTTTATTTCATTTTGTTTTGTTATCTCCCAGTATTTTCTTATCTTTCTGTTTCAGTTTTTGTGTTTTTATTTCAAGATAGAGTTTCTCTTTGTAATCCTGGCTGTCCTGGAACTCACTCTGTAGACCAGGCTGGCCACAAACCCAGTGATTCACCTGCCCCTGCCTTTTATTAAAAGAGTCAAATTATCTTCTGTGTATTCACCTACCAACCATCATCTATTAATATATCTTTCTATACAACACACACACACACACACACACAATCTATTCAAAAATCAAATGAGCAGCATGGAAATGAATGTGAAGTAAAACAGCTTCCCTGGCAGTTCTGGCGGAAAGTTTCAGATACAGAAAAGGTGAGATGCAAGTGAAACAAAACAAAACATGACAAAACAGAACACACGGAACTCCACAGAATTATGTTTTCTTAAATAGTCTATCAAAATGTCTCAAAAATCAGAAAAGAAACAGTATTTTAATGATTGCTGGCTGATGGAGCTAAAGGCAAAGTCCCTATGATGATGGAGTATATAAAGGATCCAAGTCTAGCCCAGCTATCAGAAGTCTGGAACATCAGGTCACACAGCTCCTCTAGAGACCAAGCCTACGTATGTCAGAGTCACCAACTGTCCCAGTACCTGAGCCTAAAGAATGTCTAGACACATAGGGACTTTATGTCAATTGGGGCAGTCACAGCAACAGCTCATCAGGCACAGATCTGGCACCCTGAACTTCTACCCCTGCTCTGGTTCAAACCTCTGTGGCCTGCCAAGTCAAACACGCTGTGTGAACCTTCTGGTGGCCTCTCATCTCTCATCCAGTCTAAATACACTCAAACCTTCTGTCTTTATACACTGCTTAACCACCTCCATACCTTAGCCCACACCAGTCCATTCAAAGCAACTAGTACCTCCCAAGGACCCGATCTCCTGACAGTTCTCTTCTGGGTAGGCTGAGCTGCATGACTTACTTACCTCTGCTCTTGCAGAGGAATGGAATCCAGGTGGCGGCCTCCAGGCAGTGCCATCATGTTAATCCCAATCTGCAGCAATGCCTGCCCACAGCGGTCCGGACCCTGAAAAGACAGGCCAGGATGGGTCTGTTAAGAGAGGAGGTACAGTGTCTTCACTTCTCAGATCTGGGTTTAAGAAGCCAAAGTAGGTGAGACAGAAGGTCTACCGGATCTCCTCCTCTTCTAAGCTGATTCACACTCTGATGTTCTCACACAGGTAAGGCGGGACTCAGATGTGACCTTCTTTCCAAATCCCTGGCTTACTGCAACCCCCTACGATCTTTCCCTTTGTCCTACTGTCAAATATTTACCCTTTTGGTGTGTGACTGACATTGGGACACACAGGCCAGCAAATATTGTACAGGACATACACATACTTAAAAAGCTGCCAATGCATTCTGCTTTAAATGATGTCATTTCACTTGAACAGCAAGCACAAAGCTCAGGATGTGACCTCAAGCTCAGTTCAGGCCACTGAGTCATGACAGAGTAGAGGAACTAAGTCATAAAGGAACTAAGTGCAGAGCAGAGCTGACATGCAGAGGAAAAGTGTCTGGGTCCCAGATCACAAACTCCCTGTAGTCTGGCCCACCTCTACACTTCCTATATCTAAGATCATATCTATTCTTGTCGGCTAAGTCAGTGGACATAAAGGTCTCTGCTCTGTTCAGCCAATAGCGTGTCGATAGAAAGATGTGAATGGTTTAGAGACTTCCAGTTCTGGAGCTGAGAGTGCACTTGGCTTTCTTGAACCTCACAGTAACATGTTACAGGGTTTGTCCTCCTCCCTCATAAAATTAACTACCCAACTGTTGGTCTCCTCTGACATCTCCCTTACAGTAAATTTTCTCTATATTCCCTTTTCACTTTCTCCCTGTAAAGTAGACCTCTAAAGCAAGCAGAGAGTGGATGACTACTGTTTCAACAGCAATACTATTACCCTGGTAGATATATCTTACCAGGCAGGTCCTCATTGTAGCTCATGGATGCACAATTGTGTAGGAACATTGATGACTTTTTTCCTCCCTTAGCAGCTTAAATAGCAAGCCAGCAGGAAGGAACTTCCAGCTCAAATCCAACTTGTTTTCTCAATGTCTTACAACCCAAATGGATGGTGTCTTCGGCAATATGGTTTCACAATCTCGTTCTGGTGGGCAATTAAGAGATTGGCAATTGCCTAATGGTGTTCTGCATCAAGGAGGCCCTAGAAGGTCCTAGAACACAGAGAACACAAAGGAAAGACCCAGTTTCCCTGGATAAAATCTAACTGTGATGATATGACAGTGTGAGAGCATTCTATCTTACTTCTATCTTTATCATGAAGAAAAGAGGAAGAACAAACAAACACATTGAAGAGGGAATTGTGGGGCAGTGGACTGTGCCACCAGACAGAAGAACTGGTGAGATCGTAGCAAAGTTCAGAACCCCGATAAAACTCATGACTGAGAACAGCAGGTGTTCAGACTAGCTCCTGATCAGATTCCTGTCCTGGAACACATGACCATTGACACCCCACTAAGAAGACTATGACAACCAGTCACATAGCATAGAACTAAGCCAGAGCCCCGGGCTCATCACAGACCCTCAGGCTCCTATTTCCAAACCCTCGAGGTCACCAGCAGTGTCTGGGTGCACAGGAGGGTGGCAATCACCATTCTCAAGTCCTCGTAGTTCCCAGAAGCGTCTGGGTGCCCAGGAGTTTGAGAACCACAGCCTCAGTCCCAGTGCCCGTCATTTCTCACCTGGGGAAACATGGGCTGCGACCCTTATCTTAGACTGTGCTTCGCCTCCTCTGAGCAGCATGTTGTTGTCACAGGAGCTTGACACCACAGAGGGGAGGCAAAACACAGACCCACAGGAAATTAAAGCCTATGGTAGGTTAGAAAACTGGAAGGAAAATGGTTGACAAGCATCAAGGTCCTTTACAATGTAAACTGAAGGATTCTGCAAGCCAAGGACAAGGAGACCATAGAACTCTAGAGGAAGCCCTGGATCTGACTCCATTGAATCTGAGGGACCTCAAGGAAGGACAGTAGTTATGAGCAGAAACCTAGTTGCAGACAAATGTTTGAGTTTCTCTGGCAAGATTCCAGAAATATGGCTTGGAGACCACAACATTCTGGCAGCCATTTCTAATCCATTGTCTGTGTGTCTTTAGACAGCAGTCGTGGGTGTTTCATTCACAGCTGCTCAGTAGTGACAAAGGTGTGGCTCACAGGCCAACAACCCTTCATCAGGGTGTTCTCTTGCATCCTGTGTCTTTCCACAGTATTTGGGGACACCTGAAGTTCTTGTGTATCAGTAACCTAGTCAGAGGCTCTATTTTAAGACATCATTTTCAGGGTGGGAGTAGGCACAGGATCCTACACAATGACCACCACAGAGTTAGAAGTCTGTAGACCCACAGCTTTCACTCATGGGGATGACAAACAGATGAGGGAGACTATCTGCAAGACCAGATGGTAAACACCAGACAGTGAACCTAGATGATATTTATGAAGATCCCATAACAGTTTTAATAGCTAATATTCATGGAGCATGAGCTGTGTTCCAGATACCCTTTTAACTGTTTCATGTACAATTAACTCATGGTGTATTAGTATCCTGTTATAGAGGAGAGAATTGTGTACTGAAGACCACGCACTAAAATTCCAATCTGAGACTGGAAGAGCGGTGCTGAGCACATGAAGGTGATGAGCAGTGTGACTCCATTCCTCAGAGGTTATGCCCATCCCCAAAGGCCCTCACTAAAAGCCCCAGCTAAAGTATCAAGTATGGCTGCTAAGCTGCTCAGAATGCAGCTCTCACAGAATTTCCCCACCAATGCCTCCATCTCCTTCTGATGCCTACATATTTCCAGCATCCCACTGCTCTAAGTCCCACCCATCCTCTGAGTGAAGGTTCACAGAGTTAAGAACAATCCAAAGCTACATTGTCTATCAGAAAACCAAGAACCGATTCAGAGAGACACCCTACTTCTTACGAATTATGAAAGAGGGTTTAAACAAAATGGGTGATAAATTCAAACCTTCACTCTACTTAATTATCATGTGACTTTGAACCATCAACACCCCTCTGTGACGCCTTCAACTATGCTTACTCCAGAAGCTCTTTGAGGATTAAGGTCAAGCAAAAGGCTCTGATATTGTGCTTGGGTAGGTGAACAGGGGAGTGTCCTTTTTCTTAGGAAATGGAACTGAGAAATATAGATGAGGTGGGAAGGGCACATGTAGATGTAAACAGGAAAGAGGACTGTTCTGCCCACCCCCCACTACATTGCTGCATGGATTCTCTCTCCTATACTTTCAGTCACTGTGTTCTCCTGGGCACTGTGTCTCCCACACCATGAGTGTCTATTCATGAGGACTTAAAGCCTTGAGTATCTTTGAATTAATTAAACTCAATAGATCAATTTAGGTGGCTTAGTTCTGTTCCCAGTTCCCATTAGAGGCAGCTTTTGCTCATCTCCACTTGGCAAAGGTGACTGGTCTCCTGCAGGAAGTTGAGACTATTTACAGTAAAGTATTCCACTAAAACCAGCAGCAAAGGGTGTTTCTGCTCTTGTCTAATGGGACAATCTGGGGACAGCTCACTGCACAGCGGGTATTGTTTAATCTGATGAGTTCTATACAACTGACCACATGGAAGAGACAGTAAATACCGTGGAAAACACTCAGTTCCAGAAGCAGTGTCAGGAAGCTGCCTGGGGGAGGAGAACTATCAGATACGCTCTGGTCCTTCTTTCTCCAAGACTTCAGAGTGCACAGGCTACAAGTGATAGAACCGTCTTTACAATCCACTCTTTCTGTCTTTAGCTCTCTAGAGCTAAAAAGTCTCTTAGAGAATATGACTTCATTCAGGAACCAAATAGGACTTTTCTAGTGCTTCCATATCTGTTTCCCATCTGCAGGACAGGAACCTTGTAATATTGTAGGCATTACGATAATCCATGGACAAACATCATTCCTTTGGTCTTTAACATATGCCCCTTCTCCCTACATCTGAGAGAAAACCCTACCACTATAAATTTTCATGAGACAATATACAAACAAAAGACTAGGCATTTGTATCCTGAAGTTTTTATAGCAGTAACAAATACCAACCAGCCACTGGAGATGTTTGGGTAAGGAAATGGAATGATTAGAATGGAGCTTCAGGGCAGTGGATGGACTCGAGAAGGAAGAACAGCATCGAGGACTTGATTTAGAAGATGATGGAAGCTTTCAGAGAGAACACTAGAGCCCAATGAACATGGTATAGAAAAAGAAAGAATAGAGAAAAGCTTTTCAGGTAACAATGAATCTCCTTCAACATCTGATCTTGGGATCTCAGATCTGGGGTAAGAATGGGGATAGCCATTGGAGCCATCCCTGAGTTAGTAGCTGGGATGCCGGGCATCCTGCAGCAATTAGATACTTCAAGGACTCTCATTCCCAGGGGAGGTGCAAGAAACCAAGCAATCTGCCACCTGGCCCTGTGTAACAGACTGAGTCTCATGAAATATAGAAAGCTCTGGCTCCCTGGAGAAAGCCGTGGTGACTCCTCACAGCTGTCAGACCACAGGGGCCAAGAAACAGGCAGAGAAGACCTCAGGACTCACAAAACAAGTCTTACCCCCTCTAGGCCTCCACAACCCTGTGTGACAAAGAACAGCTTCAGCAAAGCACACACAGGGTCTCAATCCTCTGCTTGATGAACTGAATCTATCTACCTTCGAGACTTTACCTAAAGGGCCACAAAAATTCTATCAGTGAAACTATATCTCAAAGTAGTCAGGACAGAGGCTGTGGTCACCAGGAATAAACAATCCAGTCTTCCTAGGAGACCTTAAATCACACTCTTAGGATATTAGAACTAACGGGAAGCCAGGGGACCAGTCCCTCGACACAGTAATAAGAGCAATAACCATGAAGAGAGGAAAGTGAGGCATACTTAATGGCTGTAAGACACTGTTCTAAACACTGTACACTTAGTCTTTAGAAGAGTTCCCTAAGTTAAGTCACTGTGTCATCCCTGATTTTCAGGTAAGTGACAGAAACAGGGAAGAGGCAGAACAGACCTCAGGACTCACAAAACAAGGCTTTACCCCCCCACCCCCACCCAGGCCTCCACAGCCCTGTGTGATACACATACAGAGAGACAGGTTCACAGGGAGGAAAATCAAGATCACTAAAGATCACAGCTATGCTTCAGATATACACACATGTGCAGTAAACTGCTTGTTATCCTCTAGAAAATCCCAATAAACCTTTGCCTAGAAGAGCTGTAGGAAGACCAACCTAGGCCTCAGTATCTGCAGGAGAAAATCAATGGAGCTTTGGTGACCAGTTATAAATCCGATACATCCATGTCTGCTTTTATTATTTGCTGTGGTTATCAAGGACAGGGAAGCAGAGTAGTAAGGAAAATAAATGCAAGGGTCTTGATTGTATACTGTCCTTTGGAGTGAGATAGATCAGATAAGTTAGTTCAGGCATGTGTTTGCATCTCTAGAGAGAAAGAGAAAACTATTGTGTACTTGCTGGTTTGATGTTAACTTGACACAAGCTAGTCATCAGAGAGGAGGAAGCCCCAATTGAGAAAATGCCTCCATAAGAGCCAGCTATAATGCAGTTTCTTAATTAGTGATCAATGGGGGATGGCCCAGCCTGTTGTGAGTGGTACCATCACTGGGCTAGTGGTCCTAGGGTTTATTAAAAAAAAAAAAAAAAAATCAGGCCGAGCAAGTCATGGGGAGCAAGACAGTGAGCAGCATCCCTCCATGGCCTCTGTATCAACTCCTGCTTCCGGATCCCTGCCCTCACTGCTTTTGATAATGAACTATTGTATGGAACTATGGGTAAAATAGACTCCTCCCCAAGTTGGTTTTGGTCATAATATTTCATCACAGCAAGAGTAATTTTAAGACAAATGCCATTGCTGGCAAGATGTTCCTACTGGAACCCATGTTTCCCAATGCCTGGTTTATAAACCACCCATTCTCTAAATGGCATAATCCATCCAAGCAAACCACCATGTGGCCTCCACCAAATGTCTTGTTTAGAATCAGGAAACCCATGGCTGCCTCCATAGTGTGTCTTGAAATACAGTTCCAGAGCAATGATTACCCAGCTTCCCTGTGCTTTGGAAACTGCACAGGAGCCTGTTGTTCCTGGCACTTAATTAAGCTGAGGATTCTTGCCAAAGGCTATAACTGAGGACTGATGACCTGAACTCTGAGACCTGAGGTGGAATATTCCCTGCAAAGGGGCTTGCCTGGGTTTTTGAGCCTCACCTACCAGAGCTCTGTGGACTAAGAATATACACTAAGGAATTAGACTTCCAAGTTCACATCAGGTTATATTTTTCTATAAGACAGAATTATATAATTAATAAAATGACAATTCTGTATATACCAGTGAATGTGAATATATATATATATATATATATATATATATATATATATATATATGCCATGTCCCTTTTGGCGAAAGCACATAAATGCAGAAAGAAGCCAAAGGTCATTCTACCAACTCTACTCTAAGTATTCAAAGGCCTTTTCATCTTCAAACTTTAAATGATTACTTCTTACTTTCTAACTTTCCCTGATATAAATATTATCCAACTGCTCAAATGTTGCTTATCTTTGATTTGCAGAAAAGAGAGACCTTCCCCACTGGGCTCAGATCCCAGGGTGCTAAAATTAACCATCACCATGTTCTAAGCTAATGACTTACTGGTTGTAACTGCCTCGAATGGACATAACTCTCAGATAAAGGCCATTAGAGAAAATTGAATAGCTCCAATGTGGTGAAAATTTATTTCATAAATCACATTCAGAGGTCACACTGGGCGAGCTATTTCCCTTTCTGAGTCATGCTGAAGGCCCAAGTTGAAGGGGTCTATATACTCTTGAGAGGGAGGACGTAGGAAGGAAAATTTACAACATCTTATATTTTCATGGATGCATTGTTTCTTTCTTCTTAGTCCATGTGAGGATGATAGCACAAGCCAGGCTTCTCTGACCCCTTCCCTTCCCGACCCTCTGCACTGGAGGTAGCACAGAATACAGAAACCACAGAAATCTGTGACTGTTTCCACTTCAGACCCTCTAATCTTTGTGGGATTTTTTTTTTTAAGACTGGAAAAAAAAATAACTGTAAAAAAAAAAAAAAACTGTAAAATCAGACTGGAACCCATTCTGTGTCCTAAGATTATCCTAAGAGCATAGTGCCTGTATGACACTTCAGAAGCTATTAACAATCTAAGAATCTAAACTACATGAGAAGTTTCATGGCATCCCTCTGTGTGCCTGATTTCTTACCGAGAAGTCAAAAATCTGTTCTCTCACCCCGAAAGGCTAAAGGGCAAACTCTATTAAATGTATTGGAAAGAAGCAAAATGAAATTTGAATATAAAGAAAAATTAGTACTTAGAAATTACTATTGTTTGAACATTCAAGTTCCCATCAGGATGCATAAAAATCTAATCGCCAATGTGTTAACTGGGAGGTAGAGTCCAGGGAGATAAATAATCATGAGAGTGAAATCCCTGAAAATGGATGGCTACTATTATATAAAGGGCTCTCAAATATGGATTTGCTATCTTGATCTTTCTATATTCTGCCACATGGGGTCCAGCCCTTTTTCCCCTCTGGAGGATGCAGCATTCAGAGATCTTCTTGGCAGAAAAGAAGTACTTCTCCAGATACAAAGCTGGGGGGGGGGGTCTTGATACTAGATTTTCTAACCTCACATTGTGAGACAATACATTTCTACACATACTAATTATAGTCTTGGCATTTGGGGATAGTAGCATAGGACATAAAGCATGCTTTGAATGAACACAAACACTAAGATATTTCTGTGATTAGCAGCTTTAGCCCTAAAGAAACAGCTACCATCCCAGCTCACACAGTGTGACCAAAGGATTATGGGACATTCAACAGAGAAGTAAATCTGAATCAGAACCTTGGCTCAGTCACAATGGTAAAGTATTCTCACTAGCTTCTTAGTGAAAAGAAATCATAGACAAGACGTAACCAACTCTGAGGCTTGACACATTCTGAGTTTATAAACAGAATAAGCCAGAGTATGTGTAAGCATCATCATTCTCACCACGCTATTGACATTGCTCCAATGTGCATAGCTAAAGAAGCCTTTAAGGGGACCCTAACCAAAAAAAATCCCATTTTAAGGGGATGTAAGATGCACTGTCTGCATCTGCCTACTTAACTACATAGACCTCAAACATGAAGGCCAGAGCTCTATAGAATACTACATTACCAACACTTATCAGTATTTCTAGAGCACCACATGTCACAGCAACACTTGAGCAGTGCCTACAGTGGAGCAGGAGCTCAGTCAGCATGAGAGTGGACTTGAATAATGTCCTATCCATTGAGACTTTGAATCTGTCTCCAAGATGGCCGTCTCTACTCTCACACATTCGTGCATAATAATAGTGTTTAACTGGAGCCATCTTGACTTTTTATGAAGCAACAGGGTGTCTTTCATTTTACTATATCTTCAATGCAATGAATTGTTATATCTGGCACTTAACTATGTGCCAGGAAGTTTTCTAAGTGTTTTGAATAAATAAGCACATTTCCTCCCCCCCCCCAAACATCTAAAACAGTCAGTGCCGCTGTTGTCCATACTTCAGAGAGGTAGAAGGGAAAAGAGCCTTAACTCTATATCATGGTTAAAATGTTGAATGGGGATAAAACACCACTTTCTCTGCCAATCCTCTACAGCTTATCACTGTTTTTCAGCAGCTAATTTTTAGTTGGCAACAGAGCCCCCCTCCCCACCCCTCTCTCTTTCGATTTGTTTATTTTAGAACCCCTTTCTTACACAGAAAACTAACAGTATGTTTTTCATTCCAGTAAAATGATAGATCAGATAGCCTAAATAGTTCTCCATGAAAATTGCTTTCTTTAAGTATTGAGATATTTATAGGCATCAGTTACTACTCTTGTTTCTGTGACAAAATATCTGACAAAGCAGCTTAAGGAACTGAAAGGTTGATCTTGGCTCATGCATGGTTGTGCAGCCATCATGTTAGGAGGTCACAGCTGCAGGAGGACAAGGCTCATGTGTCCTCAATCAGGAAGCAGAGTGATGAATGCCCCCAGGTAGCTTTCTCCTTCTTCCCCTTTTTATTTAGACCCAGACCCTAAACCAAAGCATGCTACTACCAACATTTAGGATGAGTCTTGGCTCCGCAATTAAACCACTTTGGAAATGCATCATAGACAAGTGTCTCCCAGAATCTTCTGAATCCAATGAAGCTGACAGTCTTATTCAGGGTTTCTATTCCTGCACAAACATCATGACCAAGAAGCAAGTTGGGGAGGAAAGGGTTTATTCGGCTTACACTTCCATACTGCTGTTCATCACCAAGGAAGTCAGGACTGGAACTCAAGCAGGTCAGGAAGCAGGAGCTGATGCAGAGGCCATGGAGGGATGTTCTTTACTGGCTTGCTTCCTCTGGCTTGCTCAGCCTGCTCTCTTATAGAACCCAAGACTCCCAGCCCAGAGATGGCACCACCCACAAGGGGACCTCCCTCCTTGATCACTAATTGAGAAAATGTCTTACAGCTGGATCTCATGGAGGCATTTCCCCAACTGAAGCTTCTTTCTCTGTGATGACTCCAGCTGTGTCAAGTTGACACAAAACTAGCCAGTACACTGGCAAAGAAGATGAACCACTCTATGGCCTTAAAACATGTCACTGATCTGGTAAAGATAGATAGATAGATAGATAGATAGATAGATAGATAGATAGATAGATAGATAAAAAAATCTGGAGAGGTCAAAATAGGATGAGGTATCAAAGAGAGTTTTCCATTGACAGCATCTGTGAGATGCAGCAGCCATCAAGCATGTGTTTCTTTTGTGTGGAGAGCAAGGGAAGCAGGTACTAAAGCCTAGAGATGCCCCAAGAGGAAGAATCAAATACAAGTCCATAAAAGAAGAAAGGCAATGCATAGGAAAATGAGAAATGAACCTTCTCTGCAAAATGTCAACCGTAAAAGCTGAGAATTAATCACCATGGCATGACCCCCATAGAAGTTGTGGGCTGGCTTTGCATAGCCTGTTAGGGAATTGATGACAGAGCTCAATTAGAAAATTTCATTCCAAGAAACAAAATAGAGTTCTTGGAAACAGATTCAAGAAACAAAGGCTACAAATTATAGTCATGCAGCTCCAAGAAAGAAACAAAAAGAAAAGATGTAATAGTGTGTCAAATGATAGAACAAAGGAATGATCCAAAATACAGCTAAGAGGACAAACTCTTAAAAATGAGAAAACTAAGGCTAAGGGCAAAAGGTGGTGTAGTCTAGTGATCATTTCATCACTGTTCCACGGAAGGTAAGAGAGCACATGTATGAAGCAGCATTCAAAGAGTAGCATTCAAATCCAGAAATAACAATGAATATCAAGCAAAATAAACACAACAGGGGCATGCATCTTAGAAAATTAAAAAGACTAGAGAACACCAAAGACAAAAAGGATTTTGGATATACCCAAAGGTAAGCAAATGACACTACACAATGATTAGCATGCTGGACACATCTAGAGAAAAACAGGAATTAAGTGAACAGAACTGTTTAGCCTGGGTGTGTATACCTGCACACACACACACATACACCACACACACACACACACACACACATACACACACACACATACACCACACACACACATACACACACACACACACATACCATATACATACTGTACACATACCACACATACCATACACATACTGCACACATACCACACACACACACACACACCACAAAATATTTTAAAAAAACAGCACAAGAATGAAGATATATAAACCAATCTTATATATAACATAAAATAAAATAAAATGTGCTAAATTACACAACAAAACCCAGCATTGGTGGAAAGAATAATACAGTCTGGCCATTACAATGAAACTCACCACATTAACAAAGTAGAAAAGTCATGACTACCACTAACAGACAGAAATAAATGGATAAAATTCAATAGTAACTTAGAAAAAGAAAACTTTGGTCAAACGAGGACTAAAAGGGACTTTCCTTAAACTGGCTGATTGATCAGTGGCCTCTTTGGTAAAACAGTATCATGAATACAATGCTTAATCCATTAAAAGCAAGTCCCGTGAGAGCAGATGCTCAATTTTACTACTTGGATTCATTATTACATTAGAAATCTGATCTGGGATAGAAAGAAAGCTGTGTGTAAGAAGTGTTAGGATCAAAACTGTCACTATGTAGCACACAACCACAGAGGAAGTAGAGGTTAAAACTCACCTCTGCTTTGTTTGCCAACTCACACAACCACACATTATGTAAACCTGATTCCCTGGTCAAACCAAGAATCAATGCATCTGTGTCCACCCAGATACTGTACCAGTAGCTCTTTCTATTCTTCTGAGAATATGGGATGAGTTTGCTACTCATTGTCCATGTACAAAACCCAACAGTGTCTACAAATAAATTGTCCCCAAATTATAAGGAAACTTAGAAAGTTGCCTAAAAATATACAAGATTCAGGTATAGTCCCAATCAACAGCATATGAGGGGAGAGGAGGAAAGACCTTCAACAAGAGAAATAAAATACATAAGGAAAATTAAATGACTCTTCTGTGCAAGCCCCTAATTGGGAAAATATAAAACACTGGTAAAAGATATTAAGAAAGGCCAAGGTCAATCAAGAGCTCATTCAGCATGCAAATGCTGAGAAGTGCCAATCCACCACTAAAAGATCTATTGTATAGATTCAGAGGAATTCCAGATAAACCCCAACAGGATTCTTCCTCAGAATCTGACAGTATGAATATGAAATGCATAGCCAAGATATATTGAAAATAGGGGTCTTTTCCTACTGGTAAGATTTTTTTTTAACTAGTAAATACAAAGGAGTTTTGGTCCTAGAATGAATTTAGGAAGTTGAATAATAATATCAAGATTTACCCAAGGAATATTAAAGCTCGATTAATACCAGTGATGAGGAGACAGAGGGTGATGGATTCAGAACTCACACATCTCCCAATCACAAGGCAGAAAGTGAATGGAACTGGAGAGGCAGACAGCTGCACTGTTGCTTCTGCTGCCCTCATTGCTGCTCCTGAACCCACCTTTACTCCAGAGCAATGGTGCAGCTAGCCTGGGTCAGAGAAACAGGCAGGGTACACTTTTGGAGCCTCTTCTACAGTGATAAGGAATGAGCCCCAGCTCTAGCACCAAGACTATGACAAGTCTTCTAGACTATTCTTGAAGAAGTGGCTTTTTGATCATTGAGACTTCATGGAAACAAATAAGCAAGTCTGTACAGTCCCCAGAGACCAAGCCTTAGGCTAGACTAAGCAATGGACCTAAGCCCCACCCCTGCACGCACACACACACACACACACACACACACACACACACACTCCAAGTGCCTGCTGGAGGCTATGGGTCTTCCTGTGCTGTTCTCTCTCTGAAAGGGAAGGTTTTTCTTGTCATGGTACCAGGCAACTTCACAGCAAAAGCTAGTGAGTCTTTGCACCTCACTGTGATTGAAAACTGTCAGAAACTGTTCTTAAAGAACGCCCCTTGTATGCACTTGGTCCCACCCATGGGCAGGACTTTCTAGTCAACCATCTCTGAGAGCAGTCTCATGCCCATCTTAGTCAAGGTCAAGAGAGAGACATGGTACAGCATTCTCTCTGTTTCAAGCCCCAGTTTTGTGCTAGAGATGAAGAGAGATGAATTGCCCCTTTATAGGATTTCCTCTTTCATTGGCAGAGATATGCAAATGCATAATTAAGTAAAGCACAATAATTTCAGTAGCACAAGTTCATGCCATGGGTGTGGGCACTCTATATGCAGACATCCTGGCAGGACTGTACATACTCTAAAGAAATTTGTGTGTTCTTCTCTTTGGCTGTTGGACTATTGAACAACTGTCGCCAAGAAATGGGAGCTTGCCCAAAAGCTGAGAAGAAAGCGCTGAAGCCTGATGCTGGCCAGGAAAGGTTGTCCCCAGGAAGAATTTACACAACCCTGACAGCTCGTCACAACTTGTCGTTCAACTTTGCAGGAGAGACTGGAACTGAGACAAAGAAAATGGACAGGACCATACTTTGACCAGGACTAGTTAGTTATGCTATTAGTTTCCTTCTATTTAAATGTAAAGCTTCAGTCAGGACCCTGAAGATGGGCTTTGGGAGGTCACTGGTTCTCTTTGTTCGTTCCTCTTCCCAGTGTGACCACACTGGGCTATCTTTCTTGGCTTTGCAGTGTTATTTTAACTGAAGCCTATTGATGATTGAAGCCTATTGAAGCCTTGTGTAGATTGTTAGTGCTGCTAGGGCCCAGACTCCAGTCTTAACAACCTCCATAAGATATAATGGCTTAAGGCCATGTATGCCTCTCCTCCAGGCCTCCAATTTCCCCTATTTAAGAGAGGCTGAGACTGATGAGGGCTTCCTGCAGACTTAATATCTCTACAATCTAATGTCCTCCCACACGGGAAGCTTGTGAATACAACCAGAGACTAGACCCCAGTCCTACGCTACCTAGAATCCAGGCCACTTTATGTTCTCTGTTCAAAGGTGGCTTCAAGTGACAAGAGACATCGAGGGTTTATGCCAATGATGGATTTTCATTTCTCCCACTGATCTCATTAGCCACTTGGGCCCCCATATCACTGCATTCCCAGCTACTGTGCCTCTAGGGACCATCCCAGCAGCATTCCTGCTTCCTGTACCCCAGGGGTCCTTGCCCAAGGGGTCAGTCTTGTTGGCTTCCAGCCCCAGCCTAACCTGCTTGAGCTAATGTCAGTTTCAATCTCTTCAAACACAATGTTCACAGTTGGAACACCCTGGAAACCTTCTATACTTCCATCAGCCCCATATCCCCATGCGGATCTAAGTTCTGCATCCTCCTCACAGATGTCAGACTCTGGCCTCAGCTCTCCCCAGATCTATTATAGTATCACCATCATGTACTCCCTTAGCTTCCAGCCTCAAGAACACTGCCCTATTGCCCTTAGGACAGAACTGCCCACCTTATCATACAAGTCAGCACTTGGTATAAACACGGCCAGAACTTGAAGCTTACTCTGGCCGGCACACCAGGGCTACTGTAAGACTGCAGTGTTGGCTCCATTTATACAAGATTTGCTGAGAATGCTTGGCTTCCTAACTTTCCAGTGACCTCCAATAACACACTTTATTTCCCTGTTAGGGCCAACATCCCACAAAGGTATGTCCATGACAGTCAGTATCTGGCATGGTGTCCCATGTGTTAGAAACCACCAGGCCTGGGGCTGGAGAGATGGCTCGGCCATTGAGAACACTTGTTGCTCCTCTTAGAGGACATCAGTTTGGTTCCCAACACCTACATCAGGCAGCTAACATCAATCTGTCACTCCAGCTCCAAAGGACTTGACAGCTCTGGTGTCTTCCAGCACCCGTACTCACACGTTCCTACCACCGTGCAGACACATATTTGCACATAATTAAAATGAATTAAAATTAAAATTAGAAAACCCATGAGGCCTGGTGGAGAGATCCTATGGGATAGAAAGGATGGATGCTTAGTGAAGACCATGCTCTGTCCCTGGAGTTTCCCAAAGAAGCTCCTAAACCTTCTCTCTTCCTAGCTCCCCCTTCCACAATCTATTCTGCTCGTAGCAGCCAAAGCATGGCAGCACCCTGCTTCACCCTTCGGATGTCACTATCACTCAGACTGCTGTACTGGAATCTGGCTGTCACACCTCGCCTCCTTTAGACTCTTTCCTCACTTCACCCTGTCCCTACTGACCTCCCTCACACATGCCTCAGGGCCCTCACCCTTGCATTTCCGCTCCTAGATGCTCACATAGCCCGCACCTTTCCCTCCTCCAGGCCTCTGCCTGATCTTAACCAAAAGGCTGAGACAATGCTGGTCCTGCTTACCCAAACCTCCCCTGCTCTTGGAGCTCCTTCGCCATCTCTTACATTTCTACATAGCACTGAGAACTGTGTTTGCATCCTGCACATGACCTGCTAGCTGTCCTCCCAAACCAAAAAGCAAGTCCTGGAAGGACTTGATACTGGATTTGCCCTCTCTTGCTTCTCCAGTGTCTAGAGCAATGCACATCCCATAGCAGATACTAAATAGATGCTTGAATAGATGTGAGTGAGTAAAGGAGTCTGTAACATGGACCCTCGGCACCCTGGGCATTGTTCCAAGATGCTGCTATCTGATGGGGCTGCTATTGTCCTCTCCCGCTCAGTTCCAACCCTGTCTGAGACACCAGATGGACAGCATGCACTTGGAGAGCTTTGTAAACGACAGTTCTCAGAAAACTGAAATGACAGCGTCTATAGAGGCCAGGCTGGGGTTACCACTGCCTGGCTTTTAAATGCTGTATTTTAAAGCTTGTTCTCCCCGTATCTTTAGCCTCTCTACAAATTCCACGGGACTGAAGAGCAATCAGTGATAAAAAGATGAAGATAAAGATCGGGTGCCCCGAGGGGACTGTTTGTTTTACTCTTGGGGGCCAGTTCCCTAAGCTTATCATGGAAAGGAGATCAGGAAGGTGGAGAGCAAGATGGGACTCAGGCATGGGAAGCAAGGGATGATCTGGTCAGCGGGGATGGGGCGGGGGGGGGGGGAGACAGAGACAGAGAAAACGCTGCCAGAATTAATTAACGGTTCCTAGGCAGCATGGTGCCCCCACCCCAATGTCTCCTTACCTGAGCCTCTGGGCTGAGAGGACAATAGACTAAAATAATGTAAGAGAGGAGAGGATTCTCAGCTTTGAGTATTGCATATAAATCCAACATCCATTCTTGTTTGTGGATGGCTGGGTAGGTGGCAGATGGGTGGGTGGGGAAGTGACCAAAAGAAGAGGAAACAGAGTGATGAATGACAGGAGAGTGAGGCATGCAAGAATGAGTGAGCCAGAGGGACCACATGGCCTATTCTAGTGCTTGACTCCTTTGTGGGGGTGGGGGGTGGGGGTGATGGCTGGGTCTGTAAGCCCTGTTCTCTGTATTCCCATTGGGTTCACAGCATGCTGGCAGCTGCTGACCCTCATAATCATTCAGGAGACTCATTCGGGCTGCCCGAGGGAGCCTTCCTCCCATGGTAACGACCTTTCACCTCACTCCTATGTTGTATGAGCTCAACAAACCAAAGGTGGGGAAAACAGAGGTCCAGAGCGCAGGAATACCACTGGAGGTCAGCTGCCTGCCCCAGGGCTCTCCTTGGGCTCATACAGGAATTTGATCACCATCTCCACCAATCACCTGGGTGATAGTCCAAGTCACTGGTCCAAAAGATGGTCCATGGTCCAAGATGAATGTTTTAATCTTCATCTTCAAATAAAATTTTCACTCAGCTTTTCCTTCTGTTAAAGAGTATCAACGACTGTCTGCTTGCTCACTAATACTCCATTCATCTACTCACTTAGCCATCTATCCATTCACTCAGTGTGTCCCTGTGGCACGTGTCAGTAATGTCTACCAACCAGGATAAAGCAATGTATAAAAGTGGAATGTCCCAGATAGCACAGAGTACCATAATTTTTTAAAAGTATTCATTATTAGAGTACCATAATTTTTTAAAGTATTCATTATTACAGGAAAACAGAAATCCCTATTGGTAAGGCCTACTGAAGGAGGTACAATGTGTCTTAAAACTTTATAAAATGGGATTTGATCTAGTTGTGGATGTAAAAAATGAACTGAACTGAGGGGTAAGAGGAAACTGCTCAGGTGATGACAGAAGGAAGAATATTCTAGGCAGAGGAGCAACCCTGGCAGATGAGGGCGGGGCCAGACAGGTGAGACCTGTAGGGGAACTTGCTCTTTATCTCAAGGTCAGTTGGAAGTAGAGAAATGACAAGACTAGAATTGATCTGAAGTCTCCTTTGGTTGCTCTGCAAAGATGAACTGGAGGGCAGCCAGTATGGACATGATTGAATCACTCAGGTAAGAATGGTACCTTGAACTAGGGGATGCTGGTGATGATGGAGAGAGATGATGGGCTTGAGCAATACACACCAACACAACAGGTATGGGGGTGATAAGGATGGTGGCCTCATCTCTCTGTCTTGTGCAGCTGCGGGGATCAAAAGATCATTCAATGATATCTGAAACACCTGATAAGTGTCACATGTGCCTAAGACTGACAGTGCAGGGGGGCAATGACAGGAATTCCATTCTGAATATGTTGTGTTTGACAGGCCTTGAAGACTTCAACCTGGGAGAGCCCTTGTCTGCATCTGTGCCACTTTCTGCATTCATCAATTACTGTGTAGTACTGACTCTGCCTTGACCCCCATCTTGGCTCAGCTCAGACCCCTGTAATTATTCCCTGTGGGACTAAAACAAGCCCCTTCTTCTTTCCCCTTCCAACTTCTCTTCACATATAAGTCTTTTTGAGATATTATCTCCTGAAAGAGGCCCTTGCTGAACTACCCCCACCCTAACACAGCCTCTCCCTGTTACATCAGGCTCACAGGGTTATTGCTTCTAAAGAACACTTAGCAATATGCTGTGTTGGTTCACTGTGTAAGAAAATAGACATGCATGTCCTAGCTCTGCCAAAAGAGCATATATACCAATAACAAGGGCATAGGTCACCTCCAATTGGGTTTCTAAATGCCATTCCCCCATAAAAGAAGCCTGGGCTCTTCAAATGAATGGCTAATTCTAAGGCTGGAATAAGAAAGGATCAAATTGAACCCTAACTTCTTGCTGCATCAGATAATAAGGAAACAGTCATAGAATCATGGAAACAAATTGAAAAGAAACAGAGGTCAGCTTATAACAGCTTCCCATTGACTGAATCTGAGATCATGTGGCCAACAAACTAAAATAAATACAACACTTGACTCATCCAATGAATTAAGAGTATATGAGACCCTAGTGACAGAAGAAAGGGAAGAATGAAAGGAAGGAGAAAGTGAGTAATCTGATAGTAGAATAATGATAAATAAATATAAAAGAAATAATGAATTCAAAATTATGCTTGATAAATATGTTTGATGGCAAATATAGTATGACTATATTCTCAAAATATCTCTCCACAAGGCACTCATTAACTGAAGAAAACAGCAATTTCACTGTGGAAATGATAAACATCACCTGAAGTGAGCAACGACAGCCTCGGGCACCAGGAGCCAGAGAAGTCCCTTTCCGTGGCTTACTGAAATGAAGGCTCTAGAGAATACATTTGCCTGCCCAAAACATGCAGCCTGACTCAAGCCATGCAGAACCCCAAACACCCAAATTAGAGGATACTCAATGTAATGACCACCTGCACTTTTCAAAACCAAAGGGTCAAGCAAAAGAAAGCAGAGGAGACTAAAAAAACATGATAGCTAGCAGTGTCCCCAGACTAGATCCAGGAGGAGGATGGTGTAGCCACAAAGATGATGTCAAGGCTGTGATCTTTATTGTCAACTGCACTGAAACTGAAATTAACCAGGAGACACACATCTGGGCATGCCCTTGAAGATGTTTCCAGAAAGACTTAACTGAAGAATGGAGACCACCCTGACTACGAAGGGGAAGGTAGGAAGCTAGATGAACACAGCACTGCACTTCTCTGCCACTACATTCATGTCTTCACCAATAAACTACACCCCCTCAAATCACAAGCCAAAAAAGTCCCTCCTGTTCCTTCAGTTGCTCTTGTCAGGAAGGCCACAGCAATGAGCAAGGCGACTTACACAACACAGACTGTACTGAGACAGGAGCCTACCTTTCTCTAAATACACTCAAGGATTTAGGGATGGAGAGGAATTGTATCTCTAATTCATTCTGAGGTTAATAAGAAATATGAAAATTTTTAAATGTGTTCACACATTTAAATAAAAGATATATTATGGTAACGTATTTATAGCCATGAGATATAAATTATACAAGCAGTAAAAGTGAGTATATAGGTGAGAGGGGATTTATTTTCATGTTATTGGAAAGAAAGAAAAGCAGAATGGTTTAAAAGAAAAAAAGGTATGTCATGCAATTAGCTGCAAACCGTGGATCAAGAGGGATTTCTTAACTAGTATTTGAGCCTTTCTACATACAACCCTTGAAAATGTTCAGTGCCTTGCCTAAAAATGCTGTCTGGATAACTGAGCATAGCATCAAGGCCCAATACCCTTCCCAAGCTCCCTGCAATGTCTCCTGTCTCATCTCCATCATTACTGAACACTCCCCAGTCACAGTCACTAAAATCCCCCAAGCTTGCCACTAAGAAATGCTTAGTGAGGGCTGGGGAGATGGTTCAGAGGATAACCACTTGCCATCCAGGCATGAGGTCTGGAGTTTGGATCTCCAGCACATGGAAGCCAGATGGGGACCACAGCCCAGTAGTAATCAGTGCTCAGGAGGCAGAGACAGGATCCCTAGGTCAAGCTTACTGGCTAGACTAGCCAAATGGGTAAGCTCTGGGTTCAGCAACTCAGCAAAGGATGTGCAAAGTTTGAGGAAGACATCCCATAAACACACATGCATATATATATATATATATATATATATATATATATATATATATATATATATATATGTGTGTGTCCATTCATACACACAAACACACACACACACACACACACACACACACACATACAGCCTAGCACCTTAGCACATGTTGGTCTCTCTGCTAGAACATCCTCCTCTTCACTTACTAAAACTTACTAGGTTCCAGGGTGCACAGCACAGGTGTCATCTCTGGAAAGGCCTCTCCAATGTGCACAGTTGAAAAGGAGCCAACCTGTTCGGACCATACCCACAGATAGGCTTTGGTGTGCAGGTCTGTCTTGTCACATGGTCAGATGGTGACTTGGTGACTGGATGCTCCTTCGTCCCTCTATCTCATGTCTTACCTGAACCCTAACATAACAAGGGTTTCAACATGTCAGAAATGAAGTAGTGACTCAGTATTAACTGAACTTCTAGATTGGTCTCTGAGTTCTCCATTATCCTCAAAACGCACAGAGGGAGAGGCAAGGGAAAAGGAGTTTGTCTTTTTTTTACGTAGAAGGAAGGAGAACTGCGGGGAAGTTCAGCTTGCTCACAGCAAGCTCAGAGGCTGAGGAGCACTGGCATCCACCTCTCTTCCAGTCCAGCGTTCTTTCATGAAAGCGGATGGGACAGGAAGCAGGGAGATTGCATTTCAGGGTTTGTTCATTCTGTGAGGGATTCTAGGTTTCTAAGAGCTTTCCGGTTTCCATTATCACTGCTATAATAAGACGCAGCCACTTTACAGGTCAGCAAACTGAGACTGGACATCAAATCTTTCTGCCTGCAAGGCTTATGTGATTTTCTTCTCACATCTCTACTGTATGCTACCCTCCTTGGACTCCATTAGGATAGATGGCCAGGATGAAATGTTCTATTCCACAATGGCATCTGTGAAACTGGCAGGGCATGCAGGCCCACAACGCAGCTCACACTCTCAGACCACAGGCCACACTCCACAGGGTTTCCAAACCCAGATATTTGGTTTGTAAGACTAGCCTTCCATTTTTCCAATGCAAACCGAACACTATACACAATTACTCAGCCAAACCGCTGACGCCTACAGACACTGCATCACGCCTGGCAGAGTCCTGTCTGCCCAAAGACAACCTCAGGGGATCTGGGACACCCCAGAGCTTGGCACTGGGGGTACCTAGAGCTGAAGGAGGGGATCTTGGACTGGCTGGATCTTGGAGCTTTGGTGGAGGCTACATTCCAAGAGCAGAGATTGTTCCAGGAAAGAATAAAACCACAGAAGCCCAATGTCCCCTACCCGGTGTTGTTGGGTGGTAGATCCTTACCTGGCCTCTGAGGCCTTCTCTCACCATGCACCCCTGTATCCCACAGTTGAGGCCGGGAAGGCCAGAGATGCTGCTCAGCCACAATGCTGGTGATATTCACTTCCTCGTAACAGACAGACAAGCCCTCAGCACCTCCCCTAGTTTACCTGAAGGGGTAGTTTTTCCTACTTCTCAGGCTTCCAAAAGGGGGGAGTTCTCTGTCCCCCTCAGTGGCCAGTAGCCATCCACTGCAGCCTCCAGAATTGCAAACCTGGCAAGGAATGATGGAGGGCTCTACCTCTGGGCTTATTTGATTTTGTTATAGTTCTGTCTCCTTATGTCTAAAATTCAAGTATCCATTTCAAAAGGTGACAAAGAGGTTTCACGAAACAAAAGATTCAAGGAAATCAAGCCAGAAAACTAGGAAACTGCGCGTGGCCTTCCCTCTCGAACACTCTGGCATCCTGAAAGAGGCTCTCTTGCTGTTTTAAAACCTACTTCCCAGGTCAAGTTTCAGTGTCGGGAAGCCAACAGAGCATAACCAGAACAAATCCTCGCAGAGGTAGAGTCTCGTCTTTGAGGTTACATTCGTCTAGAAAGGACCAAAGCCACTAAGCCAGGAGCAGGCCCAGGGCATTTCTGCTTTCTCCTTCTGTGGTGAAATACTTCTCATACAGTTGGCCTTGAATATGAGCAATGGCCACCAACACGGTTGGCTTAGCATACCTGGAGAATCAGTCACCCACACAGGGCTTGAAAGGCCACCATCAGGCAACTAACCCCTGCCCTGTGCAAGCATAGCGCTGGCCATGGGGTCTTTCCCAGACACAGCAGCCTCTACAGGTAAAACAAACCTCTCGGCAGAGATCGGGCTTCCACCAGCTTCGTGCTAGCCTCCGCACTGCCCAGTAAGAGCTAAAAATGACTTTCTATCTGACAGACTTGGGGTCCCTTCAGTAGAAAGAGATGGCACTGAACACCATCCTGCAGCCTCCAGACTAAGGGGAGGAGGCAAGATAACCCTTCATGGGCCCCTGCACAGCCTGAACTCCCACATTCTTCACTCCGAGCTCTGCCTCCACAAGGCCTCAATCACGCAGAGGGAAGCAGGGCTGAGACCCAAGAGACACAGTCCTCCCAGCAAAGCCCTGGGCAAGGCAGGGTCACATGGGGAAGGGGCAGTCGTGGGGCCATGGCCAGGTTCAGGGCAAGGATCAAATCCCTTAGGGGATTCACACACTAGGGCTTTTGAGACACAGAGGGGCTGACAGCTGAAGCCCTCAGAGCAAGGGTGCTGATCAATGCCCTGATTCATTCTAGACAATCGCCATTGTCTGAACCAGCACAGAGATTGCCATTATCTCCACCAGCCACTAAGGAGAAA
>NC_034590.1:84505410-84513764 GCF_900095145.1 Mus pahari | reverse complement strand
TTTTTTTTTTTTATTCTCATTTCTTCTATAAAAGATAAGGGAGTTTACAATTAAACAAATGCAGTCTACAAAGTTAGTAAAGTAGAAATCAAACTCAAGCCATGACTCTTCTTAACTTAGTAGAATGGAGCAGCATGAAGTACCAGGAGACCAGACTTGGAAGAGAAAAATCCTTCCTTCTCTCGGCAGCAAGCCTGCTAAGCTCCTCACAGTCAGCCCAGGATTGGGTCTAGGACTGGACCAAAGGAAAGACACACTGGTGGACCAATTGAACCTGAATCATTTCCCATTTCAACAGACTAGGAGGACAGCCTTTAGGCCACCTCACGAACACCGTCGTCCCTAACTTCCCAACCAAAGAAGCACAGTGCGCATGGACACATCACAGGAACCCATGAAGAGGAGGATGCCTAGGGCAGAAGATATTTAGAAGTCATAATGAGATCATAACCGTAAATGTGAGTACCACCCCTGGGCATTTGGAGGCACTCCATGTTGTGTTCCAAGCACTGATATTAGTGCCTCCAGTGATCTCCACATAACTGCTGAAGGTGAGGGAGGGTTGTTGGAAAGTCTGTCCCTCAGCAGCTAAGCAGGGTGACTGAAACCCAAGAACAGAAGGAATGGGTCCAGTCCCACTCAGTATACCATCCCCAGCTGTGCCCTAGGCTCCCTCCCCACTCAGTGCTCTTCTGCAGCAGGATGAACTGAAGTCATGAACTTGAGTCTGGAGGATGCTAAGGCAGCTGAGGCTTACCCACATCCTCCCCTAGCCCCTCTCCCCTGCTGAGATTGGCCTTCTCACCTCTGAAAGAGCAACTGATGTGTTTCACACCCAGACCTTAAGGCCAAAGAGGACCCTGTGGCTGGGCTCTAGACAGCCCTTGTGCAGATAAGGTGAGATAACCAAAGGCATTGTATCGCCTCCTGTCTTAATTCCCCAGCCAAAGCCCTCAGTGGAAAGTATTCCCCTACTGAGACCAGGTTTCTGAAACCATTTTTCAGAGATGACCAATGAAGGATACAAGAAGCAAAAGGGGGTGGGGTTAGAGGTGATGCCAGGGTCAATTCCAGGCTGTGTGGGTTTGCATACGCATTTACCACATGAGTGCATATTGCACACATGCCATTTGTCACGGATGGACAATCTGTGTGGAGTGTGGCTGCACTGTGTGTGTATATGAATGAGTGTCCCCTGTCCCCCTGCCTCTCTGGTTATGTCCACCCCGGCCCTGTGAAGTAGTATCAGTCAGAATCCCACTCACTCTGATACTGGACTAGAGCTTTGAGCTCCAGTGTGGCCCAAAGCCCTGAGAAACCAAAGCTGCATGGCCTACAAGCAAGACACCCCAGGTGAGGACAACAGCTGGGGACAAGTCAGGTCACCCCAGAAAGTGGGAGTTCAGATATCTATTGCTCTTTAGCCCTACCCTTTATCTCTTACCTGTCTCTCAACTTCAACCTTCATCCCGCAGGGTCTGGCAGGTTCTATCCCTGGAGGCCCCTTCATTTCCACTGTCATAGCTAGACCCACCTGTGTGCCACATCTGTGGGAATGCTTCAGGACACACACGCGCACGCATACGCACACGCGTGCACATGGTAGAAAATTCCACATGATGACATCCCAAGCTCGACACACTCCCTCCCACCGACACTCACTCCTACTCACAAACTCTTACTTACACTGACAATCACACCTGCTATCCTAGAAGTCACAACCATGCTAGCAGCTCCAGCCCCAGCCCCTGGATCCAGCCAAAAGGAGCTAGCCATCCCCTCTGCTTACTTACTCTGATTTTACAAGGCAAAAAGCAGTGTGTGCACAGTCCAGCGATGGGTGGCAGCTCACAGCAGCTGGAACTCCAGAGGATAAGCGCAAAGTGGCGGCGGGGGCGCTGGGGACTGCACTGCCGTCGGCCCCCGCCGCTTCCCCCACCCCCAATCCCAGGCTCTTCCCTGGCGGCGCGCACCCAGCCAAAAGTCTGTCCCGCGCCAGGCACCGTGGCCTGCAAGGCTCCGCCGGGACGCGAGGGCTATTTCGGAGCCCCTGGCCACGGTGGAGACCACGCGCTGTCATCTGTGGGAGCTCTGGAATGAGAACGTGGTCGGGTCTAATTAGAGACCCGGCTCACCCCTGGGCTGGGCCATCACCCGGAGGCTCCAGAGCCGGCCAGGCGAGGGCGCCCACATGTGTCCTGCATGCCAACATCTGGAGTGGGAAAGGGACTATGCTGCCACGATAGGTTTTGTGGAGCTGAAAGAAAACAAGGAGAGATTTGGGCTCAATTTATATCCCCGAGGAGGGGACGGTCTCGCTGAACAGCCCCAAGAATGAGACTGGGTTTGTCCACTGCAGGTGCTTCCCTTTGGAAACTCAGTTACCCACTTAAGTCACTCTCCAAATCACAGACTTGCCAAAAATGACAGGGGGTGTTGATGAGAAACCCCACCACCTAACCCTCACCCCTGGGCTGTGTGTCAGATGGCTAAGTCCACAGAAGTCTGGTCCAGGCCCAAAAGCTCTGGAATGCTACATTTTTAGACCAAAAGGAAGCTTCTAGTTCATTCCATCCGATGCCTTCCACTCTGCCATGAATCCCCAGGGTCTGAAAAGTCTCTACGTTGGTAGATTGCCAAGAAAAGACAGTTCTCCACCCCCGGGGCCCTGGCAGGAGCTTTGCTTACATTACATGTGCAGGGAGAGGAGGCTCAGTCCCACCTCTGTGGTACAACATCCTGAGCTCTCTTGCTTCAGGCTCTGGCTGGCACTGCTGCTGCCTGGCCTTGGGCATACCACAGCTTTGACAGCAAATCATTCACTGTGGCTCTCTAGGAGCATGGGGCTGCAGGTGGCGCAGTCATTCCCAGGAAAAATCAAGTTTCAATTCCAGCCTGCTTCCATCCAGACGTCATGACTTTTGTTGTGCAAGAGGACTTCAGTCCAGCATCTGCGGGTCTGTTGCCCTCCCTGGAACATGGCTGGGGCCTCTAGGCAGCATTGACTGGGTGCTAACACTACATACACCTTCCTCAAGTCGGCATGTTGCTGAATCGTCTCTCCATGTGCTACTGGTGGGTGAAGGGTACACAGATAACCCAGACTCTGTCCTTCCTCCACTGCCCACTTTCCAGCTGCATCCGAGTCATGTCACCCAACTACTCTGAGCTTTACTTTTTCCATACATATAATGGGATCATAACCATGTCTCCCTGCTCATAAGGAAGGTTAATAAGGTTTGTAGCATGTTAGAAGTGAGGCTTGAATCTTAAACAGCATCCCTGTTAGCAAGAGGCCTCAAAGGGCTTTTATTTCTGAATCTGGGTCTAATCTTGTACCTATATTTGAGAGTAAGGTTTGCTATATGTACTCTTGAGGAATTTGTGGTTGAAGCTTCAACCCAACACACAAACACATGCACATCACACACACACACACACACACACACACACACCACATATATACACACAGACTCACATGCACATGTGTATACACATGTACACACATAAATACACAAATACATACACACACCCCAAAACACATACATGCACACATAGAGCCACATATGCATAACATGCATACATACATGCACATGTACATAGGAACACAATAAGTATATATACACACATACACATGCATATAGATCCACAGACACATGCATGCACAAATGCATACTCACACATGTATGCACACAAATACACACACACACACACACCCTTCCCAGATACCTACAACACAGCACAGCCTCCTGGACTCCTGCGCTCCCCACAAGCCCCAGTTGCCTGGGCCCTCTCCGGTAGAGTCTCCATCCCCTGGGGGCCGCCTCATGGTTACAGTCTGGGCAGTAGTGATTCAGGTATTCTTACAGAGTCCCCTGTGAGCAGCTTCATTCTCTCCACCCATCCTTCTGGGCCATGGACCTGAGAAGGCCTGAGATTCAAAGCAAAGGCTAATGAGCAGACTTTCAAGGCTGCTCAGAACTAAGGCTGCCCCAGGAGCTCAGAGTTAAAGCATCCTCCTTTGTACCTCCTCCCCTGCCCTCTGTCTGCTTGGCTCCCCTAGTGCTGTCCTGCTTAATTCTTAATGGAAATTCCATCCCCTTAGCAGGCTTTAGCTGGCTCAGGGAGCCTAGGCATGAGCCAACAGCAGACTCCACCCTAAGAGAAGGGGGCCTGCCTGGCCATATAAGCACATATAAATGTTCACATACACATGGGCAGAGACATCCACAGAGCCAGTCTTCCCCAGATACAGCCACACGCTGAAGGAAAGCAGGACTTTAGTTACTAAGTTTACACATCGTACCCAAGGGCTTTGCTTTAACCATCCCACCAGCACCAAGTTCAGTATCATTCCCATTTTACACACAAAGAAACCAAGGCAGGGCACTCAGTAGCTCACGTGAGGCATGCAGTGACCAGCCTTACACATGAGCACCAGGAGCTGTGCAGAGAGGAACATGCTCATTGCACTCTGCCACCGCAGTGACTCTGCAGCTGTCATTTCCATTACACAGGCAGGGAACACTGCAGGTTAAGTGGCTCAGATCAGACATCACAGCCAGTGATAGAAAGGGTATGGTGGCTTTTAAGTGAAATACCTCTCGCAGGGTCATATGTTTGGACAGACATGTGTTCTCCAGCCTTGGTGCTGTTTTGGAAGGCTGTGGAGCTGTCAGGGGTGGGACCTAGCCAGAGAAGTAAGTTGTCGAGGACAGGGCCTGTGGGTTATAGCCTAGCCCCACATTTTGCTAGGTTGATCACTCTGGCTCTCTGCTTCCTGGTTCAGAGTTGGGGTGTGAGGCAGCTCCACTCCACCTCCTCCTCAATGCCTCCCCACCATGGTAGGCTGTACCCCCAAACCATGAGTCCAAATATTTCTTCTCTTAAACTGCTTCTTGCCAGGTTTTTTGGTGACAATGACAAGGAAATGTAACTAAAATAAAGCCACAGAGATGTCCATGGGAACCCACAAGGATGCACAGGAGACTCACATACCCTAAGTATAATCACAGATACCCTAGTCCACCTAATCAATTAGGAATCTGGGTCTCTTGTCCAGAGCTGTATCAGGCAAATGGCTACTCCAGCCTAACTCCAGGTCTTTGACCTCCCAAAGGGGCTATCCTCCATCCACCAGTTTTCATGGTACTTACATGTTACTTCTGGAAGCAGAATGGATTCCCAAATGGACGAAAGACTTGAGGTTTACCATCTGCTCAGCCAGGTCCATAGCCAACATCTAGGCTCGGTCTGGGTCCAGCTTTCCCTACATTTTCTGCCTTTTCTCTAAGAGAAGGTCCAGCATTACCACACCCTTCTGATTCAGCCACACACCAAGGAGCCCTGGGAGAATATAGGTGAGCCCTGGGCTGCTCACAGAGCTCCCAACCCCCACAGTGTGAGTTCTGCTCTCCACACTCAGTTGAGGCTGGAGGAGCTGCTCTCCATGGGAGCTCACAAGATGGCAAAGGAATATCACCATCATTCAACACAGAGCCATGCTCCTGCGAGATGGGAAAGAGGAGGGAGGGCTCAACAATGATTCAGGGAAACCGTCGAAAGCCTGAAGAACTGAGAGCAGACATGCACAGAAGCCAAGATCAGTCGCGTTCAGGAACGAACGAACATGGGCTCTACCTGAAGTTTCCCTGCTCCGCTAGCAGAATCTGGGCAAGAGATGTGCATTCTCCCAAGCAACCGTCAAAAGATCACACCCACGGAGGCCTGAGGATGACTTTGCATGGCAGCCTGGACTGAGGGGTTTGTAACCCTCAATATCCTTTGTCTAGTTACTCTGACCAAATATCTTTAATAGCATCTCAAGGAATAGTGGATCATCTTGGCTCACAGTTCCAAGGGATACAGTTTATTACGATGCAGGATATTTGGTTTCAGATCCCTGAACAAGGGGCTGAGGTTTATATTTTACATACCAAAGCAGACCTGACCTCCAAGTTCTCCCAGTATCCCTCAGTCCCAACCTGGCATACCCTGCCCCCAATCCTGAACTTTCCAGCACAGTGGTTGGGCTGCCCTTCCCCCACAGACTCTTCCCTATATAATCCAGGCGTTTTGGTCCTCTCTCTCTCTCTCTCTCTCTCTCTCTCTCTCTCTCTCTCTCTCTCAGTGTGCACTCTTTCTATCTCTTCACCCTCCCCTCTCTTTGCCTCCTCAGGACAATAAAATAAACTTACCCATGTATACCTTAATCTGTCTTAAATTGGCTCATTTCACTGGTAAAGAAATAATTTATCACAGAAGGTACAGTAGAGAACTCTGTTTGTTTTGGTGGGAGCTTACCCATGGCAGAAGCTGGTCCAGGGTGGCAGCAGTGTGCAGTTGGTATTCCTCACCTCCTCACAGCTTGGCAAGAGAGCTGACACAAGGTGGGACCAGGTTATAAAGCCTCAAGGCCCACCCGTGTAACCTACTTCCTCCAGTGAGGCTGCACTTCTAAAAAGTTCAGCAGTCTTCCAAAAACAGGGACACCAGCTGGGGCCAAGTATTCAAATACATGAGGCTGCGGGGGACCTTTCACGTGCAAACCACAACACCTCCTACAATCAGATCTGGAAGTGCAATAATGCAGGCAGTGGCTCTAGGAATAGAAGACTGGTCCAGGAATTTGCATTTCTAAGGCATTAATTTGGAGACTACACTTAGGAACCACTGCCTTTTAGAACAAGAGAAAGTGAGGGGTCAGTTCAGCTCAAATCTAAACTTCCAGTCTAACTTCCAAGTGAAGAATCGAGCCTTGAGGACAGTTAGTTCTTTCCCTTGTCCAACCCCCTTGCCAGCTTCTGGGTCTCCCCCTGTTGGTGGCTGGTTGATTTTCCTGGGCTCTCTAATGCCCTCTATGTCTCAGCATTCCTAATGACAAAGATACTATATTCTACTCTGTCTTCCACCAGCAGAGAGAAAGTTATCAAGATGAGGACATTGCACAGAAATAGCTTTGGACCAGACAGGTATTCAGGACTCGGAGCAGGGATGTCAGAAGGTTATGGTGGCAGCAGCTGAGCTGACAGCTTGACCCACGGAGAGGAGAGGGGGAACCAGGATTCTGTTACTCAGTTGCAATCTCCTGTCCTGGATCTCTCCTGAATCCCTGAGAGGCACACAGAGAGATGCTGCTCAGTATCTGGGAGGGATGGAGGGACAGCTATTAACAGAGGACAGGGAGAAGTGCACATGAGCAGAGTCCCAGACAGGCCAGAATGGACACAGTGATACCAAGGAAATCTAGATCCTCCGTCTTGGGGTTCCTATTCTCATTAGTAAAATAATTAAAAGTGAACTCAACAAAAGTCCCAAATTTATTAGAGTTTAAAAGAAAGAAGGTAAACAAAATCACAGGGCAGGCAATCTGTAAATCTTAGCAGCTTCTCAGAGAATAACGGATGTGAGAAGAAAAAAGCCATGCCATTTGAGGCACCAGCATGGAGGACTGCCACATAGCAGCAGGCAGCCAGGGGATAGGGGTGGAGGGAGGTGTAGGGAAAGAGTAAAAAAAAACCCAAAGTATAGAAAAAGTATACTTAGGGTCTGGCCAGCATCCCAAATGAAAGAGACAGAAAAAAAATTTTAAAGTTTATTCAGATAGATGGGCAGACCAGTCAAACCTCATGGCTGTGCAGTAGAGACTGTGAAAAGCAGGGAAGGAAACATCTACTCTCCATTAAAGGAATAATTATTCCTCCTAGCTTCTCAGCATGGCCTGAGGTGAACCCAGGTCACTAACCTTGTCAATTAGAATGTTAGGCCCGACCATGGTCCAAGGTGCTACTCTCTTGACCAGAAGATGTTTTTTCTTTAAAGGGCCTGTGTTGTTCTAGCAGCTCACCAATCTCTCCAGCCTGACTTCACACCTCCTCAAGAGAGAGATAGACCTCCCCCCCCCCCGACCCCCACAAGGAATTGGACCAGGTTCACAGGGTCACATGGATAGTGATAGAGACAGAGACAGTTTATAGAGAAAAGAGCAAAAGGAAGAAAGAAGGGTGGAACAGAGGGAGGGAAGAAGGGAGGAAGGAAGGAAAGAAGGGAGGGAGGGAGGGAGGGAGGAAGGAAGGAAGGAAGGAAGGAAGGAAGGAAGGAAGGAAGGAAGGAAGGAAGGAAGGAAGATAGAATGAAGAAAGGAAGGAAGGATACTCCTGAGAAAGAAAATAAGACCTTGGAGTTAGAACAGGAGCTCTGTAGGCTAAATGGTTCATTTACATACTGCCTGCCTTCTCTAGGAAATCACCTCTCCCAGACTGCTTTGTTATAGAGAGCTGGTGGTGATGGGTTTTCAATCTCTCTCTCTCTCTCTCTCTCTCTCTCTCTCTCTCTCTCTCTCTCTCTCTCTCTCT
>NC_034590.1:84480757-84505335 GCF_900095145.1 Mus pahari | reverse complement strand
CTCTCTCTCTCTCTCTCTCTCCCCTCCCTGCCCCTCCCCCTCTCTCTTTCTGGATACCTTTTTCCCATCCTTTCTCCCTCCCTCCCTTCCTCTCTTTCTCCTTCCCTCCTCCTCCCCATGCCTTAAACTCCTGCCAGGATTTCACATTCTTAGCTTGAACTTGGCCATGGTAGAAGTATTTATTTACACCACAGACCTGGGCAAATACTGCTTAGTCTCTCTCTGCCTCCTTATGCTTTGGAAAACCTGTTATTAACCACTTACCAGCTCCACAAGGGGCCCTGCAGGTCTCAGTTTCTAAGCATCCCATAAAATTCTGATGCAGACTTACTTTGAGAGACAAAGATCAACAAAGACTTTCCATCTCAAACCCCCATTTGAGAGATAGGGAAACCGAGGCTCGGTGAGAGGAAATGTCTTGGCTTAGGTCACTGTGGCAGGGCCACAATATGTGATCAGGATGGTCAGGCTGATGATGATCCTGGGTGTCTGACTCCTTAGTCTGGAGGGAGACCTAAGATCTGCCTGTCTGATGGAATGCAGGCCACTCTTAGAAAACCACCACTGCAGAGTTGCATACTTGAGTGATTAGTCCCCATTTGGCATCTTGTCTGAGGATAAGGCATAGTGGGAGGAAAAGGAAAATGGCAGGCATCATGGATTCTTCTTTCCACTAACTGGG
Source organism: Mus pahari (assembly GCF_900095145.1). Taxonomy (NCBI): domain Eukaryota; kingdom Metazoa; phylum Chordata; class Mammalia; order Rodentia; family Muridae; genus Mus; species Mus pahari. The sequence continues at coordinate 84,504,653 of NC_034590.1, read as the reverse complement.
TCTGTGTCTGCAGATTAGAGGGTGAAGGTGTGCTTTAACAAGCCTTCCAGATAATTCCAGTGCGCACTAAATTTTGAGGGACTCTGTTGTAGCAGGAGGGGCTGTAGCTTCCACCTCATAAATAATGGATCAAAGATGGTTCAAGTCAAAGAAGAAAGACCTGTGGAGTGCAAGGCCAGCACATACAGCCAGTCCCAGTCCTTCCTTTGTGGACTCTTTAACCCCATGTTCCCATGGAAATCCCACAGATCAAGCCTTGACCATGAATCCAAAGCACCTCTCAGGAAACAGCAGGACCACAGCTGCCACCAGGGACAGGGGAGCAACTTCTAATTGTCTTGATGCTTAGGGAATGACAACGAGGTGGACCTTCCTGGCCCTTTACTTGCTCTGTTTGGTCTGGGGACAGCTTCAGGTGTCCTGATTCTAGAAGTTACTTTGATCTCACCAACACTAAGCCCAGAGTTTCCTCTGTTTTGCATGTTCTCCTCATCCAGGGGAAAGACGGGATGATGGAACTGAAGTAATGAGGTCTGCTTAGGGATAGGAAAAATAATAAAGATATCAACTGTAATGGTCGGAAAATTGCTGGAGGAAGACCCCAGACTCAAAGACAAAGAACATTTATTATGCAGAAACAACCAGCATACAGAGGTGAACCATATTCCAAAATGGTGACCCCAGACAAAGGCAGGTAGCTCTTCTTATAGGGAACAGGGAGAACTCTCTAGAAGGATTAGGTAATCTAAAATTTCATTGGTGAGTGCTAGGGTATCATAGGTGGTCAATGGTCTGCATTCCTAGGCTACGAATGTTTAACCATATGATAAGATAGGACGACTGCCCAGCACAGATAACCCACTCTGAGGTAGGATATTTCGCCATTTTGTGGTTAACCCCAGGCTGCTCTTTGGGAAAGGGTTTTTATGATCTTGTTTCTGGGACTAATGGTCTGTTCCTGGAGCTGGTGCCTTATGGTATCTATTTTCTGTAGGATGTCTTAGACCATCTATATGTATATCTTGACCCTGCTGTTGTAGCCTGACCAGCTGTTGCTAAGGGGTGGAGGGTGTTGCCGTAGAATATTTGCTCAAGTGGACTTTGTGATTTTCTTTCTGAAATTGGAGTTTAGCTCCTGGTCAAGTCTCACACAAAATGGAGCTTCTTGTCAAAAACAGAGTTGGTTGGGCTTTACATCGTATTTTCTGGATGGTCACTAGACTGGTCTCATAATCTGGCTATCACGAATAGTAAAGCAAATATATGCGTGTGTCGGTGTCTTTATCATGTACTTCTAGGGATTCCTTTGGGTATATGACCAGGAGTGGTACAGCTGGACCAAGTGTTAGTTCCTGCTAAGGTTTGATCTGTTGCTATGTATTTTAGTGTTAAATTCTGGACAGCGAGGTCTAGGAGTGAGTGCTTAAGTTTACCAGCCTTTGTTGTGCAAAGCTTGTTCCTTAATTTAAACTATTGGTTTTAAAAAAATGGTAGGGAGAGGGGGGAGGAGAAAGGGGGTTTTCGGAGGGGAATCTAGGAAAGGGGATAACATTTGAAATGTAAATAAAGAAAATATCTAATAAAAAAAATAAGTTAACAAGTTTAAAAAAATGGCTACAGTCAATTACTAGAGGGATTAGAGACCAGGGCCAACTCTTACAAAAGAAAGCATTTAATTGGGAACTCTTTACAGTTTTAGAGGGTGAGTCCATGATCATCACAGCAGGCAGACAGGCTTGGCTCTGGTGCAGTGGCTGGAAGCTTTACATCCTGATCCAGCAGGCGGGAGACAGAGAGAGAGACTAAGCCTGGTGTGGGCTTTTGAGACCTCAAAGCTCGCTCTCCGTCCACATACCTCCTCTAACAAGTCCATACCGCCAGCACCCTGTTCTAGTTTGTTTCTATTACTGTTGATAAACTATCTGAACAAAAAGCAGCTATGGGAATAAAGGGTTGATTTTAGCTTACAGTTCCAGATCACAGTCCATCACTGCAGGGAAGCCACAGCAGCAAGAGCTTGAGACAGCTGCTCACATCATACCCATAGTCAAGAATAGAAAGGGGGGCTGGAAAGATGGTTCGCAAGTTAGGAGTGCTTGCTGCTCTTGCAGAGGAATAGACTTCAGTGTCCAGTTCCTAGCACCCATGCTGAGTGGCTCACAACTGCCTTACTCCAGCTCCAGGGACCCTCAATAGCCTTCTGATCTCTATAGATTCCCCCAGGCACAAATAATAAAACCAGTCATTAAAATGAGCAAAGAACTGAATGCATGCATGTTTAGTGCTTAGCCAACGTTCTCTGTTCTCACACAGTCAAGACCTTCATGTCCAGAAATAGCTACTCACATTCAATTAAGACAATCCTAAGACATGCCAGCCCACTGTTGACAGAAAATCCCTCAGTGAGACTCTCTTCCCAAGTGGCTATCGGTCATGTCCAGCTGACACAATAAAACTAATCATTCCAGTCCTGTTAACTGAACCCAAGCAAGAGCAAGGGAATTTAGCTAATGTGGTCCAATGACATGCTCCTCGGACACAGATCGGAGCTGGACGCTATGGGAGAGGACATACAGTATGAATGAGTAACAGCCAGAATCAAGAGAAAGAGCAAAACTTCCAGTCTCTCTAAATCCCCAGGCTCCATTCCATTGAAATCACTCAACTAAAGAACACACCCACCCAGAAAGCTTCTAAAATTACCATAGTGGTCTTAAGAGGCCCAGATTTATAGCTTGTGGGTAAGGGCCTGTCCTACAGGGAGTCAGGAGCTTCAGTTGTAATACTGTGCATATCAACAGCCGCAGTGGGAGTGTTCAGAAAAGTTTGACAGGGAGATGAAAAAAAAAAAATCTAACAATTTGAATACTTCAAAAGTCTTAATGCCAACCCTGTGATTCATTATTAAGAATGGATGGGTGATTGCCCAGAAAGGATCTCTCCCAAAGGAAAACAAAAAACACAAAACACAAAACACCCAGCCTAGAAGTTTGTAGGAAGGAAAGGAAGGAAAGGAAGAAAGGAAGGAAGGAAGGAAGGAAGGAAGGAAGGAAGGAAGGAAGGAAGGAAGGAAGGAAGGAAGATTGGTTTACTTTAAATTCTATGAAATTAGCACTATCCATAGTTTGAAGGCTTACCCTTCAGAATTTACTCATACCAAATCTCCATAAGAATGCGGAAGTCTCCAGGCAGTGGTGGCACACGCCTTTAATCCCAGCACTTGGGAGGCAGAGGCAGGTGGATTTCTGAGTTTGAGGCCAGCCTGGTCTACAAAGTGAGTTCCAGGACAGCCAGGGCTACACAGAGAAACCCTGTCTCAAAAATTTAAAAAAAAAAAAAAAAGAATGTGGAAGTGGCCTGGGTAGATGGTTCAACACTTGCTGCACAAGTGTGAAGACCTGAGTTCAAATCCCCAGAACTCATATATAGAGTCAGGTGAAGTAGCATATTCTGTAATCCTAATGATCCTACAATGAGATGGGAGGTAGAGACAGAGGAATAGCAGCAAGCTCAGGGGCCAGCTAGCCTGGTATACACAGTGTCAAGCAACTATAGAGACCACAGCTCAGCCAAGGAGGAAGCAAGGACCAATACATGAGCTTTTTCTCTGCCTTCCACATGTGTCCTTGGTACATATGTGCCTGCACACACACATAAAAACACATACATACATACATACACACATGGGCACACATCATAAACTCACAGACATGAACATTCCCAAGCAAACTGGCTACTTCATGGTGACTTCACTACTGCTGAATGAAATTCAGCCTGGCAAGAGTTAAGTAACAAAAGGTCTGGCTCTATGAACATCATTTCGGGTACAACTGTGATTAGGGCAAAGTCTTGGACTTTGAGTGTTCCCAGACCAGTAATAGAGAAAGATCTGATACAAAGACAGTTAGGAGTACAGAAGATTTACGGTGTCAATCATAGAAAGGAGAGCGTGTATGCAGATGACCCTGGGTATTTGGGGGAAACCTGTGAGAACTCTCCTCTGATGGATGCTATTCTCCAAGTGAAATAGGAAATAATACGGGTGACAGGAGGTTAGGGATGAGGAGACACCAGGAGATGGAAGTAAGGGGAAAAGCAAATGACTATAGGCATGGAATATGACAATGTGATTTCCAGACAGCACTAAAGGCCTAATTAAGGCTCTTGGACTCAAGACATTTAAAATGAGATAGTCATATGACTGTGTGTTTACCTTCTGCCTTGAAGGTCCTTGGTCCAGATACTGAAAACCTTTCTAGAACATTCTGAAGATGGACACCTCCAAGGACAGGCTGCCTATCACTTTCTGAGACCCTGTGCTACCCTAAGTAGATATGACTAAAAGTACTTCCACATTGAGCTGATATTGCCCCCCCCAGTCTGTTCTGCCCATTCATAAACCTGAGAGCCTGCTGCTGATGGGTATGACCTATGTAGCTCTCTCCCTGAATCTGCTCATTTTGAAACTCATTCAGAATGTGACCACGTATCTAAAGGGTGAAGCTGGAGCAGACAAGAACTCCTATACTACACAAGTAGGAATGCAAAATGGTGCATTACCTATAAGTCATTTGACTAAGCAGTGCCACTACCAGGAAATATAAGACTTGGTATCACAGTAGATATAAATTAAATTAAGAAGACCCCAGATTGTACCCAATTACATTCCCTAAAGGAATAAAGATGATTATTTTGGAAGAATTTTCTCCACATATGATTATTACAGTATTTTTATGAATGTCTGGAAACAATTTCTATGTGTTTAAGGGATTGATTAACTTAATGCTGAGAAACACATTTAATAGAAAGTGAAAAAGAAATTTTAAAAATGAAAAATAGAAGAACACAAAATAGAACAGAAAAATGGGAAGGGGAATGTCTTCAGTTCTTTTCCTATTGTTGGATGGACTATTCTAAGGGAGAAAGGGTTTGTTCCAGCCCACAATTCAAGGGCATCATCAGTTAGGGTGGGGACGTGAAGGCAGTAGGTTGCAGCTGGTCACATCACAACTACAGTCAGGAGGAGAAAGTGGTGCACACCTCTGCAGCTCTGGCCTCTTTCTCTACTTACACAATCCAGGATCCTATGTAGGGAATGACACCACCCACAATGAGCAGGTCTTTCTAGCATCTATGAGATAATCCCACAGGCATTCCCAGAATCCTGTTTTCCATTGATTTTAGATTCTGTCCAGTTGATAATTAAGACTTAAAACTTTTTTTTTTAGTTTTTTGGTGTTTTGGTTTTTCAAGACAGGGTTTCTCTGTATAGCCCTGGCTGTCCTGGAATTCACTCTGTAGACCAGGCTGGCCTCAAACTCAGAAATCTGCCTGCCTTTGCCTCCCAAGTGCTGGGATTAAAGGCATGCACCACCACTGCCCAGCAAGAAGCAGCTTTGATATGATCTAATTTTTGTAAATATGTACATAAGATAATTTTAAAAATCTTCCTGTATACCCCTATCTGCTACAAGGATAATTCGTTAAATTTTTCTTTATTTAAAATTAAAAGAATAATTGTAAAGATGCATGTCATTTAGCAAAACAATCTGATGTTTAGATACATCTGCTGATGTGTAATGCCAAATCATAGTAACTAGTGCATCCATCCAGCTTGCACCTTTACTATTTCTTTATGGTAAGGCATTCATACATACAAAGTGATATGCCAACTCTGCCCACTCTGTGTGATGGCAGCAACATTCACCCTTCTGCATGACTATAACTTTCTGTCCTTGACCAGTTTTGCCTTGATGGTAGCCAATGTTCTACTCCTGACTTCATATGTAAGTGGACTCCACATCTAAGTGGGTCATGAGACCCGTCTGTCTATGTGTGTCTATTTATTTTGTATCATGTCCCCTACCTTTACCCATGCTGTCACTGGTAACAGGACCAAATCCTTTTGTGGCTGAATAGCATTCCTTGTGTATATGAACCTCTTCATCATCTCATCTGCTGACGACACTTGGGTGTTCTGTAGCATTGCGAAAGGAGCAGCTGCAGTGAAGAGGGGCCAAATATCCTCCCCACACACTGCTTCGTCTCCTTTGGATATGCACACAGTAGTTGGGTTACTGAGACATAGTGTATTTATCTTTTTAAGGAATCTCTGCACTCCTTTGTAATAACTGTACCGATGATGTACAACTTCCCCAACCGTTATACCAAACTGATAATGGTGGATTTCTCTAGGTGATATGATAATCGAAGAACAAAAGCTTCTTTTCTTTTCTTATGCTCTTCCAATTTTGTGTATCAAATATATGTGTCACTTTATCATTAGAAAGCCAAACTTTTTAATTTTTTTTTTTAACTAAAAAGCAAGCCTCAGTCGTACTTCTACACTCAATCCCGACTAACTCTTCCACAAATGTCCCTATTTTTACCTTCAATCACTCCCCAACTCCAACCAGGAAGTCACTAAGTCTCCTCTGAGCACAGACAGCATTCTAACATAGTAAGCCTTAGTAAGATACGCTCAGGAGGAGAGCAGTCCTGACAAAATGTAGGGAACTCACTCATTTTGCTGATGCACCCCACTTCTGCGTCCCTCCATTCCTGCCCCTGTACCCACATGTGGCCCCCTCCACCCCTGCCCCAGCCTTTGTCATTTTGAGGTAATCAAGACTGCACAGCGCAGTGGTCTCACCTCCACTTCCCTTTTCACTTATTCCTGGCCTCTCAGGCAAAGCCTCCCAGACAACAGCAACCTTCCAGCCTTCCCTCCCCTTTCTCTAAAGATTCTCAGCTACCTTCAGAGTTCTGTGTGTCCTTAAGAGATAATTGCCTTTGGGAAGGGACATAGGAAGTATTTGAGATGAATGTGGGAGACTTGTCTTGGACCCTACAGGGCAGAGGGGAGCCTGGTAAAGCAAGCTGACAGTATGCTGATGCGCCCCCTGGTGGAAAAGAAACTGCAATTGGGGAGGAAGGCTATTTTAATATGCTACCCATCACCCAAATTTCCATTTTTGTAAAGTCTTCTCCCTGTGTCTTTTAAAAATCTACCTATATCTCACATTTACTATAATTTCTACACAGCCACATAATATCTGGATTAAATTAAACCAATGATTGTATAAACATTCGCATAACTATTTTACCATTTTTTGAAGCCAATAAAATACTCTTGGTAAATGCAAACATTTTCATGAGTCTTTGAAAAGAAAATGTAGTCACTTGGCTCATAGCTCCAATATTTGAGGAACAAAAAGATCCCACACCTTAAAGGGAGGTTTACACCCTTCCTTATCAGTAACCCAATGGCAAGGAGACAGCAGGTGTAGGGACCAGCAAGGTGACCACAGACTGGTTTGGACACAACTCAAAGCTATGAGGATTCCTGGGAATGCATGAAGCAAGCTCCTGCAATCTCCGCCAGTTTTTATAGCCCAGCTCACATAGAATAGAGCCGCACAGACAGCACGGAGCAGGAAGGACAGGGAGGCCAATGGAACAGCCTCTGTCTGGTAGAGGAGCAAGCTGAGAAGAAATACTGTACTTGGCACAAAGGAAAGCTAAAAAAAAGCCCATGAAGCACAGACTGATCCAACTCCTGGATGAGGCTTAAATGATGAGAAATCAGAGAAGACAGTATTTTTTAAAGCCTTTAAAAATTCTAATGTACATTTCAATAAGCTAGAAAAGGAGTTTTGAATATTTTCATTGTAAAGAAACATCCAGTGTTTGAGGAAACAGGTATACTTAGCCAGATTTAAATATTATACAATATATTGCTATACTAAAAACATCACATGGCATCCCGTTAGTCTATACAATTTTGTGTTTTGTAAATTAGTTTATAAAGAAACCTCATGTAGGCTAGAGAGATGACTCAGTGGTTGAGAGCTCACCCAACAGACAAACATGCATTTTTGGACTGTAACCAAATCACTTTAACCTGGTTGGGTGGAAGCAACAACTTTTCAGCACTGATCTTTAGGCGGGCACATCAGAGACTGAGATCCAGTGTTCTCCCTGATTGTACCTTTTTTGTTGTGTTCTCACGTGATGGAAGGGAGAGAAGGTCTGGCCTGGAATTCATGATAAGGGCACTAACCCCATACATGAGGGTTCTACTTCCTTGACCTCCCACAGAACATTCCTCTTAATGCATTTGGGGAAGACCTTGGTAGATCAGATTTCAAACTGAGATAAAAATAGAACTATCAGCCAATAAGCAGTTTAAAATGAGAACACAGAAACCATCAACAAAATTACCAATAAACTGGATCCAGCAAAATGTAAATCATGACCAAATTAGTGGTAGTTTAAAATCAGTATAATAAATAAAATGAATGGAAAAGCAATGATCCAATTGAATACAGAAAAAAAATTCCTAAATTCCAACACCCTTTCAGGATGAAAACACTAAGTTACACAGGAACCAAAAAGAATCTCCCAAACTAAAAAGGGCATCTATGAAGGATGTGCAAGCAATATTACACTTAACGTGAAATATTCAAAACTCTCTCCTTAAGAAAGGAAACAAGGCAAGAATGCTCACTTCTGTGATTTCTACCCAGTGTTCTATTACATGTTCTTACCAAAGAAAGAAATGAGAAAAACTAAATAAACAAAAGACATCCAAGCAAATTGGAAAGAACTAAAGCTACTTTTACTTGTAGACAGCATTATCTTCTATCTTATATACAGAAAATCCTAAGGAGCAAATGAACACGTTTATCAAGGCTGCAGAAAACAAGATCATTATACAAGTTGAATTGTATTTCCAGAAACTAGCAATAAGCAATTAGAACAAGCATTAAGCATCATAGTGTACAGCCATGGCAAAACAAAAATAAGAAATCACATTCTATTTAGGAAACAAAAGAAAAACTCAGAAGTTTCCTCAGGTTTTATAGCAATTTTCTCTTGCTCAAACTAATCAGGTTCCTACAAAAATATACTTATTTTTATCTAATCAGGTGCCTTAATGACCCAAGGACCTCCCACAGATCTCAATTCTTAAAGGTTCCAATAATACCACCCCTTTAGGGGGCAGACCTCCAAACCATGACCTTTGGTTTTCTTAGTTTTCTTATTGTTTTGATAACATTCTGACCAAAAGCAGTTTGGGAATGAAAGGGTTTATTTCAGTTTTCATGTTCCAATCACATTCCAACATGAAGGAAGTCAGGGCAGGATTTCAAGGCAGGAACCTGGAGGCAAGAGCTCATGCCGAGACTTTCTTATACAACACAGGACCACCTGACCTTGTGTGGCACCTCCCACTGTGAGATAGGCCCTCCCACACCAATCACTACTCAAGACAATGTCCTGCAGGCACTCTGATGGGAGGCCTTTTGTCAATGAGGTTCTTTTTCCTAGCTGACTCTAGTTCACAAAACCTAACAAAGACAGTGGGTACAACATAAATCCAAACCAAACTATTGGTTCATTAAAAACTACAAATTAATGCTGTGCTCACAAATTGGAAAATACAATGCTTTATAATGTAAGCAACCCTTAAACTGACATACAGATGCAACAGAATCCCTATAAAAAAAAATTTTTTTTTTTACTGTTTCTTTTGCAGAAATAGGCAAATGATTCTACAATTAGTATGACAACAGAGAGGATTCTGAAGATCCAAGAATATCTTGAAAAAAGAAGAAAGGTGGAGAACTCATACTTCCCAATTCAAAAGTTTAAAACAAGGCTACAATAGTGAGACATGTGGATTATTGATAAGCAAATAAGCTTTAACAGTGAGATATAGTTGAAAATACAGAAATAAATATGAACAACTATGGTCTATTGATTTTTCAGTGATGTTCCCAGAGCTATTCAATCCAGGAAAGAATCATTCCTTCAATAGAGTCTGCTGAGATAAATGGATATTCACATGCAAAAAGAATGAATATGTACCCGTAGACAGAAATCAACCAAAAGTACATCAGAGACCTAAATATGAGAGCTAAAATTATGGAACTATTTCAGGAAATGATAAGCAAATCTTTGTAACAAAGGACATCCTTAATAATAAACATAATTATCATTATAATAGATGCCATTGTTTATTGCTACATAACAAATTATTCCAACATGTAGAGTCTGTAAACAACCAGTATCTTTTCAGTCTGTGTGGGTCAAGAACTGGGGATGCTTGGCTGGGTGGCTTTTGCTTTGGGTCTGCCATGAGGTTTCAGTCATCTAGTGATGACTTTAGAGGATCTGCTGGCAGCCTCATTGCAACCTCAGTTCCTTGCTATATAGACCTCTTGCAGGATGCTTAAATACCATCACAAGTTGAGTCAGTAATCAAAGAAAGTCAGGAAGAAGCCACAATACTTACATCTACTAGGATATCACATGTCATTTTTACTTCCTCTACCACGTTTTATTTCTTAGAAGGACTTTACTAAATAGAGTAGAATGAGGAAGGGGACTTTTGATGTCATGTGTTAGAGAGCATAGTATCAAAGAACTTGTAGTTATGTTTCTTCTGCAAAGAAGGGATGGGTATTAAGCCACAAGGTCCAGGCAAATGTGTTAGGTTCAGAAAGACAAATGAGAGGTGAATAAAAAAGAAAAAGAAAAAAGGAAAGGGAAAGACTGCTCCTAGGTTTGGGAGAGGAAAAGTTTGATTGTGGATAAAAAGGAGAGGGCATAGCGAGAGATGGGAACATCCAAGAGCCCAGAGGGCATAGCGAGAGATGGGGACATCCGAGAGTCCAGAGGGCATAGCGAGAGATGGGGACATCCAAGAGCCCAGAAGGCATAGCGAGAGATGGGGACATCTGAGAGCCCAGAGTGAACACGACCATACTGAGCCATGCGATGATGATGATGATGATGATGATGATGATGATGATGATGATGATGATGATTGGGTAGGGGTTGGGGTGCAGACCAAGAGGCCAGGAAGGTAAAGGCTGGATTATACAGAGAAGGGCATCTGGAGGGGAGGGAAGCCCCACACAGGCCCCAAAGTAGGAAGTTTAAGGTAACAGGAAGAGGCTGAGGGATTCTAGAACTGGGTACCAGGTCTGCTTTGATATGTTAGGAAGGCACCTCAGCTTTGTCTGGGGTTTGAGACCTCCCAAGAAGTATGTCAGCTTAAAAGAAAAAGTAAAATAAAATAGAGTGACTCAACTAGCAGAAAGTGTCTGCACAGAAATGTCACAGAGTGTTTCATTTCTTACAGAACCTCACAGTATGTCACTTCTTATAGGGACCCTCACAGTGTGACACTTCTCACAGAACATCACAGAATGTGACTTCTTGGCCTTGTACTAGGATCAAGTGTAGAAAAATAGCAAAACAAAACAAAACAAAAGAAAACAAAAAACAAAACAACAACAACAAAAACCAAACAAACAACAATAGAACTTAGTGCAATGTATGTGTGAGCTTTGCAGGATCATAAAACTCAGGGTCAGTCTTTTAGAATGTCTTACACTAGCAATGAACAACTTAAAACTTAAATAGATCTAAGTACCATTTTCACAGCACCAAAAATGCAATAATTACAAATCTAGCAAGATCTTCATGCCAAAGATAAAAAAGTTACTAATGGGAAAAACTGAAGTCCTAAATAGCTCATGAATTAATCAACTTAATTCTTACTAATTCTTCCTACAAAGATCTTCTAATCTAACAGGACTCATGATCAAAGTCTCACCAGAAGTTTTGTAGAGACTTACAAGCTAACTCCAAAATGTATCAGCAAATGAGAATTATCTGAAATAGCCAAAATAACTTTGGAAAGTATTATCAGTGCCTGCCCTCACTCTTGCTTCCATCCACAGGATGAAGGTGACGGATGAAATGGCAATATGGTGACCAGATATCAAGGAGCCCAGACGGGAATCCAGAGACACATCCACAAGCACAAAGGACAAAGAGACCTCTGTCCTACATCTCCTGTCTTACACTAGAACTAACCTGGAAAGTATCATAGACCCAAATGTAAAACACAAGATTGTACTTTTTTATGAGAAAACACAATCATTGTAACATCATGACCTTGGGTTAGACAAAGAGTTCTTAGATGGAAACTCAAAGTAAACTTCATAAATTTAAAAAATATCAATAAGTTGGACTTCATAAAAAGTTAAAAACTTGTCCTCTCTGAAATATACTAAGAAAATGAAAAAAGATTTAAAAATCAGAGGCAAATAATTGAAATTGTGTATCTTACAAAAATCCTGTACTTATAATATAAATAATGTATTTCAAAGCTCAGCAATAGTAAACTACATCATCAACTAAAACTTCAACAAAAATAATAAACAAATGTTAAGTAAGTACAGGGGGAAAACACCTTTAATGATTGGTGAATTCAAATTAAACCCATTGTCATATACACAGCTATTTTAGAAATACCAGGACTTCCATGCGTGGCTGGTGAGAATGCAGAACAGTATTATTATTATTAAGTTTAAATACACACCCACCAAATGGCCTGGAAAACCTTCTGCCACGTATTTACCTAAAATAAACCAGGTGAATATATTATTTTCCTGGGACTGCCATAATAAGTTGCTACAAAGTCACTAAAACAAACAAATGACAAAAGCAAAACAACAATAACAACAACAAACAAACAAACAACAGCAATTTGTTTTCTCAGTTCTAGAGACCAAAGGTCTAAAGACGCAGCTACTAGGAAGGTCTGCACTCCTTCTGGGGGCTAGGGATGGTCTCTGGACCCCACACTCCTAGCTTCTGTTAGTAACAGTTACTGGACCTCTGGGCGGAGGTCACTTCATTTCTTGTTTTGTTCCTCTCTGCCTCTTCTTTCACATCACGGTCTCTGTGTGTTTTCTTAAAGTTTTTGCTTAAAAAAGAAAGTAACATTTCATCAGTTCTAATAATTAAAATGGGGCGTGTCTTTGCAGGATCTTCATTGAGCCCACATGGTTTACCATCACCTCAAAAGTTGTCCATGAACATTTACCATCTCAGAAGCTACAACCATCCCAAGTGTCATTCAGTGGGAAAAGAAATGGATTAGGATTCATCTCTACAATTGTTCTACGACTTGGCGATTAAGTGATAAATATTATGACATAGGAAACTCTCAAATGCATTCTGTGAAGGAAAAGAAGCCAGACTCAAGACTTCATACTGACTCCACTGACTCGACACTCTGACGGAGTCTAGTCAATGAATCTGGATCAGCAGAGACTGGGTGAGGGAGCAGCTGAGAGCTAAGGGAAACTGGAGGATTTGGCAAGGGATGTAATTGCTTTAAGTCCTCATTGTGCTGACTCCATGGCTCAAGGACTTGCTCCCAGAGCACGCACCAAAATAAATGAACTTTTCAGTATGTAAATATAAAATTACACAACTGAAATGAGAGCCCAGGGCTGGGACTCTGCCAGACACATTTTCTCTTACCAGCTAGATCCTTTGGACTCTCTCAGTTGGAGTTCCTAAAAGAACTTCAGAAGCCCAACCCAAGAAGGATCTGGCTCCTTCCAATCTCAATTTCTGTTTCTGCCAACACCATTCACACACTGACTTACTCTGGCATTGAAGTTGTTTCTAATTCCTAGCTTGGTTTAGTTTTTCTGAATTTCTAAAACATCCTGGATTCATCTCCTCCCCTGCCCACCCAAGGTATATCTGCATCTGCATTCTTAGAACAGTCTTGCATCACCCAGTACCCAACTAAGAGAGACTGGCATCTGCTAATTTCCCTTTTCAGTGGACTAAGAATCTTCTCAGTCTCTCAGTTCTCCTTCCTCTAGGCCACAGATGGTGACCTCTGTATTTCATGTTCTCTTTGGCCTTTCCAGCACTCTAACAGCTATTTGTGCCACTGCTATATTAAATACTTCCAGTTAAGATATCCAATGTAATTTTTTTTGTCAACTAGAACCAATAGAAATCTAGTCTTTTAGATGCCTTATAGAACCCTACACGATCTGTCACCTTCATCTCCAGCCTCATCAGCTTCTTCTGCATCACTCCCTCGATGTCTGCCAGTCAAGTCACAGAAACTACATGTCAACTTCACCACAGCAATGGAGAAACTCTTGCACAGATAATCTAGTCTCTCTTGCCAATTAGTTGTAAGAGATAAACAGATGGAGAGGAACCTCTACATCAAATGAGTCTTAAGATATGAACCAGAAGCAATACAAAAACTTAGTATCAGTCAAGATCTTATATGTGAAAGTATAAATATCTGGGGAAGGTTAAACCATTACTGTTTGTGTTAGAATAAAGAGTTAAGGAATACAATGAATGTACCTATTTTCCTTGATAAATAGTATTTGGTTATGTTCAGCATCTTTGCCATTTAATAATGCAAGGTGAAATCTTTATAGATGTGTTGATACAACAGTACATTGGATAGGAGAAGAGATGGACTGTAGAGTAGCATCGCTATTACTGATTGTTCTTGAAACCCATTAAGGGGTATGAAAGACTTCATTATACTATATCAGGACGTTATACGACTACATTTTTTAATGTGTCTCCAGAATATAAGGCTCCACCATCTCAGGCAAGAAAGCCTAAGGATGGTTCACAGATATCTGGAAAATATCAGAACCATTGTTAAAAACATAAGGCATGGTGGCTTCTACTGTGTGCTTAAATACCATCACAGACCTATCACAGTTTATTAATGTGACCTTGAATCTCACCTCTTCATGCCTTTATCTCCTCAAATGTGAGTATCTTCTTATGGCTTGGCCATGAAGATTAAGTCAATTCACAGGTATATCACAATTGCTTATAACAATAAATATACTAGACACTCAAAAGTATCTACTGGGCTGGTGAGATGGCTCAGTTGGTAAGAGCACCCAACTACTCTTCCGAAGGTCCAGAGTTCAAATCCCAGCAACCACATGGTGGCTCATAACCATCCGTAAGAAGATAGCCCTCTTCTGGAGTGTCTGAAGACAGCTACAGTGTACTTACATATAATAAATAAATAAATCTTTAAAAAAAAGTATCTACTACTACTACTACTACTACTATCACCACCACATAGGAAAACACATTGAAATGGACCACCACAGACTCAAAAAAAAAAAAATGTATCCAAAATATGTTTTAATTTTGATGAAGTTCACAAATGGTACAATTTGACATTTCCTTAAATAAATTTACAATCATGTTCTGAGACATAAAGGCACAGCATCTCCTCTACCACAGGTCCCCAGTGGCTACAAGAGGCAGTGATTTCACATCTCCCTAAGGTTCAACAAAGCTGCTACCCTCGGCTGGATGGCTCTTAGAGAACTTATTTGGTTTGCTGCAAAGGATGCCAGTGGGAGACACCATCATATTTGACTGGCCACAGACTCAGTATAAAAATGATGCAAACAAACACAGAAATAACTCATTTATACTTGATTTCATTCCTTTTAAGTAACAATGGTGGTTTCCCTCATTATCTATCAGGATGCAAACATACACATTGTCCTTGAGGTCTTCTCATCGGGTTGTTTAATAAAAAAATTAATAGGCATGGTGAGTTCAACTTTATGTAACCTGAGATAAAGAGAAACAAAAAAGGGAAAGGAAGAAAAGGCAAAAGGAGAGGAAAGAAGAGAGGGAAGGAATGAAAATAAGGGAAAGAGAAAGGACACAGACACGTGAGTAGCTATGAACATCCCTAACAGTGCTGACTTATACAAATGGCTCCTCCACTAAGCTGCATCCATGAATTCTGAATATGGGGTGTGAGGAGGATTGTGACGCTGTCCCTATTAGTATGGGAAGTGGCACTAGGTGTTTTGGAGACCTCGAAATGCAATCTCAGCACTTGGAAGTTGGGGCAGGAGGTCAGGAATTCAAAGCCAGCTCTATGTTCTGAGAAGGAAGCCAGCCTGGGCTATTTGAGACTGTCTAAGAAGCAGAAAAGATAATAAAGATCTTGGTAGTGACTTGCTGATAACCCTCTGGTTTGAGCTGGAGAACACCAACCAACAGTAGAGCCCTGTCGAAGCTGGGCCCATGTGTGAGGCATGGCACTGGGTAAGGTTTGCAGGTCCTTCCCTGTCCAAATCCAGGCAGCATTTTTCTCTCTTCTCAGCAACAAGGCACTGCTTCTATGCAATGTGTCCTGCCTTTCTGATTTCGTTTCCAAATTCAGTTTGAGAAGGAACTTACTACCTCAGGAAGAGAGCTAGTATTAAACATATAGGACCCCAGGGTCCTACAACAGTCGGTGGGCTTCATAATGTGGATCTTAGCTCCCAAATCCTTCCTCTCCCAATCCTGAGTACAAAATCACCTTCTTCCAGGAGCCGCTAGTTACTCAGGCCTGAAGGTCCCTGCGGCGCCGGCCGAAGGCTTCAGAGCCCACATTGGTGGGCACAAAGGTATCCTTCAGCACACCTCCTGATCTGCTCAGCAGGTCTGCCAGCCGATGGGTCACACAGGTGGCAGTGTTGCAGGATCTCTTCTGGGAAGTGACACTGATATTCAGGATGGAAGAAGAAGACAAGTCTTGTCAGTGAGATCTGGGGAGTTCCTACCCCCTGGAACTGCAGTCCTCCAACATACCACTTAACTGTAAGTGTTTCTCTTAAGTGCATTTATAGAAGCTGTTCAGGGAAATGACCTGAGAGTCTTTGCCAGAAACTCTTTCTCAAACCATCACCAAATAGAAGAAAAAAAAAAAAAAAAAAAAAAACAACCAAAAACCCTTTTACCTTGCTGAAGCTAAGAACAGCATTTGTAGCATCAGCTCAGAAGGGCTTATCTGATTCTTAGCATGCTTGATGCCCTTGCTCTGTCACAGAGAGGGCCCATCAAGCCCTGTGCCCAGCTCCCCTGAAACTAAGGCTCTTTCCTAGGCCCTGGCTCAGATTCTTCAGATGTTGACCAAAGCAATGATCACTACAACTCTGATTCTTCTAGGAAAATAAGAGATGTAAGGAATATGCTCATTTCAATCTTAAGGAGCAGGTAATGAACCGCTATCTAAAGGCTCCAGAAGGTTCCCTCACTACCTCTGACTTTGGTTCTTGCCCTTTCCACTCTGATTACTAACATTCTCAGACACACTAAAGCTGCTGTTGCCAGCTTGCAGAGAAATGCACATGCAACAGATTCAAAAGAAGGACCAAGAGAGGACACCAGGGAGGACCCAGAGGGTTCCAGTGGCAACCTGGACACTTCAACCCAAAAGCAATGGGCCTTCTGCAAGCCACCTGCTGTGTTCTGTTCTCGTCACGGTGTTTCAGGCCTGGAGTCCATCGCAGAGAGGGCAGGAATGTTGTCCAGACCCTGTTGTTCAGATCCGGCGCCTACACGCCCAGAACTCGTGTACTTAGATCCCATGCCACTTAGATCTGGGGCTGTCCAGACTGCAGGCAGCAAAGACATGTCAAGCAGCACTACATACCAGCAGCTGGCCTTATGGGCAGTCAGCAGGCTTAACTAGGCAGGGGGACTAGAAGCTGAGGCAGGAGATCGTATAGGTAGAGTTCTCACAAACTCCATTGGGAAGGCTCAGAGCTGCAGTAAGCCAGGACTGTGTGGGAAAGGGCCAAGAAAAGGGGTGACTCTTTCTGGCATTCTATGTGCTGTTTGTCTTTCATGCTGTCAGGGGCTAGGGGGCAGGGGACAGGGGGGGCAGGTCGACATATGCTTTTCCTTGGGTAGTGCTGGAACCAGGCCAGAGTTGGTCTCTTTCAGGGCTAGGAGCACATGGGCAGCTGACCCTGTAACCATGTGTACACATCTATGAATGCCTCGTACCTACCTCAGATCCTGTGCTACCTGTCTCAGACCCCTCTACCCCTACAACTTTTCCTTGTAAGTGTGGAATGAAGGCTCCTTGACAGTTGAAAGAGCAACAAATGTTCAAAGCTCTTAAAGCTTCTTGATAGTCTAGTCCATCCCCTGGCATCGCACTTACCAGTCCTACCTCAGCTGGTTCAGCAATGTTTCCCCATCAGTGCAATCTAAATCCCTTCTACTTCTCCTCATTTCCTTTCCCAAGAGTTTTCAGGAGAAACAACATTATAGTGTGTCTAACAACTATGAGCCCCCCTGGTGGCACTGGAAGCTCTGTGGGAGGCTGGGACTCAAGTTTAGTTCCTTGGACTGCTAGCCGGTGTCTCTCTACCTCTCTGGTCCTCCTGAATATGTGGGGGTCAGATGGGGAGGAGACTTACCGGGAGCCCTCAGTCTCCTGTTCCTCCTGTTCCAGCTTCCTGGCCTTCATCTGCTCATAGTCCTGCATCAGGGCAGCAAGCAAGAGGTGTTTTTCCTGGTCGCTGAGGGTGCCCAGGTCTAGGCTGCTCTCCAAAGCTGACCTGTGGAGGTAGCAAAGCCAGTGCAGGTTCTGATTCCCTGCCTATCTCCTCCCCAAACAAGAAGCCACGCTTCCTAGCCCTTGCTTCATCCCTAGGGGCTTAGTGGTCTGGTCATTAGGCCAGTGACCACATGAGGGCGCTGAATTACCAATAACCAAGTAGGGCTACAGAGCCAGAGTTGACACACCCTAGGCTCAGCAGGAGGAGAGCCAGATTGCACTCCTGATTCAGGTTAATTTACCTGAAAGGGGCGGCCTGGAGGCCGCTGGCCAGGCACAGGACCCATATGCTGCTGAGAGCCAGAAAAGGAAAGAACTTCCAGAAGTCCATGATGTCTCTGTAAGAAGAGAAGAATGGTCCGATTGCTCAGGACTATAGACCCAAGTTCTAGTTCTCCTACCACACTGCATCTCTCAAAAGATGCAGTGTGGTGAGTGGCTTGATAGGGCAGAAACGAGTGGGTGAGGATAGATATGGCTTGCAGTTTTTGCTCTGTTTAAGAACAAGGAGGAGCTACCAGCACTCATTTGCTCCCAGCTTTCAGGAGAACACACGTGCCACGCCCCTTTTGCTCTCATCTGTGAAGAAACCAAAAACCACACAGAGATCCCTGCGCCTTGCTGTCCCGCTACTAAGGACTTCTAACAGGTTGAAATTATTATAATCACCCAACCTGATTTCAGGTTGCCCTGGGGAGGAAAGATCACTTGGAACTAATCCCCCTCTCTCCATCTGCAGAGTTGGGAGATTTTTTTTTTTAAGTCCCCGTTAAACTTTCTCAGAACCGCAGACAAGCAGTTTAGGAGCTGGTGCTGGACTCCTCCCCGCAGCGAGCCCCACATGCTTGCTAAAGGCTGGAAACATCTGAGAGAAAAGATCTGTGCTCCCCAATCCCGAATCCAAGGACCTAAAACTGGTTAGGATGCGGCAAGACCACCTTCCCTCAAGGAGGGGGCCACAGACGCCCCTAGATAGGGTCGCCCAGCTTCCAGTGCTGCTGAGTAGTTGTAAGGGTCCCACTTACTTTAGTTAAGAGAAAAATGTCAGGACTGTACTTTCTGACTGGAGCACCGGCTGCAGGAAGGCGGAAATGGATGTGGAATGATAAGGAACCAGGACAGCAAAGGGACCCAAGTAAAGAGGGATGTAGTGGCTTGCGCCTGTAATCCGCATCCTTAGGATGCTGAGAAAGGAGAATCTTAGCGTTTGAGATGATACCAGCCTGAGCTATATAGTGAGTGCCAGGCCAACTTGGACTACAGTGTGAAATACTGCATCAAAAAGAGCAACCAAAAGGAAATAAACTAAAGGAAAGAGAGCTGTACGCGTTGAGAAGTTAGTTTCTCACCTGGTAGCCCGAGTGTTGGAACAGCGAGAGCGAAGTGTCCACTCCAGAAGAGCACACACACGGCTGTAGGCGTCTTGTCCCCAGAGCCCTGGTCTCTTATTCTCTGATCCTGAGGGTGCGTGGGGTGGTCCGCAGTAGCTCTCTCCACCAATCAGAGCTCCGACCGAGCTTCCCGAGCTTCCATAACGTCATAGCTGGAGCTACTTACACTTCTGCAGGAGGGAGGCAGCAGTCCACTCCCTATCTTTGAGGTCATTGCTGAGGAACCGGGTAGGAGTGGGAGTGGGGGTGGGGTAAGGATACAGAGAGGGTGAATTCGTCCAGAATGTGAGCAAACCTGAGTTTGGCATCACTATCTCTTTAATGCCTGAACTCAAGCCTACAACCTTTTGCCTCCCACTCCAAAGGGGGC
Organism: Mus pahari; assembly: GCF_900095145.1. Classification (NCBI taxonomy): domain Eukaryota; kingdom Metazoa; phylum Chordata; class Mammalia; order Rodentia; family Muridae; genus Mus; species Mus pahari. The sequence continues at coordinate 84,484,654 of NC_034590.1, read as the reverse complement.
CTGAACCTCAAAGCTGGACTCCCACGCAGGCAGAGTAGCACTCCCAGGTTCTGAAAGGACTTCAATAGATACATCCATGATGATGACTGTCGCAAGAAGAAGCGGGTCCTAGGATACATAGGGTACTTCTGCCATGCCTGTCCCAAATGGGCACTCTAGCAGTGAGTGCTTCGCATCACTCACCTAAAAAGGATAGAAACGAGAGAGTATTTGTGGAGCAGCAGGCTAACAGACTGCACAGGGAACTGGGCTCTCTCCTCCTGTACCAGACCTTCCAAATCCTGCGCTTTGGTTTTTGCATCCCTCCCCCGCCTCCATTCAAATCCCCAGACCTCACACTGCTGCAGCAGTGTAGATTAAAGCACTTCCCTGCATCCTAGCAGGAGGCTGGCGCTCAGATGGCAGCCCCCTTCCCCTCCCCTGCATCTCCACCACCCCACTCTGCAGAGCTTGAGAGCACCTGAGCAAATGCGGCAACCCAGGGGCCAGCAGGGAACTTTCACACTCTCTCAGCTGCTGGTTAAGCATCAATAGGTTCAAGCATCAACAGCTGGCAGGTTGCCTTTGGCATTAACACACCTTGTCACTGAGGAATACTTTGGTTCACTTGCCTTCAGCAGAAGACTGCGTGCACGCACTAACCCAAATCAACTGAGCTCTGGCCAAAAATAATCTCACATTTCTGCTTTCAGAAACAGGCATGAATTATGTGCACTGGGATAGGCACATCACCACTCTGCCCCAACCATGGGTATCATAAATGCACACCCAAGAATGCTGGCCATTCTCCCTGTTCCCAGGTGTGTGGAGAAGATACACTGGTGCTCAGTTACTAGAAAGTGAACTGACACCCAGTCCGAAGGTTTCAGGCTTTCCCTCTCCACTGCTTGTGTGCAGCACAAGGACTCTCCAAGTGCCCAGCTTGCTGGGGAGTCCAGCAATGTGTGGGAAAGACTATACCTGTGGCTTGTGAGATCCACACCTGACCCTCAGTTTCTGAGAATCAGAAAGGAACTCAGTACGCTTGCTTAGGTCCTCTGAGTCACTTTTCTGACTCAGGTCCAAGTTGTTGGAGCAAGGGCGGATGATACCACCCTCCCCCAATTAAAAAACCCCAACTGGGAAATGCCCGATGGCCTCCAGTCCTCAATGCAGTGAGGAGGATGGGAGGCAGTTCCCCCAGGAACCTAGATGTACATCAAATTTGCCCCCAGCAGAGGCATAGGATGGATTGGTAATGCTTTTTTGCTTTGTTTTGTTTTGCTGTTTTTTGGGGGGGGGTGGTAATTGGTAGGGCACCCTACCAATGCTCTCTAGAGGAATTTCTTCATGAGAACAAAGTCACTCTCCATCCGGATTGTGAGTTCACTTCTGGATGGAAGGAGATTTATGGGAATGACCTTTTTTGTTTGTTTGTTTGAGGGCCTTCTCTCCAAAAGTCCTCCATATAATAGGGTGACACCTCTGTCCCTCTTCTGGATTTGGGACCTGAAAAGTGGCTGTAGAATGCCAAGGTGAACCTGTGAGATGAAAAGTACCTGGATCCCCATACTTCTGTCACTGTCTTTGGGGTCTGGCAAAGCTGTGGTGTAGTAATTGCAAGCATCATTTTCCATGGGCACTCAGCCATCATTAAAGGGAGAGGGTGGAGAAAGATAGCCCCACTCCCAGCTTTCCAGTCTGACCCAGTCATCATAACATGCATGAGGAAGCAAGAAAGAAGCCAGGAGAGGGGATAAATCAGGAATCTTGATACGGTCTGCTGAGAAAACCTCAGAATATGTTTATTTGGAGAGGACACAGAATCTTGAGAGTAGAAACTGGAATATATATATATATATATATATATATATATATATATATATATATCTTCTCCAAAGATAAGATCTGCAACACCAGGACTTTTCAGAAGTCTTAAGACAGCCAGAGGGCAGCCAGAAGCACAGTCCCCAGCTATGCATGTGCTCAGCACACAGCCTGGCTACTAGGATAGAATATGCAGTAGTTTCTGTAAAGGCATCCAGCATCCCTGACCAACAAAAATAATTAGAGCCAGTTCAGCAAGTTGGTTATCTTCTTAGGAGTCCCACAGGACCGGCTATTTTACCTCTCTGTGTACCCAGAATTATTTGACCTGTTTTGTTTTTGGTTTTGGTTTTGTTTAATTCCTTACTTCCTTACCCTGTCAATGGCGTATGGTATATACAGAACAAACTGGAGAAGTTAGAAAGAGTGGTAACAGTGAACCAACGAACACTTCCAGAGGCCATCAGCCTAGAATCAGACAACGAATTTACAGCCAAATTAAGGAGGGCTGTAGACCCCATTTAGAGCCCTTAGGTGGAAGCATACATTGCTGATCCAAAGATGTACACATTTCATTTAATCAGAGGAATGGGTGTACTGGTGGAACTTTCTGGAACCAAGTGAAAAGACTTCTCAGGAGAGTCCACCAGCTGGAAAAGCAAAACAAGGCACTTTCTCTCAACCCAGCTTAGAATCACATTAGTGAATGAAGACAAGAAGGTAATTTGCTTTCTAAAGGAGGAAATTGCATCTTGTTTTCCCTGGAACTGGCCTCAGCTTCAAGCTGTCTCCCACCAACTTAACTAGCATAAAGAATACTTTCCTAGGAACTTATCTGGTTTTTAAATTTTTCCTTTGATATTTTGATGCTCAGCTTAAATATTTTTGCACACCATTAATTGTAAGTTTTGGGAAGGTCTGTCTTGAAATTTTAGAGAAATACAAATTTGGGCTGTCTGGCTTTGGACGTTTTGGAAATATAATTGTGATGGTTAGTCTCTACTGTCAACCTGATGGAATTTAGAGTCACCTTGAAATCAAAAATGCCTAGACATATCTGTGAAAGTTTTTTCTAGATTACGATAATTAAAGGGGGAAAGCCACCTCAAATGTGGATTGCACCATTTCAGGCATAGTCCCCAGTCCTCAAATGGTGCAGAAATCAAGCACAACATGGGTATGTGCATTTCTTTCAGCTATCTGACTGTGCAATGTGACCAGCTGCCTCAAGCTCCTGCAGCCATGCCTACCTTGCATGAGGGAGAACTCCCATTAAACTGCAAGCCACAACAAACCTCCTCTCCGCGTTACTTTTCATCATAGCAACAAGAAGAACAACTAGTATCTTAACTAGCCACTTTCTAAAAAAATTTCCTAGACTGAATATTCCATATCAGGTTTCCTTCAATCAGTGTACATTTATTGAGGACCTATAGTGTGTCTTAGATTCAGGAACTCATAGGAATACAAGAAAAACTCCCGCCAGCCTTGTACTACAGTGATGGACTTAACACAGCTCTATATATACTCTATTCCCCAAATAAAAACAATCCTACCCTAACCATATGCTCCCATTATAATAATTTCTGTGTCAACAGGTATTTGAGGTATGCATTACTGACACCATAAAAATACTACCCTTGCTTAGCCAGACAGTACAGTCTGGTTGCACCAGCTTGGCCAGTCCCTCTTTCCATTTGCCCGGTTCTTTCTCTGCCTTGTTCCTTTTCCTGAGATCCTGCCTGCCTCATCACTTTACTCCTCCGTGCTGATGGAGCTTATTCATTATTATGGATTACCAGTAGCTCTTTGTGAAGAATTCTAGATCAGAAATCATTTTCACTGCACATTTCAAAAACATTTCCTACTATCCTCTAGTCCCCGTCTGCTCCCAGGGCAGCCTTCTGTTACTCTTACAGGGTCCTAGACCTCCATCCACTCCTCTCCAGTGTTCTAATGTGTTATCATGATGTGCCTTGGTGAGGTCCATCCTCACTGATTTTCTGAATACTCAGGGAATACTTGTAATCTGAGGTTTCTGCCCTAATTCTCTCTCTCTCTCTCTCTCTCTCTCTCTCTCTCTCTCTCTCT
>NC_034590.1:84479171-84480657 GCF_900095145.1 Mus pahari | reverse complement strand
TCTCTCTCTCTCTCTCTCTCTCTCTCTCTCTCTCTCTCTCTCTCTCTGTGTGTGTGTGTGTGTGTGCGCGCACACACACGCGCGCATTTTCTGTCTGTCTGTGTATCTTTCTGTCTACCTTCCTGTCTCTCCCAACTTTGGAGGAGGTTTCTGGTGTTTCCATGTACACTCTTTTACTCATAGTTTTAATTTTCAAGCGCCTTAATTTATCTCTTAATTTATCTTTTTACAGGCTTAAACAAACAGATCCAGTGTATCCTAGATCCCTGAGAGTATTGAAAATAGGTTGTTTTTTCCTTGTTAGTGGTGATCTTTGCATCTCTAGTCTTTCTTCTCTGCTGATTCTTCTCTGTAAGAGGGAGCAGTGAAGTCCTAAGCTATGAGCACAGGAGAGTTTTGTAACAAATGCCTGGGCATATCTGAGAGGGGCTTTTCAGATGAGGATAATTGAAGAAGGAAAGCCACCTCTTAGACTCTACTCCAGCTTAGAGTTACCAGATGGTGACTTTGACATGTTACTGGGTAAAATCTTAAACTACCAGTTGCTGAAAGTATTCTATTTGGGTTTCTTTATCATTGTTTAAGAGGAGTCCTCTAATCTTTTGTGCAGAGCAGCAGGGTGGAGGTCAGAGTGGAGAGTAAGTTGGAAAGTAAGGAAAAGGGGGTCATGAATCTTTCATTTGTGACTGTGATCCTCCAGTCATTTCTAGGACCCAGGACCCAGGAGAAGAGAGACAAACCTAGAGTCTGTGTGTGTCCCCTAAACGCCATTACCCACACCTCCATTCCATCCCTAGGGCTCACAACCCATTGTATAACTGCAATTAGTCCCAGCCCATTGTGTAACTGCCACCAGAGGAAGCCACTGCTCCCAGCCCCCAGCTCCTCTAAGGTGCTTGCTTCCTCATGTCTTTCCTCACTGCACAGGAACTACTGCAAGGACAGGCATCTTCACATTGTTTTCTCATTTGCCAAACCAGGTAAAAAGACTACCCTACTGGTAGGAGGCCCACTCTTCCCAGAGCCTTCCAACCCCTCACCCTCACCCCCCCCCCTACACTCTGTGCACTCGCCTTCAGCAGAGCCTTCCAACCCCTGTGCACTCTACTTCAGCTGATTCCTACTATTCATCACAAGCCTCTCCCGAAAGCCCAGAGAAACAAAGATGTCACCATCAAGCTAACAGAGTTCCCTTCTGGAGAATATTTTTAGATTTCTCTGTGTCTGCCAGAGAATGAGCAAAGCACAGTGGCCCGGACCCAGGCTGGTCATTCTGAGAGGTGGATGGCTTTGAGTGAGTGACGTCAGAAATTACTCAGGTTAGTTCCTCTGAGATTATTAAAATCTTTTTTTTTTTTTTTTTTTTTTATTTGGCTCAGACTTATAAGGACCCAAAGTGACTTCCCCCTCTCTCAGTCTGGTCTGACAGCACCATTTCACAACACAAAGAGGGTAGAAATACAGGTCCTTAAACTTCCTTGACATG
>NC_034590.1:84473814-84478872 GCF_900095145.1 Mus pahari | reverse complement strand
CTCTTCTCCTCCTCTCTTCGCCCCCCGCTCTCTTCTCTTCTTCTTTTCCCCCTTCTTCTCCTCCTCCTCTCTCTCTTCTCTACTCTTCTACCCACTTTACCGCTCCCCATCCCTGCTTAATAAACCTCTCACGTGGAATCACCTTGGCGTGGTCTGCTGTTTGGTTTATCTGCTCAAATCATACATATATTAATATTGCTTAATAATGCTAATTCATAAAACTGACCCCAGTGAACAAGTCTGCTCACCCCAACACAGCTGACTGCCCTGCTGTAGAACACCCCCATCACTTCTGGCTATTCATTTCCTTCCTCACAGAATCTCAAAGTGGTGTTTCTGAGTCTTAACAGTTTGTTCTAGTCACTGTCAGGATATCTCACTCTAACCCTAGTTCCAGTCTAGTGGATGTTTTACCTACTGACTCAGTGTCAGCCAGAGAACCATAGAATCCTGTTCAGTACAAGTGATTAAAACAAGTCAAAAGCGAGGAGAGATAAGAGCAGCTCCTGAGAGTCTCTGCAATGACTCTGTAATGCTCTAGTGTATGAGCACAAAGCCACTCCACTGCCACTCCACTCCCTCTACTTCTCCACTGTGAGCTATATAGGAGCTGTGAAGAAGACTTTTAAATAAGTAACCACTTCAACTACTTCTTTCAGTGTTTCTGTTCTGTTAATGTAAGACAATGTAAGACACTAGTAGTTAGACTCTCTAGTAGGCAGTCAGACAGACAGAGTGGCTGTGACTTGATAAACCTCCAAGGTGGCTTGCTTTTTCCTCACCCTCCCCACTTCAGACAACAGCCTGGCAGCTAAATCAGCAACCTGAGGGGCTCCTTCCTCCCCCCCNCCCCCCCCCTCCTCCTCCTCCTCCTCCTTCTCTTCCTTCTCCTCCTTCTCCTCTTCTTCTTCTACAAGTAGGTCTCCTACTGATGGATAGATACAAATTCAATACCTGACAGGACATGCCCACAAAACACTTGTGGGCCAATCAGTCATCCTATCTTTCTTCAAACTCACCATTCCTAAATTAGGGGAAGAAGACACTTCAAAGACTTAAAAATCCTGAGCCCTGAAGAAGAGACTGAATTTCAGCTCGCACATCCCCCTCAGTTCCTTAGAGGGTCTTGGTTCTGTGCCTACTGTATATGTGTGGCTGCTGACTCCATCTGCTCCTGTCTTCTGTGTTTAAGATTCCTCTTCTGCTTCCTGCTGAGCTCAAGATTCTGCCTGCCTTTTAATTCTTTAACTGGAAGAGAAAATGAACCCAATCAAGAGCCCTAGATAGTAACAAAGGTATTAGTCAAACTATGAGCAAATGAGCACCTTTTATAACTGCCACCGATAGAACTTTCTTCAGCTAGAAAAGGGTTCTGTATCCAATCCAGCAGCCACCAGTCACGTGTCACTCTTTAGCACATTGCTAGTGTGACTGAGGGGCTAAATATTTTTATTTTCTATGATGTTAATGAAGCTAAAAGTAAGTAGTGACATGTAGATGGTGGCTAGCTTAATGGGCAGCATAGTTCTTTCTATTGAACAGAGTTAATTACTCAGATGACAAGGTGAGACTACCTGGTAATCAAAATCTGCCTCCCATATTTATTAGCAAGCCACAGACAAATCATTAAAATTTTCTGTAATTCCTGGTCGTCCTATAAAACAGGGACAATAATATTGCCTGTTTTACAAGGCTGACATGGGGATCAAGTAAGGTATAAAGTGCTTACGATAATGTATAGCAAACAGCAAGTACTGCATAAATGCTAATCATTGTCTTGCTTTGCATTTATCCAGAAGCAAGTCTTGAGATAAGAATTTAGAGATAAACCATTTGCATGGAAGTTGCACCAGTAAAGGTACAAGGAAGTGAGGAAAGAAAGGAAGACAGGCATTACAGAGAAGTAATGAGCAGATTACTGCTACAGGCAATCGGTGCTTAATCCCTGGGACATCCCTTGGGCCACAGTAAAGAACGTGTCTCATATTTGCTCCACCCACGGAATACATTATTTATCTATTAATTCCTGCCCTAGCATATTTAACCATCCTACGTGAGTAAACTTCTGTGGCCAGAGAAAATCCCCACCTGTACAGGTAGTTGAGGTGCTTTTCGGGTGAGCCAAGATGTTGGTGGCAACCATAAACACTGGCAGAGCACCAAGACAGTCTTCCATAGCACATAATATCAAACAATGCATTTGCTGTGGCTGACTCACCCTACAAATAGGAAGGATTAAGTTCCCATCCATAATATACTGTGAAAGATGAGTCATTAGGCTTGTGATAGGCTGCTGTGGTTTCTCCCCAGTGTCAAGGTCTTTCAATGGCCTCTTAATCCTAGACCCAGTTCCCTTCAGTACCTCTTGGATCAACAAGCAAATACATAGAAGCATTAAGGCCTTCTATTCTCCCACAACAGTAAATAAAGTCCACTCAGAGGCTTTTGGTTCCAAGGGAAATAGAAAGGACATACAGCTCAAATACTTAATCAGGGTGGGTATCTGTGATGTTCTAAATAAGAATGGGCCTCATAACTTTAAATATTTGAATATGTGGTCCCCAGTTAGTGGGACTACTTGAAGGAAGTGTGTCACTAGGGTTGGACTTTGAGGTTTCAAAAGACTCATGCCACTCTCAGATAGCTCTCTCTGCCTTGTGAATTAAGAGGCAAGTTCTCTTTTTTTCTTATCAGTTTTTTTAAAAAGATTTATTTATTTATTATATTTAAGTACACTGTAGCTATCTTCAGACACTCCAGAAGAGGGCGTCAGAACTTGTTACGGATGGTTGTGAGCCACCATGTGGTTGCTGGGATTTGAACTCCGGACCTTCGGAAGAGCAGTTGGGTGCTCTTACCTACTGAGCCATCTCACCAGCCCAAGGAGGCAAGTTCTTAAGTTACTGCTCCAGTGCCATGTCTGCAGCTTGCTGTCATGTTCCCCATCATGATGATAATAGACACTAACTGTAGCCCCCAAATAAACTCTTCTGTAATGTGCTTTGGACATGGTATCTTATCATAGCAATAGGAAAGTATATAAAACAGAATGCCAATCCTAATTTATTGGTACTCATGAACCAATCTATTATTTCTTATTGGACAGACCCTATTTTCTGAAACCTTGCATTTTAAAAGTCTTCCTTTGGCCAAGAAATATAATTATAATGGGTTTATTTAATGTGCATCTTCTTCAATAGACTATCTTCTTTTGGATTAGAATTAAGTTGTTTTTTTTTTCCTTTAAGTTAAAATTAAGTTTTTACAATTACTGCTAAAAGAATGGATGGTTGTGGCACATATGTGTGGCCTTTCACAATACATTTATAAAACATTGTACTAACCTGGATACTTAGTTGAATATAACAGAATCTCCTAAGCTAATTCAAATAGGACAAGGTTGTGTATAAGGTATTGGGTGGAGCTTTGCTCTAGTTGTACTATTTTGTCAGAGTAGCTGAGAATGGGAAATTTAAAAAGAAGCAAGAATGGCCATATTTCTGAGCCTTGAAAGCATAAAAGCAAGGCTGGAGAGGCCGAGCTTACTGAGTCATCAGATTGCAAAAGGAAGAATAGCAAGAGAACTGATCACTTTGGAAAGCTTCTTTTACAAGAAAAATAGTCCTGCTAGTAAAGAAAGAGCCCTCATTGGGCCAGCAAGATGGCTCAGCAGATAAAGGCAATCAAGTCTAATAACCTAAGTTAGACTTCCAGGACCCATAGGGTGGAAAGAAAGATCTAGTTCTTGTAGGCTGTCCTTGAACCATTACACTCACACCATGGCACGCGCGCGTGCACGCGCGCGCGCGCAAACACACACACACACACACACACACACACACATACACACCATAAATCTAATTTAAAAAAGCTCTCATGACCTAATTGCCTCTTAGTAACTCTATCTTTTAATACCATTTTGATGACAAGACCTGAATCTTCTATGGGACAAATTCAAACTATACCAGTTTCTTGGTAGGAATCATATCTGGATGGTATAAAACCAGGAATAATGTATTCAAGAGAGACCAAACTCATTATGAAAATGCCATAGTAGGAAGTCCTCTGGGATCATCTAAAGTAATTTCAGCCCTCAGCCCTCGGTAACTTTTGGGTACACAGAACCTGTAGCCTCCTATGATGTAACTGCCACCATCAAGTGCTCCCCTCCTCCTCCATGAATGCCTCCGACTGTATGATCCTACATCTTCACCCATGACTACAGCTGGAATAAAAGAAAAACCCAGGAAAATATGTTTTTACTTTTCTAATCTTCATAAAAAGGCCTATGAGATGCTTTTGGATGTGCATTGAACATGCCACACACTGCTTCATTGGCTGTTTAATGATTATCTTAAGCATACACTAAAAATAAATTTTCTATCCAAATATGTTCCTGACTTCTACCCATCTCAGCATAGAACACAACTGATATTTCCCTTTCCTTTCTCTCTATCTATGCAGGAGACACAAATAACTCTACTCTTCTCAGTCCTCAAACACATTCCAAATCCTTACTTTTTCCTCATATCTATTTGGGACCCATACTAAGGCACTGTCTTAGTCACTGTTCTATTACTGTGAAGTGACACCATGACTATGGCAACTCTTATGAAAGAAAGCAATTAGTTGGGAGGTTTCTTACAGTTTCAGAGATTAAGTCCAATTATCATCATGTTGGGGAGGATGGTGGCATGCAGGCAGGTGCTGGACCAGTAGCTGAGCACTACATCCTCATCCATAGCGGGAGGGGAGGAAGACAGGGCCTGACATGGCCATTTTTAAAAAAAAATTTTATTAGCTATTTTCTTTATTTACATTTCAAATGCTATCCCCAAAGTTCCCTATACCCTCCCCCCACATCTGTTCCCCTACCCACCCACTCCTACTTCTTGGCCCTGGCATTCCCCTCTATGGGACATATAATGTTTGCAAGACCAAGGGGCCTTTCTTCCCACTGATGGCCGAATAGGCCATCTTCTGCTACATATGCAGCTAGAGACACAAGCTCAGGGGGTACTGGTTAGTTCATATTGTTGTTCCACCTATAGGGTTGCA
>NC_034590.1:84467474-84473564 GCF_900095145.1 Mus pahari | reverse complement strand
TAGAACTCACTTTGTAGACCAGGCTGGCCTCAAACTCAGAAATCCGCCTGCCTCTGCCTCCCAAGTGCTGGGATTAAAGGCTTGTACCACCACTGCCTGGCATGATGCCAATTTTTATTCAAATCACCAAGCCACCATCACCTTCTGCATATTCAACCCCATGTGGCTCCTAACTAGTGTCCTGGCTTTGACTAATCTCAGAGGGATCATTAAAAGTACACATTATTTGGAGTCACTTCCATTTTGACAATTTTCTACACAGTTAGGATAAAAATAAACTTTCTCAAAGCGCGTGGAGTCCCGTCATCCCTGTCTCCCGTCATGCGTAAACAATCTCTGGCTCTGTGGGGACTTCAACTCATCCACCATATCATTTCTGTCCCCAGAACCTTTGTACATGCTCATTGCCCTGGCCCTAAATTGTTCTTGTTTGCAGTTCTCCCTTTCTATGGCATGCTTGGCATCACCACATAGCACCAGCACTCTTTTCGTGTCTGCGATTAATCACTGGTCGATGAAGGTCAGTTGTCAACTTAGAAATCATTGTCAGACACCTAAAAAGACCTTTACTGTAAAAAAAATTTTTTCTTCAGTAGCTTCGTGAGATCAGAATATTCCTTTCCAGGGTTTATCCATCTTTAGTGTTATCCTGTCAGGTAGTTTGCTCCTCCGTCTTGAGTATCCTTGTCACCCAGAACAGTGCCACAGGCAGGACCAAGGACAGCACACACAAAGAAGCTAGAACCCAGACTCTAAAGTACAAAGGGTTTGAGCTGAGTCTTGTTTGTTACGAAATGGCAGACTCTAGCTTACATATGGACTTCACTAACATCAGGATAGCCACTCAGTAAGGATTTCTAAAGGTTACTGTCTTCCATTTAGCAAAAACAAGGGCCATTCTTACTCTTCTATGAGAAAAAATTTTGTAGAAAAATAAGCATAAAGAAGTTTCATACTAGCCGGGCGTGGTGGCGCATTCCTTTAATCCCAGCACTCAGGAGGCAGAGGCAGGCGGATTTCTGAGTTCGGGGCCAGCCTGATCTACAAAGTGAGTTCCAGGACAGCCCAGGCTATACAGAGAGAGGGAGAGAGAGAGAGAGAGAGAGAGAGAGAGAGAGAGAGAGAGAGAGAGAGAGAAGTTTAATACCACAGTATGAGTGATGGCAACATGAGATATCATTGCAGATTGTTTACTCAAACATCCTTGCCACAGCCCCCTTGAACTCACCGTACCTGCCCAAACTTAGCCTGTGACTCACAAGTACCATGTGGCGAAGTCAGACAGAGGGCACAGCCTTGACCTTACCTTCTTTTTAAAGACCTCTGATGTTCTCATGTGTTGTTTCATAATTGAGCTCCTCAATTAGTCACCTCATCTCTGTTCCCTACTTTTCTCTTCCAGCTAAACTCAACCTTCAGCCTACACAATGGAATTGGACGAAATGAGGTAAGTTTTCTGTGTGACTCACTCTGGCTGATTCTGTTCAGAGAGCACTGTGGGGTGAGCAGCCAGATCCCAGGCAAATGTTTCAGCCATCCAAGAACTGGCAGGCAGCCCAGGAGACACTCACCTGATGATGGACTTGCCGGATGAAACTTAGAGGAAATGGTTCCTAACAGCTGCAGAAAGAATCTCTTGGCTCATGCACAGCAATGCTCTTCTCAATTAAAAATGCTGTCATCATTCATACTGCAACGTGAAATCTTTTTACATTGTGCTCACATTCTACAGACCTCCTACTCTGGATATTAAAGACAGGACCTTTCTGTGCAAGGGCAACATCTCTAAACTACTGTTCCACCCAAACAGTCCCTATATCTCAGATAGAAGTGGTTTACAGGCTCTGAAAAGGAAAGCACAAGGAGAGATTTTCTATAAAGCTGTGTCTCTTTGTTGAACACTTTGAGGAAAGTGGTGAGTGGTTGGGGAAGGCTGTGTTTCCAAAACAGACTTTTGGTTATTCCTGAGAGATTCCTCCTCTTATTTCCAGAGAGGTCTTCTCTTAGCTGCTGTCAGTTGAACAGATTGGCAGCCAAGCAGAGGTGTTCAGAGAGGTTTCCAACTAATGTAGTCAGAGGAGAGTTGCCAGAGAAGCAGGACTCCTTAGATAAGTAAATTGAAGGATATTTTGGGGATAAAAATAAATCCTTTTTGAAAATGAAAGTTGGAGAGTTGCTGTATATACAAATTGCCCTGTTCTGAACAGTTGGCCAGGGCCAACTCTGCAGATCAATGACATAAGCAAAGATGCTCTCAGACATGCTGGTGGCCTTTCCTCCTAAAGCATCTGCCCCATCCCGTGACCACAGGACTTCCTATATGGTGTTTGTAATCTTTTTTCATAATCCTGATAGGCTTCCACTAGAACCTCTGGGTTGGGGGGAATTCTGCAGAAGGAAGCTGCAATGTCCATCCTAATGTCAGAGAGAATATTGCTTCAGATGATGAACTCCCAAAATGATCAGCTATTAGAAACACAGGGATAAAGAATCCATAAGGCAAGAATCCACTCAAAACTGAAGCATTTCAAGTAACAGATTACAGAACTCACTACAACAACCAAACAAAATGTTGAGGGAATAAGTTTTCCATTCCCAATGTGGATGGTTAAATGTAGAATTTTGGAGCTCTGACTTGATAGTAGACTTGAGAGAAAGGCAGTTAGTTTGTCAGTGAAGACAAACATGGAAATTTTGGACTATGTGTTGTTATATACAAAAGCCTGGTTCCCAGTTGTAATTATTGGCAATCAATGGTCTGCAAAGAGGAGTTCCAAGAGCCCAGCGGTAACTGAGCTGGCAAGTAGCCAGATGACCATGGCAGTTTCAAGACCTGAAGGTGGTAAATGACATTGTTTAATTAAAAAAGAAAAAAGTGTAACCAGCTGTGCATGAAACTGCACAGTAGAGCACTTGCCTGACAGGTACTAGGTCCTACATAGAGTTTCTGCACAAGAAGAGATACATAGAGGAGAGGGGAAGGGAGGAAGAAGAGAAGGAATAGAAGTGATATGTTGCCTTTATGAGACAACACTACCATTCCAGATTCACAATTAAAGGCAGGCAAACAGAAGCTGTGAGACAGAGGCAGGAAGAACTAACCCCTTCCCCCACTAAAAATGCCAAAGACCCTAAGGACTGAAGGGTCCACAGCTAAAGTTTAGGTAACTATGCATGTAGCCAAGAGGTTGTTTATGTTTTATAAAATTTTATTCCCAATTCCACCACAAATCTCAGCTCTTCTGTTTATCAATAAAGCAGCCTTGACCCTGAGCTTGTAAATGTAACACAGATGTAACATGTGGGACAGGAAGCTTGCAGCATGATATACTGTTTCCCAGGGAATAAAGCTTCTTTGTAATAGAGTAATTTTAATGACATAATAATAACAGTGTAATGCACCGTCTAGTACCTAAGCTAAGTGCTAAATATATGTCTATATAACTCTGGATACACCTAAGGTAAGTACTATACATGTGTGATAGTGCATGTTTAAACATATTTAGTACATAGTTTACTAAGTATCTTAACAGGTAGTGAGCATTGTTGTTGTTGTTGTTGTTTGAGACAGGGTTCTCTGTATAGCAGAGCCCAAGCTGTCCCATTATTTGCATAGTTATTTTCTAAAAAAATAATTTAAGAGAATATTCTCAAAAGTGTTAATAAACAATACCTGAATGAGAGTGAACTGATAGTTTTTAGTTATTGTATTAATTTTTAGTAATAAGGGGCAAGTCTCACAAACTGATGCTTAATCACCTAAAATACTGAGAAAAATGAATGTATCAAGGTTAGTAACTAAGCCCACTCACTTGATTAGTATAATACAGGATTCCCTGGCTTGAAATAAAAGGTCCAACAATTACTTTCGAATTTCCAAAAGTCAGTTAATGGCTATGGTAGAATCTTCTTTTAGTTATCATCACTAGTCCCACGATTCCCCACAAACTAAATATCAAATGTATCTATGAAGTATTCAGAGCAACAGAGTATTCTCGAATGAATGGCAAAACTGAAAACCTCCAAAAGTGTGCACAGATCCAAATGGTCTGCCCTAAGTAGGAAGATGGTTTAAATTCCAGGATAGTCCCAAGAATGTAGTATGTGCCATGTCCTTGATAACTAAAAAATACAGCTAAGATGTGAAAGAGTATTGGTGCCTCTCACTCCAGTAACCTTCTAAAGGAATTTATGTTTACTGTCCCTACAACTTTAGGTTCTGCTGTGGGGTGTCAGAGAATCCTGATAGACAAAAAGTAGATATCTTGGTTGTTGTGTTTGCAGTCTGGGGGGATCAAGTTCAGAGCCTTGTGTATTTGATAATGAGTAGGTGACATGTGACCAACAGCATAAATTATGAAATGGTTCTCAGAGCACACAGGAGAGTATGCTACCAGCAAGTTGTATCCACAGCCCCCCCAAAGTAGACATGTAGCCTGTAAGAAGGACAACACATTAGTTTACAAACAACTATAGGATAGTGACTCATTAGCATCAAGCAGGAAAGGGCTATGTCATAAGGTGCTATGAGCACATGGGTCAATTATTTGGATATGGTATGAACACCACATTTATCAGACATTTTTAAGGACACAGAGAACTCCACAGTTCCTACAAAAAGGATCATTTGCCATCAGACAACTTGGTTGGTATCAGAAAGAACATTAGCCTGATGTATCCAGGAAGGGAGGAAGCAACTTGAAGCTTGGTGCTCAAGTCAACATCTTAAAATTTGAGGACATTTGGAGGGCCCCAATTTTTGTCTTTTGGGTGGATATATTCCTGAATCCTGGTGGCTGTTTTTGTACTTTATGGCCTTTGCTATTCCAGCATTTGATAAATCAATACTACTACTATATTTGATAATATAACCTATGAGCAGCACATAGTTGTCATCTCTACCTAGAGATAACTCCTGTGTGTTAGCCTACATGGTCATGGAGGAAATAGAAAATGATATCTGCTAAGAGAAAACTCAATAAGCCTCAAAACTCAGAATGATGATGATGCAGTTGTTTAAGAGACAAGGAAAATGAGCCTTAGGAGTAAACACTCGCTAATGAAATATTCATCGAGACAGCTGTTCTCAGGAGGACAAAGGGCTGTGGAAAGTTAAATGATTATGTTGGTGTGTTCCATTCAGAGAAACTTCTACCACAAAGACAGAAACTATACCTGCAACAAAGTTCAGTTTATGGAATAGAAATATTTAAAATGGTGCAGCTAGAAGAACGAAGCATGGATGCCTGAGCTAGAGGAGTTGGTGGTGATTAAATTCCATGGACGTCTAATCTGTAGAGTAAACAGATAAAAACAAACAAACAAACAAAAACTCTCTACTTATCAACTCTTAGGGTTTTCATATGCAGGCTTCAGCAACCATTTATGGATTCACAATTAAGGCTTCTGCTCTGACTAAAGTGCAGAGCAATTTTTCATTCAAAAGCACAATGTTTGGTAATGAGTAGGTGACATGAGAACAACAGCATGACTTATGAAATAATTCTCCAGCTTGCCTTTACACTAAATTAGGTGTGTTTTGGAGAAGGGGGTGATGGTTTCATGAGAAAAATCAACTCCTTTTTGTAATAAAGAGATAAATGATCAGGTTAAAAACTGATGCGTCAAGAGGAGAAGTGTCCACCCGGGAGGGTTCTCACTGCCTGAGCTGGTAAGAGAGCCATCTTTGCTCTGGTGCATTGCCAGGGAGAGGGCAACACAGTTTCTGGAACAGATTCCATTTCTGGATCCAGACATATGGGCACCTTCCCCGCCAGAGGAGAGTTGTCAGCCCGAGAGGGCTCTCACTGCCTGAGCAGGTAAGGGAGCCATCTTTGCTCCTGTTCACCTAGGCTCTCTGCACTGGTGAGAGTGTGGACTGCAGAAACTACACAGCTTTGGGACAGACAGAAGCAACCTAGCTTCTGGGACAGACCCTGTTTTGGGCTCCAGACATTTGGGCACCTTCCCGGCCAGGGGAAAGGTGGCCACCTGTGAGGGCTCTGTCTGCCAGAGCAGGTGAGAGAGTCATATTGTGCCCAGGGTCCCTCAGTGTCTAGTCTGTGCAGGTGAGTGTGTAAACTGCAGAGG
>NC_034590.1:84454344-84467463 GCF_900095145.1 Mus pahari | reverse complement strand
AAAAAAAAAAAAAAAAAAAAAAAAAAAAAAAAAAAAAAACCTGATGCGTCTTTTGCATTTGTGGTCACATCCCCTTCCCCACATCGTCTGACACTCTGAATGGTGTTATGGGTTGCCTATTTGGATCCTCACCCTCATGTGTACATTAAAACACTAACTGTAATATGCTGGTATTTGAGAATGGAGCTCTTGGAAAAAGTAGGTTTAGGAGGGAAACATTCACGATAAAGTTATTTATGTGTCTTTATAAGAGGGAAAATCATCAGAGTTCTCCCTGTGTCCTGGTGCAGACAGTGGGTGTGAGCCCACAACAAGGTGACATATGCCTACTAGTGCAGAGAAGACACCCAGAATGGGACTCACCCTCTATCAGACATTTCAATTTCAGGATTTGCTAAAAATGAACTTTTATAATCCATGTTGTTTACTAGGATATTTTGTTATCCTAGCAACTAGTAGACTAAGATAAACATCATCTGCAGTAGTATTACACTCATTGTCATGCCTACCCTCTCTGTGTGATCTTAGTGGGTTTTGCTGGCCTATATGGAACAAGCAGATTAATCCTTAACCACTGTTCCTTAGGACCGTGAGTCGGGGCACAGTTATGCTTAAATCCACCAATGAGTAAATGCAAGCCTCTGTAATGGCATCTTGGAACTCATCCAAGAGGAATCATAAATGCCCTAGGTTCATCTACAGGTCATGATTCGTAATTTGTCTCCAGGGCTTTTGTAAAGAGGCTTATGTTTACATTCAGATTGATGACACAGCATCTCTAACCCGCACTAAATAG
This sequence comes from Mus pahari, assembly GCF_900095145.1. Taxonomy (NCBI): domain Eukaryota; kingdom Metazoa; phylum Chordata; class Mammalia; order Rodentia; family Muridae; genus Mus; species Mus pahari. The sequence goes on along the minus strand of NC_034590.1, from coordinate 84,466,667 downwards.
GTTTGGGACAACATAGAGCATACTAAAATTTCTGAGGTGGATATATTGCCTGAAAGCTCTTTTAGTTCACCACTCTCAGGGGCTTCACATTGTAAATCACCAGCTCTACAGAAATCCATCAAGGAGACCCAGACTTAGATGAGTCTGTAGGAACCTATGTTAGAGCTGGCATGTGAGATTGTTTCCACAGACCAGTGGCAAGTTTTACCCTTCCCACAAATTTTCACATCCTACTACATGCCAGGCATTTGGGTATGTTCCTCACTCGGGTGGTTTGAATATGCTCAGCTCAGGGAATGGCACTATTAGGAGGTGTGGCCTTATTGTGGGAAGTGTGGAGGAAGTGTGTCACTGTGGATATGGGCTTTTAGATCCTCACTCGAGCTGCCTCTGAACAGACTGCAGAACCCTTCCAGAACCATGCCTGTCTGGACCCTGCCATGCTCCTGCCTTGATAATAGACAGAGCCTCTGAACCTGTAAGCCAGCTGCAATGAAATGTTGTCCTTTGTAAGAGTTGCCATGGTCGTGGTGTCTCTTCACAGCAGTGAAACCCTAAGACAGAAGTTGGTACCAGATGCCCACTCTGGCGACTGGTCTCAGAAAGGGGTAGAGGAAATAAAGGTAGGAAGAATCTCTGAAAGCTGATTTTTCTCTGGTGTGTCAGAGTAGCCCTGCCTGCTGGCTGCCACACAATGCTCACAGAGAGGTCCATGTGAAAAGAATGTCGGGGAGGAAGATGGCCAGCACCAGTCCTCCTGGCGACTCCCTGGCTTCCATTTTATAGTTGAACTGACCAGTCCTAGAGATCACGAGATCACACATATTCCTGCACTGTTACCTCAGCCTCTGCCTCCCAGATCCCCCCACTGCAACCGTCCCCCCGCCCTCCCAATCTCTGCTCCTTTGATTTGACATCAGCTTTCCCACGACCTCCCCTCCCGGATAGAGAGAGAGCACAACTCAAACACAGGAAGATCAAAATCCTACGATGAAGGACTAGATGATTATAGAGAAGATGCAAAATTATCCTTTAAGCACGTGTCTAGCATGAAGGGAATCACAGACCGCCGGAAGGCATCAGAACACCTGATCTAGAAAGGATTCTTCCTCTGAGGGCTTCAGTGATGCAGCCAAGGAAGGGTGTCTCCAGTTCCAACCATGCTTGCATGATATACATCTTGTACAGTGAGACCAAGAGGAGGGATGTGTTCCGACTTGCCACATCTGACTGTGAGTGCTTGTTCCAGGCTGAAGACAGGGACGATATGTTAGTATGGACCAAGACTATTCAGGAAAGTAGCAGCCTAAATGAAGAGAACATCTTGAGGATTTGGTTTTATATTAAGGCACATCATCATTTAATCCCCCAGAGTCTGCAATTCCGTTTTTACATATGGATGAAGAGAATGGAAACAGAGGAGAGCAAAGGAACCAATTGGAGCCGATGGATACCATACATGTTAAACAGGCGAGGGGAGGAGGACCGACCTCTGAGGCTGGGTTATGCACAGGTGGCAGACATATAAAAGTCAGTGGAGAAAGTGTCATAGTAAAGATCTATTCCCAAGTAACTGCTCTCATTCAGAACAGTGGTACCACACTGGAGCTCAGTGTTATGCCAAAGGATGAAGGCATTCACTAAGTGACACAGTCTCAAGATGCCTACCTGAAAGGCAAGGAAGCAAACAGCGGCAATGCCCACAACATAGCTGAGCCGCCACCAGTTTGCTATCCCTGGTTGCCATCCAATCCTTCAGCCACAGCACAGCCAGTTGAGCTATCCCCTCCTGACCCCTTACTGAACAAACAGCAAGCCAGTACACCAGTCCTGACAGAACCTGGCAGGGCACATAGGATGGAAATACAAGTGCCTCCATCACCACCAGATGCTGCACAGTCAAACACAGCAGTGTGAGGACCATCACTGTGCCTTCTAAGAAGGTGGTAGACTTGCTACCCAAAAGAAACAACTCTTCAGGTCCTACACATAGAGCTGAAGAGGTAAAGTATGGTGTAAATGTGTAGGCCTCTTCACAAGCAGTAACAGTCAACAGTTTCCACTGACCATTGGATTCATCAGGCTACAGGATCCAGATCATTGGAACCTTCTGGAATTTTACTTAGAGCTGGAAATTATAGTGGACATACAGAAAGAATCTCAAGTAATAGATTCCAAGCCATGGATTCCCCTCCTATGTCTGTCAATCACTATTCTGCAAACTCCCCTTGGTACCTAGACTGGAAAAAATACAAGACTTACAAAGAAAACATCAATAATAGGCAATTGCACACAGGTTGTTGGATGACCCAGGAAAGATTGCACAGCTTATGAGCTGCATCTCAGAGCGCAGCAGAATACAACCAGGTGGTACCCACCCGCACTACTGTGCAGGTGTGTCAAAGCACCTCTCCTGGTCGAGTGTTCCAGTCTGTTCAGAAGGCAGCTAGAAGACTGGCTTCCAGGCAGCTAGGACAAGGATCTCAAAGCCCACACCCACAGTGACACACTTCTGCTACACCTACTCCAACAAGGCCACACCACACCTCTTAATAGTGTCACTCCCTGGGCCAAGCATATTAAAAGCATCAGACTCACTTTACTGTTCAAAGCAAGCCTCTGACATAGGTATTTATGATGGCAAACACCTATCATTGGCTTGACTGAATCTGGAACCAAGTAAGAGACATGCCTGTGGGTGGGCCTGTGAGGGCATTGCCAGGAAGGATTAACTGAGTGGGAAAGACCTTCCCTCAGAGTAGGAAGCACGTTTCAGCAGCAGCCTAGAGTAGTCCAATGGAAAGACAGGCCTGATTGGCCTACCCACTGTTTCACTCCTTCCTGATGACTGTATCTATCCTGATGCCACAGCTGCCACCATCTTTCACTGACATCAGAACCCAACTTCTCTGGCCTTCCCACATGGACCAAAGACCAGCAACAACCCAGGAAGCCTTCAGGACTTGGGCACCCAATTGGGGTTTCTAATGCGTCCAGGCTTGCAGACTGAGCAGCTAACAAGATTTTAGCCTGTCTAGTGTGCAGATAGCCACTGTTGGATTCCCTAACCCATATCATGTCAGCCAATTGACTAAATATATTGTCATCATACGCATGCATTCTATCGATCCCCTTCCTCCAGATGACCCCGACAAGTCCAGTGTTATACAATTTTACTAAAAAGTAAGTCTATTTCAGTGGCCCATGGCAGGAAAAGTTGCTGACCTTTCCAAACCCTAAATCTGTTCATTAATCCCCAAACTGGATCATAATAGTTCCCTGCCTCTACCTGTAAATATGATGGCATATTTGATTTTGTCAAATATCCTTCAGGGTCTATCTAGATGTTTATGTGTTTTCTGGTCTTACTGTTAACATTGCATATTACATTTATTGATCTTCATATTTCAAACCACCCTTGGATGAAACCAACTGGTTGTCATGTATGGCATTTTTTTTTGTAAAGGTTTATGTTATTTTTAATGTGTGTGTGTGTGTGTGTGTGTGTGTGTGTGTGTGTGTGTGTGTGTGTACATAACAGTACCTACGAAGGCCAGAAAAGAGTATTATAGTGTCTAGAACAGAAGTTATAGGCCGCTTTGAGCCTGCCAGTTGTGGGAACTGAGTTCTCACCCTTTGGGACAGAAGCAAGCGCTCTTAGCCCCTTAGCGGCTTCTCTAGCATCCATGCATGACAATCTTAATGTGTTACTAACTTTGGTTGTCAGTGTTTTTCGTTGTTGTTTTCTTTTAAACAGGGCCTCATTATGCATCCCTGGCTCACCTGGATTCATTATATAGACCAGACTGGCAGCAGAATCATGAGAGACCCACATGTCTCTACTTCTTGAGAGTCAAAAGGCCTGTGCCACAATGTCGGATGTGGTTTACAAGTAATTCACTAAGAAAGTTTTCATCCCTGTTCATCAGGGAAACTGTAATCCTCCCCCCCCCCCCACACACACTTTTTTTTATCGTATCAGCAACTGGCATTGGTGTCAAGGTAATGGTGGCTTGGAAGGGTGAGTTTGATGATGTTTCTTGCCTTTCTGATTAGATCTGCCTTAAAGGTTTGGTAGAAGTCAACAGTGAATCTGTCTGGTCCTGGGTGTTTCTTTGTCTGGAGGCTTTTAATGACTGCATCAATGTTTGTTATGGGTCTGTTTAACCTGTTTATATCTTCTGGCTTTAATTTTGTTAGTTATACATGGCTTGAAGTTTATCCATTTCTCCTACATTTTCAAGGTGCTGAAATAAGTTTCCAAAGCATTTTCTTATGATTTATATCTAATGGGAATTATAATAACAATTCCATTTTTAGCTCTAATTTTATTAATTTGGTTCTTCTTTTGGTTAGTTTGGCTAGATTTGTCACTCTTATTAGTTTTTCCTCTGTGCATAGTATTCCACTAAGACTTTACTGTAGTTAGTTGTCATGAATTACTTTAACTTGTGCTTTTCTTAAACTATTCTTAGTCTTCATCAATTTTAACAGACAACCTGATTGCCAGTTACTTCCTTTTAGTTTGAAAGATGCTTCTCTGCTGCTGGTGACAGATGTGAAGCTGTGCTATTTCCACCTCTGTGGTGTTTTCCCCCTTGTAGGTTTCAGCAATGTCTCTGCACTGGTGTTTGCCTTGACTGGGACCTGCTGTGGACATGTCCTCTGCTCATGTCTGTTGGGGACTAAATGCTTCCTGTGTTTAAATGTCTGTTTCTCTAAGTTTGGGAAATTCACAACTATTACTTTACTGAGTTTGTTGTATAAATCTAATCTGACTTTATCTCACCTCTCTCTTTCACTCCATGGATTCTTGCACTTATTGTCTTGACTGTTCCCCAGACTCCTTGGCAGTTTTGATCATTTTTATTAACTTTTCTTCTTTGTGTGTCTATATACTTAATTAACTTGACCTTATCCTTCTTGTGTTTGGTTTTCTCTGTTGATGGGTCCTACTGTGTTTTTTATTTTGTTGCTTGATTATTTTTTTCTAAAATGTCTTCCCCTAACCCCTGTGTCTAAATTTCATACCTGAATTTTTCTAGCCCTTGAAAATATAAAAAGAGAGAAGCATTCTCTATCAGGCTACACAGCCACTACACAGGACTAGGCCTCACGGAGCTAACCTTTAGCTTCCTTCACATCCTCCATTCCCATCTCTCCTGACATACCATTCGTCCTGCCTGCCTGCGCCCCTCCTCCAAGCCCACCTCTATCACTTTTGGGATTTGGCCTCTTTATGTGGACCCTGGCTCACTCTGGTTCTTGCTCACTACCTCTTTCTCTTTGCTTCCAGCCCATCTCCATTCCTTTCTGACTCCCTGCTGATACCCACAACACCTGCTGACAAAGGGAAAACCAGTTTTCTCCAATAGAGTGTCACTGGGTATTACAGCCTTACTCCAGGGTGGGCCCCATGACCATGAGTAATACAAAATAAACTCCAGGATTTTTTTTTTAGGTTTTTTTTTTTTTTTTTGGGTTTTTTTTTTTGGGGGGGGGGGTGCGGAGGGGAAATGTGTGTGTGTGTGTGTGTGTGAGCTTTTTTGTTTTATTTTGTTTTTCTTATTGGGACTTTTGTTTGTTTGTTTTGATTATTGATGTGAAGAGACACCATGACCATGGCAACTCTTATAAGCGAAAACATTTAATTGAGGTGGCTTACAGTTCCAGAGGTTTAGTCCATTATCTTCATGGCAGGACACATGGCAGAGTACAGGCAGGCATGGTGCTGGAGAAGGAGCTGAGAGTTCTGCATCTTGATCCCAAGGCAGCCAGAAGGAGACTGACTGCCACACTGAGTGTAGCTTGAGCAAAGGAGACCTCAAAACCTGTCCCCACAGTGACACACTTCCTCTAACAAGGCCACACCTACTCTAATAAGGCCACACTCACTCTAATAAGGCCACACCCACTCTAACAAGGCCACACCCACTCTAACAAGGCCACACCTACTCTAACAAGGCCACACCTACTCTAACAAGGCTACGTCTAGTGCCACTCTCTATGGGCCAAGCAAGCATTCGAACACATGAGTCTATGGGGGCCATACTTATTCAAATCACTACAGGGGCAGAGAGAGAGACAGAGAGAGACGGGGGGGGGGGGAATGAATGAATTTGGTTTGGTAGGGAGGTAAAAAGGATCCGGGATGAGTTGGGAAGGAAAAATAATATTATAAAAGCACGTTGTAAGAAAAAATATATGTAGAGAGAAAAGGCAGCAGATAGATTTGGCCCATGAACTAATTCTCTCTCTCTCTCTTTCTTTCTCTGTCTCTCTCTGTCTCTCTCTGTCTCTCTCTGTCTCTCTCTGTCTCTCTCTCTCTCTCTCTCTCTCTCACACACACACACACACAATCTCCATCCATCTATCTATCCATCATCAATACATGTATCTATCTACTAATATACCTATCACCTATTTTTATAGTTGAAAGAACATATTTTTGCTCTCAATTTATTAGTTCATTGAGAATTCCATACCTGTTTTGATTATATTCACCTCCCCTCCCTCAGCTCTTCCCATATCCAAGCCCCCTTCCCTTCCTACCTAATTTTGTGTCTTTTTTCCACATCAGGACCAGTTTGTGCTTACCCAAATATTCTTGGACATATGCACTCCCATTGGAATGTCATTAACTTATCAGAATTCTTCCTTTCCCACCAGTTAAAAATTGCCAATAGCTCCTCAGCTCAGGAGGAACTTCATGCCCAATTCTCTTCTCTGCTGAAATTTGCTTTAATTTGTCTGACAGGTCTTGTGCATGCTATCACAACTGCTGTGTGTTCGCATGCTCAGCTGCCCTGCTCTATCCAGAAAATACTGTTTCCTTCTGGCCCTCAGATCCTCTCTGTTTCCTCTTCTGCAGTGATTCCTGAGCATTCCTACCAAACCAAATGTGGGAAGACACAGCATATATATCCCATTTAGGGCTGAGCATATTTTAGTCTCTTATTCTTTACAATTTGGCCAGCTATGAATCTCGGTGTTGATCACCATTTACTGCAAAGAGAAGCTTCTCTGATGAGAGGTAAGATGTTCCTTAATCTATTGGTATACTGGTAAGTCATTAGTAATTTAGTATTTTGTCCATTTAGCAGAAGAATAGTAGGTTCTCTCCCCTAGGACCTGGGACCTATCTAGCCATGGGTTCTCATCCCAATAATGGTGTCAGGTATAGGTTTTACCTTGTAGAACAGGCCTTATGTCTGATGAAAAGAGGTTTGGTTACTCCCTGCCGTCTGTGACACTGTTGCACCAGTAGGTGTGTCACTATTGGAGCTCACAGGATTGGGCAGTCATACTGATGCTTCCTTTTCTCTTTTGGTAGGATGCATAGGAATTTCCAACACTATAAAAGCTAGCCAGTAGAGATGTCATTTCTAGATTACTACCAGCTTGGCAGCTCCACGTTTTATCAAGATCCCAAAACATTGTAGACTATTGCCACTGCTCCTGGTTACCCTCCAGAATTTGGTAGCAAAATGTTGTTAGTGAAAAAAATCTTTTAAATTTGCAGTAAGTTTTCCTTACAAAATACAGTTCTGTCAATTTCAGCAACATACTAAAGCCATTGCTAACATTTTTATTTTTCATATATTATGATTACATCTCCATATTTTAAATGTTTACAAATTATTAATCATCAAAACACCCTGTTAATTTTAATTTTTAGTACTTCATCAAATAAGGTACTAGATCGTTTACATATCTGTTAGAAATAATGCATTTATATGTGCTGTGAAAACCATACATACAGTGTTTGGGTTGCCACTTAGATATACAACTCTTACCTCTTTAGAGTGTGGGTGTGAAATGGTAAATCAAGAACGCCCCCTAGTGGCCGCAGTCATGGCAGATAGACATTCGACTAGGAAAGGGGCAGAATCCTGTGTGACTAGAGCAAAACCAGAGTGCTGCTCCAACACACAAGTCAGGCTGTCAAGTCAGAGAGGGACAGGAAGCAACAGGTCCTAGAAAATGCAAAAATAGGTCATTCCTGGGGCAATTCACAATTAGACTGTGAAAAGTGTGTGGAGGTGACAGTATTCCTTAAAAAGCACAACTGATAAATATCATCCTCTAGTGAACCCTGAGCAGGTCTATAAACAGATTAAAAAGCCATGCCTTAATAAAAGGAAGAAAAGGCCAGGGAAAGAGCAGCTATGGTAATATGTTTTGAGATGTAGTACCATCTGATATTTTATATTTATGAACTTTGGAGTCAGACTGCCTGAGCTTGATACTAGATATGCCAGTGGCTAGCTATATGGCAACCTTCCAGTCATTCCCATGCTTTTGTGAAGAACCTGCATTGTAGGGTACTAGGAATGATATAAGAATAATGGGGTTGGCAAGATGGCTCAATGAATAAAGGTGCTAGTAGCCTAGCTTGATAACCTGAGTTTAACCCTTGGATCCCACAAGGTGATGGGAAACAATCAACTTACTTACCACTGTCTGTTTTTATCTCTCTTCCACACACATTTAAGTAAGTAAGTAAAAACCTTTTAAAAATTAACATATTGTTCTTTTGAACAGTGTTTGGCACCAAGTGGAGGTTTTATGCAGCCAGCCAGTACTATTATAACATTTCCCTCAGCAACATTCACCACTGTATACAGTTTCTATTTATAAACACTTCAATGTCTTATTTAAGTTTCTTATTTTACAGTCTGACTTTTCTGCCCCAGGTCTCATGCCAGCAGAAACTTCAGTCTGTTTTGTGCACTAATTTTGGTTTCATTGCCTAAAGAAGTCTCTGGCACACAGAAGGTGCTCAGTAAGTATTTGAATATCAAATATCCAAAATAAATGTACAAATAAATGTGTAAATAGAGTAATAACTCAATCAATAGCCAGAGAAATGGAAATTAATACCAGAATTTCATTTTACAGTTGCCATGGTTATAGATTAACACTAGAAAGAAATCAAAGTGTCAGTCATCAGTGGGAGCCCAAGCACAGAGAACTTGCCAGGTGTGCATATGGAAGGCCCTGTATTTGATTTCCAACACCATAAAAATGTCAATCATCCTTGTCAAATAATTGAATAAAATCACTTAAACCGGAGGCTAAAATGAGGCTTCTACTAAACTGAAGATGCATTGGCATGACCCATTGCAGATAAAGGAACCAAACCGCAGAAAGGCAGATGGTTTCTCCCAGTCAGAGCTACGCATGCTCGCTCTAGGCTTATGCTCCACTAGCCTGAAGCCTAAGAAGAGAAGAGAGACAGGTATACTTCCTGTCATAGGGACCCAGATTCTACTTGAGGAGTCTAACTGCTGCCATGTTCTCCTAAACTCTCTCCTTCTGCTATAGCAAGAACAAGTAGAAAGTGGAGAGAAAGAAGTTGAGACTCTGACCTCAGAACTAAGATAAAAAGTATTCTACTATGCCTGGAATTCAGCTATGTTTCCCGGTTCCACCACACAAGCTCAGTTATTTTCAGGTCACATTTTTATGATTCTATAATCTTAGTTAAGTAATATTCCCAGATATTATAGATTTCTGACTAACTAGATCCAAGCAATAATTGCAGTAAAAATGTTGTCCTGTATAATGAATAATAAAAATAATAACATCATGAAATATTAATTAAACATTTACTATATGCTAGTCATCATTCTAAAGTTTTCGTAAATTGAATTATTTAAATCTTATTGAGACTCAGAGAGGTCAAGGCACGTATCCAAAGAGTATAGTTAGTAAACAATGATCATGAACTCCAGCCAGTGCTGCTCTATGCCAGAGCCTGTAGACCGCTAACTCCTTTAAATTGCCACCAGTCTCGATATAAGGTAAACTACCCACACAGCGCTCCCTTACCTAGGTTGTTTTCTATGTGAATAGCTGCATGTTGTATCCACACTCTTACCAAATTTTACTACCTAACACAATATAGTCCCAGACACTGCTGTGAATTAGGAAAGTCTACAAATTAAGAAGTGTGACAAACTAGAATATATTTCACAAAGGTAAGTACTGGCATCAAAAGCCATTAAACAGTGTACAGGACAAGAAGATAATGAAGTAGGCTAAGTGTACTCTGTGCTTCTTGCTCATGACAGGCCAAGCAACTATGATTTGAAATTTTAAGTTCAAATCATAGATCTTAAAATTCATTTCAAAGAATAATTTTCATCACATTGTTTAGAAATTAAGCACCCTACTTCTGGGAGCATTCCATCAAAGACTACGAGGGATGTTAGAGAAGACCAAGTTTTATATTAGGTAAGAGGTGTGTTTCCTTCAGAGCGCCAGAACCTACCCATCACTTCATTCAATGCTGAATGAGAAAGATTAAAAATAAATTTCTCAAAACATTTTTGTATTTATTTTCGAAGACCATTTTGAAATGGCATTCTATTCAACTTGTACACATTTAACATGGTTATAATTATTCTTGCTATTGTTTGCTTATTTGTTTAGCTTTTTTTAGAAAATGAAAAGCAAGTGACATTACTTGGTAAAAAAATTTACACATTACTTTTCTTACCATCTATATAGTCCAAAGTCTAATAACCAGTAGACTAGATAATAATTTAAAGACAATTCCATGCAGTCTTTAAACATATGTAACCATATAAGAATCAAGACTGCTAATAGTAACATCCTACATTCCCTGAGGATGATATATATCACAGGTTATATTTCTACCATCTCATTTAATTCTTACAACTTGGTTAATGCTTGCATTCCCTACAAAGACTTAGTACTTAAGTAATAAGCCCAAGGACCACATGACTGGCATATATAATGGAGTAAGAATTGAAATCGAGGCCATTGGTCTCTGGGAGTGATTTTAATTTTAAAAATCATAAAAATGAAAACTAAAAATACTAAATATGTTCCTCCATCTTTAGAAATATGAAACAAAACTGCAAATATATGATTACTAGAAATGGAGCATTCAATAAACAGTAGATAGTGGGAGTGAATCCAGGTGCTATCAAGAGAGTATGAACTTTACATGTGTAAAAAATAAAGGACTCTAACATCAGGTAATAACCGAGTAGAGGAAGGGAAGAATTGGCTTCAGTGTGTTCTAAGCAGAGGAGGAAAGAAGGCTTCAGTAAATTCCATATACACAGTCAAGAACTCTGAAATAATACTCTTTAAAGTGGGATCTGTAATCCAGGTAACAAGCAGATGCTGAACTTTTGTTCACTAGGGGAAAGAAGAAGGAAGTCCCTACACTTTAGTGTCTCCAAGCCTCAAAGGCTTCTCCTCATTTTTAGATAAATAAACAACCATTCTGAGAATCAGTGCGGTCAGAAACAGATTGTGACCTGCATGCAGATCTGGGTACATCTCTGTGTTAGGAAATTCATGCTGCATTACACAAGGAAGCAGGGGAGCTACCATTCTAGAAATGGACTTACTATCTAAGAAGAAGACAAATAATATGAGCAAGGTGGTTGAAGAGAAGAACCAACAGGGCTGGAGTCATCAGAATCACTCAGCACCAGACATCACTTGTTCTGATTTGACTGATTTCTCCACTCTTGGAGTGGCAGAGGCAGTTAGGAGGAACGCAGCCGTTGCTTGGGCATTTCTCAGCAGGCCTTGATTTACAAACCTCTAGTCAAAAAAACCCAAAGGATAATTCAACATATGCAAACCAATACATTTAATGGAGCAAATTAATGCTTTAAAGACAAAAATTATAAAATCATTTCAATAAACTCAGAAAAAAAACTGTGACAAAATTCAGTAGTGCTTCATAAGAATAGCATCAAAGAAACTAAAAACAGAAACAACATTCCTTGAAGCTGGAGCAATGGTTCAGAGTAAAGAGAATTTTCTGCTTTTAGAGAAGAGCTTGTTCAGTTTTCAGCACCACATGGCAGCTCACAAACATGGCTTAACTTCAGCTTCAGGAGATCCATGACCTTTTCTTGTCTCTACAGGAACCTTTGGTATACACACACACACACACACACACACACACACACAGGCCTTCACACAAATGTTTAAAAATAAGTAAATCTTTTTTAAATAAAAAAAATAATAAACACAATCAACACAATAAGTATATTTAATAAGCCAATAGCCAATACGTACTGAATAGGGAAAAAACTGAAAGCACTTCACCCAAAAGCAGGAATAAGAGAAGAGTTTATGCTCTCACTACTCTTGCTTAATACAGTGCTTAAAATTTTGCTTTAGCAACAAGATGACAAAGGAGTATTAGGAGAAGGAGGAAGAGGAGGAGGAAGAGGAGGAGGAGGAGGAGGAGAAGAAGAAGAAGAAGAAGAAGAAGAAGAAGAAGAAGAAGAAGAAGAAGAAGAAGAAGAAGAAGAAGAAGAAGAAGA
>NC_034590.1:84446713-84454329 GCF_900095145.1 Mus pahari | reverse complement strand
AGGAGGAGAAGAAGAAGAAGAAGAAGAAGAAGAAGAAGAAGAAGAAGAAGAAGAAGAAGAAGAAGAAGAAGAAGAAGAAGAAGAAGAAGAAGAAGAAGATAGGAATGCAAAATTAGAAAGTAAAAATATCCTGTTTGCAAGTGATGTATTTTACACATAAAAGAACCTAAAGATTCTACCAGAAAATGCTTAGATACAACAAATATTTTAACCATGTTAGTAGGATGTGAAACTATCTTTTAAAATCTGTAGCTTTTCTATGTAACCACAAAAAAAATCGCTAAAACAAATTAAAATCAGCTCATTAAAAAATACCTATGCATAAACTTAAAATTTGAGATGGCATTAAGAGATATAAAGTCCTTCATCCCATGTTTGTGGATTAACAGAATTAATTTAATAAAGTGGACATATCCTTAAAAGTTATATATAGATTCAATGTAATACTTATCAAAATTCTAATGACACTCCTCACAAAAGTTGAAAAACTATCCAAACACTCATGAAAACTCAAATATCCTGAACAGTCAAAATAATTAACCGAGCAAAAAGAGTATGCCAGAGATGTCACAATATATGGTCCCAAACTATATTTCAGAGACAAAGTAACACAAACAGTATGGCTTTGACACAAAAAACAAACCCAAAGAACAGAATTCAAGACCTCACAATAAGCCCAAAGAGCTACATCCATCCAAAGCTTACCAAGCAGACTAAATACATCCATTGTGATAAAAGACAGTGTCTTTAACAAACAGTTCTAGGAAAACTCAATATCGCCAGGTAGAAGACTGAAGCCATATTCCTGCCTTTCACTATTTAAAAAAAAATCAACTCAGAATGGACTAAATACTTTAAAACAGGGGAAACATATCAAAACATAAGCTGAAGCAAGAATATTCTGAATAGGATTCCCCAAACTCAGAAAATAAGACCAAGTACTGACATTGAATTGCATCAAATTTTAAAGTTTACACACAAAAAAAGAAGGGGTGGAAAGACTGTAAATGCCAGAGATTCAGGAATTTTGCTGTGAGACTGTGTCTCTTGGTACTGTCAATAACTATACCCATACAACCAACATGACTGCCTAAGCATGAATTGCACAAGATCGACATTCTTGTCAAAATGGACAGAGGTACAGGCATGGGGAGCCCATGAGGCCTCAAACTTATACCAAGATAGTTTTTCCCAAACGGTCCACCTATAGCATTTCTGTATATACATCCAAAAGAATCTAAGGCAGCTTACCAAAGAGATATTTGCCTATGGATGTTTATCACTATGCTGGTCTTTAGAGGCAAGCTAAGAGATCATCAGTCTAGGGGTCCAACGATAGGCGAGCATGCAAAGAAAATATGATAGACACATACACATATGGTATTGTATTCATCCATAAAGAAGAATTAAATTGTCATTTTCAGGGAAATAAATGGAATCAGAGTGCATCATGATAAGCAAAATAATCCAGATTCTCAAAGAGAAATATTGTACACTTACTCTCACATGTAAACTTTAAAGAGAAAAAGACATGAAAATAAAGGCGTGCTATCGCTACTGTGTAACAGGTGAAGGGAAGGGGTAGTACAGAAAGAAGCGTTGGGAGGAAAAATATAATAATCAAAGTACATTAAAATATGTATGAAAATGTCATTATGAAATTCGTTAGTCTCTCCAATTACTATATGCTATTTAAAAATCAACTATCCTTTCTCAAACAGGCAAGAAAAGGAAAGGAAATGTGTCAGTTAAGAGAAAAGTTTGCTAAGTTGATAGAGGAATTCTGCTCATAAAAGTGTTATGCTTAATTATAAAGCATTAGAGGCATTCTCACTAATACCAGGAGAAAGCATTGCAACTATTCAAAATCATAAATAATTTATGAATGCAAGAAAGATAAAAGGGCAGATGGTGAGAAGCAGGAGATGAAGTGTCATTGTGGTATACACTTCTGCCTAGACGAGAATAAAATGCGTAACCGAGTGACTGAGAGTAAAGAGGTGCTGATAAAAGACTAATGGCTTTCCTATTTGCCATCAAAAAAGACTTAGAAGTCTTAGTTCCAGCTCTGCCACTGACTCACAATTCCATCCCCTTTTGAGACTCAATCTCCCTATCTTTAATGAATCCCTCTCTGGCTATGATACTGTCTCTTTTGTATGCTGGCATTATCCATACCCAACAGGGCCCTTTATGATTCAGTGTGTAAGAATGGAGGCCCAAGTCATCTGGGGTGGGGGTGGTTTCTTTGCTCAGTTACTAGGACACAGAGGCTATCTCGATAAAGGTTCCAGGACTCTCCCACATTTTTCTTAATAGAAATGATCAGCTCCGTTGTTAACTACATGGCAAAACTATCAAAGGATTCGTATTAGAGGGTGATGCTGAAGATTCAAGAGAGTCAGGTCACTGTGGAGAATGAGAAGCCCTGAGAATGATTTAACAGGATTTTTATTTTCTTTGATAGTAGTGCATGACTTTTCCTTTCAAAGGAGCTCTACCCTTCCTTGGAACAGACACTAATCAATGACAACTCTCATTCTTTTCCAGAATAACAATAAAACTGAATCTAAGCCAGACAATGGCATGTGCTTTCTAGTCCTTTTGTGCAATAAAAGAATAAATCTAGTTGCCTTAATTTGCTTAAGCTGGTCAAATACCCCAGACTGAGTAATTTTATAAAGAATATAAATTTACTTTCCCATATCTCTAGAGAATAGAAAGTCCAACATCAGTATGCCAGCAGGTTCCATGTCTGGAGAGTGCTGGTCTCTACCCACAAAGCAATGCACTGTTGTTGAATCTTCAGATGCCCTGATGCATCTTTATGTGGCAGAAGATCATAAAGGGACTAACACTGTCCTCTCCCAGCAGCCTCTCTTTTCTCCAAAACCTCTCTTTTCAAAGGCAGTCTCATCTACTAGATTAGAACCCTTAACCCTCATACAGTCACTTTGCTCAGAGCTCTCCCTCGTCAAGGCAACTGCTCTCAGTGGATAGAGGGCTTCTCTAGCATGCACTTAGCCCTGGTTTCAGTCCCCAGCACCATATACAACAGTGAGTAGCAGCAGTACATACCTATAATTCTAGAATGCAGGAATTAGTGGCAGGAGAAGCATAAGTTCAAGGTTACCCTTGATTTCTTATAGGGTTTGAGATTAGCCAATACCATCACCTTGGGGACATTAAAAACCTAAATACCAATATGAGAAGTTTGAAGTGACACAGATTCAAACAACAGCATTTTGGCTGCTACAGTTGGTCTCCAGGCCATCACTGGCTTCCCTATCTGCTATTATTTCAGACCCCCTTCCTCCACATCCATCATACCTGTTTGCTTTTATTGTTTACTAGTATAGTGTCCCTAATTGTCATCACTAAGGGTTCTGAGCCTCTGGTTACTGTGTCACTGTCCAGTGACCAGTCTTTGTTGTAATTGTGTTTTCAAAGTTAAGACTGAGTCAGGAACTCTATACAATGAGTGCCCTGTGATTTCATTTCTATTCCTCCTGTTTTCCTTACACAGAATCTATCCAAGTTCTGTGTGGTGACCAGGATTAACTATTCCACACCATAGTTACTTTGTTATACTGACAAGAGGTAACAAAACTACCAGACAGTAGCTCTGGCCTAAGATAGAACCCTGTCTATGCTTCAAGTGGAAGCAATGTTCCCAACTCAGGACCTGCTAATCCTAAGGTGACTGGGACAAGAAGCTCAGATTCTCCAAGCCAGTCACTAAGTGTGATAATGAAAGGCACACTCTCATTCTTGCCTGTGGCTCCAGAATCATATAATGGTGGCATTCCTGGATTGAAATGATTGAAGAAAATATCCAACTGTAGCTAACATGTGGTGCAAGGTCCAATAATTTGGCCTTGATCTTGAAGAGAGTATGCCAGCATGTTCCAAATCACTGGATCTTAAAAATCACCAATATCACAGATCCCTGAATGTTGGTCGGTAGAATTTTACATTCCACTCTAGAATTTGCTTCCTGTTCACCAAGGCCAAATAACATGATCAGCATTGCAGGAAACCAATGTAATGCCCTCCAGAATGCAGAGAATCCATGCCACTCTTCACTAGATTGTGGCAGGAAGCAGAAGACCACATGAATGTTCAGGAATTTGTAAACTAGTGTCCATTCAAATGAATGGAAACTTAACTGGATGCCCTTTCCCTGAAAGGCATTAAAAGAATGGATGTTTTGGAAATGGCATTTAATAAAATCTCAGAACTATATCTCTTACTATACATTGGTATATACATAGGTATAATTGGCATACATATTATCATAATAAATTATATTTGAAAGGAAAATAAACATTTGTGTAATGTTATTTATGTCTCAGATGATTCTTTTCTCTCCCTGTTTTTTTTTTATAGTTTTCCCCCCATTCACTCTTTGAATCTCTGCTTTATTTAATTTTCTTGAAAATCCATATGGTTATAGTTGATTATTTTTTGTTTCCTAGAGTTAATGTATCAAAACTCTGTTTTCATCCATTGCTTGTGTTACATGTCCCTAATCCTTTCTACTATAAAATGTTTATATGGTTTTCATTCTGTAATATTTTCCTGCATACAGATATTTTAGTGTAAATCTAATATTTGCTCTAGATTAGAACCGGTTTCTGAATCTTCTCAATCTACTCCCGATCCACTCAAGCATCATTTATATGCTGGCCAGCGCTACTGCTCAGAAGGTGAGTCTTACAGTAGATATTCTCTCTTCCAGTTGCTGCTACATTCCGTGGGTTAATGCACACGGAGCTGTTCTACAAACAGCTATAGTCTAGGAAACTGAACTTGGAATTCTATTTCTAGATGCATTGAAGATCTTTCATTATCATCTACTTTTTGTTATCTCCCATACTATGGAAGTGTCCCTTTGCTCAGACCATTTTACCATATAATATAAAATCTGCTTTAAATAATGACATTTTCTTGAAATGCTTAGTACACATGAGAGTATATCCTGTTCTTTCCGGTTCTTAGCTGCAACACTCATAATTCTCATGGATCCCACTGCATAAGAAGTTAGGTCAGACAAACATAATGACAATATTTGGTCACAAAATTTATTTCCCATCCACTCCAAAACAAGTAAAGGTGCTTTCACTCCCCCCCTTAGTTTGTGCCTTTGTTCTTCTGCTTCAGAAGCTCCAATGGACTCTTCAACACCTCCTCATCCACTCTGCTCTCCCCAGCCCACGTGCTCGCGAGCAGCAGCACTGGTGCCTGCCCGCCCTTGGCATCCTTCACTCAGAGCTTGCACTATGGAGATACAGCGTCTCTAGTTTTAGCATTAATGAAATTTACTTTTCTTGGTTTATTATTATTGTTTTGCTGTATTTCAGTAAATGCTATTAGGCAGAGACAAATGTGCATGTCGCCATTCTTCCTACTGCCAGCTACTTTCATCATTAGAAACAAACAAAAAGGTTTTTTCATTAAAAAAAAATCCATTTTGAAGAGCTACATGGTAGCAATTCCAATACCAGGAAATGAATTTTTTTTCTACTGGACAATCTAATTTGTTTCTGAATATAAAGTCAGTGGGTTTGTTTCCATTTTTCACTCCCTTTAAATACAGTGAGATTCTTAAAGTTTAGTATTCTTTATTATTGGTTTTGTTTTGTTTTTAAATTTTAAGTCCCCAAGAAAAGTCATGGGTTTTATTTTGGCACTTTCACACATATGTGTCATTATACTCTCACTGTAATCATTCCTCTCTCCCACTGCCCTCTTCCATGTGTCCTGACCCCCCTAGGGGTGGAGTGGGGGGTTCATCCTTCTCCCAGTCAATTATCTTTCTACTTTCTTATCATTTGTATCCATTACCATCCTCCCCCCTCTCTTTAACATCTCATCCTCTCTCATGGTTCTATTTTTAGTTTCTTGAGCTACACACATAATTTTAAATATATCACACACACACACACACAACACACACACACACACACACAATTTTACATCTGGGTTCTGTATCTAAGAGAAAAGATGCAGTATATGCCTTTGTGATTCTGAAGCTTATACTTGATGGAGAATTTTCTGTCCTCCACCTTCTCTCAAAGTTCACTGCAAATGCTCTGTAAAAAGAACACCCTGGGGGCTGGTGAGTTGGCTCAGCGGTCAAGAGCACTGACTGATCTTCCAAAGGTCCCAAGTTCAAATCCCAGCAACCACATGGTGGCTCACAACCATCCATAGTGAGATCTGACGCCCTCTTCTGGTGCGTCTGAAGACAGCTACAGTGTACTTACATATAGATCTTTAAAAAAGAAAAAGAAAAGGAAAAAGAACACCCTGTACTTCCTGTCCCACCCACCCAACCACTCAGCTCCTTGCCCTGCTTACCAATCGTTTAAAATTTTAAGGCTCTTACAGGAGCATCATTAGACCCAACATACTTTGTCATAGGCAGAGTACAAGCTAATCCCTGGTGATCAATACAATAAAAACCAGATCCAGATTCGGAACTGAGTTAAGCTGAGAGTTTCAAAACTGTTTTAGGGTTGTTTTTATTTCCTCTATCAAAGACAGTCAGAGGATTAGCAACAAGAAAGCTACGCAACATGACTAACACAAGTGTTTGAAATCAGAACCTTTTTAATCAGCCTCTGCAACATACAAATGCAATTCTTAATCAGGAGAACTGACTTATCTATGCCAATGTAGACAACAGTTTTGAAATTTAATAGTCATAGGTAAGGTCGAGCTAAAGTCAGTTATCTGGGAAAGGATATCTTTTTCTTAGCAAGCACTTACTGAGAAAGCCACTTTCCCACACTTCCAAAGATGGACTTCTAAGATTAACTATTTTCAGATGTTGGAAGAGAATCTGTCTGGGGTAAAGAGTCAGTTGATCAAGCTTTGTCAAGAGGGTGAGACTACTGTCTAAGGCGGTCTCTGCTTTCCTGGTGTAAGTTTAGTCCAGTTGTTCAAACTAGTAGACCTCAAGTTCTTTATAGACAATCCATGCAACAGAAAACTAAGCTTACTGATACTGAAGAAAACTTGGTCTTAAGCATATTGGCCATATAGTCATAGAACAGAGGTAATTTAAACTAAGAATCACACAAAAATGTGTCCTCACCAACAAAACACTTGATATTAAAAATCATAAAGGAAACAAAAAGACTGTGATATTAATACTTCTCTAGGTTAAAAACAGGCATATTTAAGATAAATTTTGAAAGAAGCACAGGAGAGGAAAGTGACTGGGATCTTTAAAAGAATGATTTTAACAATAGATAAAAGATCTGAACGGATGCAGTGGCTTGGGCTTGGATCCTACCGCGTCTTATCTGCTTGTCTAATCATGGCCAGTGTGAATCAGCCAAATAAGAATGACTCCTTGTTTTCTTGTCTGCTACCCAGGTTTGGTCCAGAAAAAGTAACACAGATTAGACATGATAAAACACTCCAAATTGCTTTAGTGAACAACTTAGATTCCCAGAAATAGCAAAAAATTGAAGCCAAAGTAACTTTTCTACTCCTCGCTATCACTGAGGAAGCTGAAAGCCCTGGAGAAGGAGATAAAGACACAATATCTACAAACAGACACACTACTCTAAGCCAAGATTTTTTTTTTTTTTTTTTTTTTTTTT
>NC_034590.1:84432604-84446577 GCF_900095145.1 Mus pahari | reverse complement strand
CGCCTGCCTCTGCCTCCCAAGTGCTGGGGTTAAAGGCGTGCACCACCACGCCTGGCTCTAAGCCAAGATTCTAAATACTTGTTTAGGTGTTACATTGGTCACTTTTCTTGTTGCTATGGCAACCACTTATACAAAAGCAATTTGAGAAGAAAACATTTATTTGGCTCATAGTTTGGGGGCACCGTCCATCATGGCAGGGAACACCCCAACAGCTGGATCCTTAAACAGCCGGTCACATCACAGTCAGGAAGCAGAGGGAGATGAACATTCACGCTCAGCCTGCTTCTCCCTCTTATTATGACCTTGACCCAAGCCTAAGCCCACTCACTTTTAGGATGAATCTTCTCACCTTAACCTAATAAAGATAATCCTTCCAGGGCATGCCTGAAGACTAACCTAAATTAACCTTCAATGCCTTGCTTCCCAGACAATTCTAGAGTCTGTCAAACTGATTATATTAACCATCACAGGTATAGAATAAGATAATTTTCTATTAACAAAATAATATAAAAAATAAAAATGATATGCCTTTTTATGCTAGAAGAAAACTACATTTAGTTTAACATGTCTAGTTATTTAAGCTGTACAAATATGAGTTTGTTTATTAAACTAACTACTTCTTAAAACATATTTTAAGAAAAGAAAAATTGGAGTTATATTGCTCTGCTCCCAGTTGGCATAACAAAGCACTGGAGGCTGGGAATTTTATAAACAATAACTCAGTTTGCCTCATGGTAAGGAAGGGTGAAAGTCCTAAATGGCGTTACCTCATCAACTCAGCCTCTGGAGAGAAGCCTAGGATAGATATCATCACAAAGATAGAAGCACATCAGGATGAGATGTAGATAGTCCAAGGAAGCCAGAAACCAGGGAGGGCTTGTCTTGCTGTTTTAATAATAGCTTCCTGTGACACCGAATTCACTCTGAGAGACCAACATTACCTCTTCAGAGAACAAACTCCTCAAATGATCCAATTGCTTCCCATTCTACCCCACTTCCTCACAGTTCTACCATCTCCTGACATTGACGTTCTGAGGACCATAGCTCATAGCTGAACTCTTCATGGGCAGACTCAAACCACAGCCGAACGCACAGCAAAAGTTAATAACATGTTCCCGGCAAAAGGAACGATGCTGTATATCTTAGGAGTTCTGAAATGTTTGATGACTATGATGAAATACATAAGGCCCGCCAGTGAGTTGACTCGGTCAATGACACAGTTTTGTAAGAACACTGTTCATCGACAGAGATTCTCCAGCACACTAGGCACTAGCTACCTGCAGCTACCGGACACTTGAAATGTTGAGATAACTGAGAAATAGAAATTTTCATTCTATTCAATACATAAGAATTGGAAATTAAATGCCCACAAGTGATTCTCAGTAGCAAGAGGGGCACTTTGCTCTCCATTTCCACTAGAGGGCGCATCTACTCAGCAGACGAGAACAACAGGAGCCCTGACTGGCTAGAGCTGTCTTAAGCCCGTGCTTTGGCACTCCAAGAACCAACCCCCTGCACTGCCTCTTCACTGCTGCCTCTCTACAGTGTCAGTGCACGAACTAAGAGCAAACACATCAGAAGACTCGAAATCCATAAACTAATATTATACAGAGCATGCTTATACAGTGAAGGAAAAATTACTCTGCACAAATGTTCACTTTTCTACAAACAAAATTGATATTAAATTCTCCTTCAAAATTATCAGTCTTTATATATCCTCCTCATCATGAATTTCCAAAAAGATTTAGATTTACAGTTCCTCAAGCTTACGTAATAACAGGAACTTGAGTGTGAAGCAGTACTAATCAATATCCACCTGGTCCAGCATTTTCCACCCAGCACCTGAAAGCACTGTTTTCCAAAATGAAATCAGTTTGTCAACAACCTTTGCACATGCTCTGCAAGCACCATTCTCTGTCCATATTTTTACTGAGGCATCCATTCATAAGTTTCTACAGAGTTCAAAAATATTGCCTTCAAGCTATTTTCCCTTCTTATATTTACTTACATATTCACACACACACACACACACACACACACACACACACACACACACACACACACACATTGCTTTTTCGAGACAGGGATTCTTTGTGTAGCCNACACACACATTGCTTTTTCGAGACAGGGATTCTTTGTGTAGCCCTGGCTGTCCTGGAACTCACTCTGTAGACCAGGCTGGCCTCGAACTCAGAAAATCGCCTGCCTCTGCCTCCCCAGTGCTGGGATTAAAGGCGTGAGCCACCACTGCCCGGCCACTTATATCAGTTCACTTACTAAGCACTTAGTATGGGTCAAACATGAACCAAGGTGCTGGGTATACATTTCAGCAAACAAGGCACACATGATTTTGACCATCATAAATTCTAGAGGAAGCAAAGAAAGATACACAGACTGTCAGTTGCTGATCAGTATTATGGAAAAATCAAATAGAAAGTGGACCAAATTTTTAAAATTTTTAAAAGTGTGATGTGATCTGCATTTTTACAGTATCACTTCCACCATGGTGAATAGACACTGTAGGGACTGGCACCAAGAAGAGGAACAGGAAACCCAGTGGAGAAGCTGACTCACCCTCCTGTGAGACTCTCTAGCTAGGATGCGGTAGCCCAGAGAAGTTAAAGAGCAGTGAGCCTGGGCAGGCTGCTCATCTTCTGCCTCCATCTTGAACTGCATTGCTCCAGTTTTCTTTCTGTTTCCCATGGGTCTTAGAAATACTAAATGTACGTCTCTCACAAGACAGAGAACAAAATGAACATGACATCTTCTTATCCCCTAAGCCAACTTAAGAAAAGGCAGAATTCAGTATTGTCTCCTCCCTTCTCTCGGTTTAAGTCAGGATTTCTAGAGTTAGAAACTGAGGCAGGGGGTTTATAGGTATGCTAGCTTTACATCAGTATCACAAAATACCCACGTATTGACCAAGTTATGAAGAAAGACTTACCTTCAGCTCCCAGTTTCAGGACTTCAGTCTCGTTGTTTTGAAGTCTGTGGTAAGGAAGAACATCTGGGCAGGGAGCATGCAGAGGCAGGACTATTCACCTCATGGTGGCCAAAAAAGCAAAACAGGCACGACAGGAAGAACCACAGACCTCTCTCTTTCAAGAGATGCTACAAGGATCCTCTAACTAGGTTCCACTGCCCAGGTAGTCTACAGCACACAGGCTGGAGACCAGGTTTTAGCACCTAGTAAGGCAGCAGGGAAGCACTTAAGAGCTAAAAAACTCTTAAAAAAAAGTTACTCCCCCAAGCAAAAGGGTGTGAGGACACAGGGCAAGGCAAGACAGCAAAGCAAGGAGAACAACGTCTCTCCTCTAGCAAAATACAGGATGAATGATGGACAGGAGGGAAAGAAATGAAAGTGAAGGGGGCACTATTTGGAAAAAGAAGAAGGCCAGCAGGGCTCGGAATCCAAAAGATGGCAGTGGTGGGTGACTATGAGCAATGGACACACATGAACTTGTCATATGAAACCTATCGTTTTGTGCAATGAATACAGTCATCATAGAAAGAAGAAGCAGAAAGCTAAGCAATTATGTCTCAGCTAGTGTGGTCCTACAGAGTGCCCTAGAGAAATGTACCATGGAGTGGTTCTCTCCTAGAGCAGAGGGTGGGCCTCCATCAGCCACTTCATCTCTCATCCTCAGGAGGACACACCTTTGGTGTCTTGTCTCATGTCCCTCACCGACACACCCTTCTCCACAGAACTATTTCTCACTGGGAACCCTTAGCCATGGACTGATCAATACAGGGCATAAAGGCTAGTGCCCTTGCCTCAAGACAAAGAAAGGTAGCTGGGATTCACACTGCTGAGCTGGGGGTGCAGCTCAGGCTGCACCTTAGCTGAATCTGCCTTTTGGTTTGGTTTCTTCCCATCCCTATCTGCATGCCTCATTTTTGTAAACAAGCTTCTTTTGAGAGCATGTTCTCAGTAAAGCAGAAGAACCCCCGCTGTAGTTGTAGCATTTGCTAAGGAACTGTTGCCTGGCATGTCCCCCTGATACTGCATAGACACCTACTTCCTGCTGCCCCACACTGATTCTACTAATCCATTTTGATTAATTTGTAACCCCAAAACAGTTCAAGCTACTTCTTACTGTCTTTCTAGTCCTGTCACCCTCCAGCTGTACTCCTGTTAAGGGTCACCAGGGACTCCCAGCAAAAAAAGGCACTTTCTGGCTCTATCTTCCAATAATGACCCCTCTGGTTGGTCTAGGAAGCTGCACTTTGTTTTTTAATTAATTCTTTCATTTACTTACTTTTCAAATGTTGTCTCCCTTCCTGGTTCTCCCTCCACAAGCCCACCCACCCATCCAATCTCCCTTCCCCTTTGACTCTAAGAAGGTGCTCCCCCACCCATCCACCCACTCCCACCTCATCCCTCTAGCTTTCCCCTTCTCTGGAGCATCAAGCCTCCACAGGAACAAGCGCATCCCTCCCCCCTGAGGCCAGGCAAGGCAGTCCTCTGCTACATATGTAGTGGGGACTATGGGCCTGCTTGTGTATGCAGTTTGGTTGGTGGCTTAGTCCCTGGGATCTCTGAGGGATCTGATTAGTTGATACTGCTGTTCTTCCTATGGGGTTGCCAACCCTTTTGAAGCTGCACTTCTTTTTGAGTGTGTCTACTCCTTATCCTGACCAATCTCATTGCCTCTACTTAAAATGGAGCCTGAACATAAATAAATAAATAAATAAATAAATAAATAAATAAATAAATAAATGTGGCTGCTCTTAGGTAGGGTGGAGGAGAAAATGTATTACAGATACATAGGAGAGCAAGGTAAGAGATAAACACATTTGGAAGAGTCCAAAGTGGCCATGACCAGGCTTAGGTGTTCCACATGGGGAGAGAGGGAGGGCAAGGGAAGGGAGAAGAAAGGGGAACCAGGAGGTTCAAAAAATGGGTGGTGGGTAACCAAACTGTTTGCACCATATATGGAAGAGCCTCTGTGGGAGGGCAGCCCAGGCCCTGGGCTGGAGAGCTCAGGGTAGAGGCCAGGGCATGCCAGCCATACCCTGTAACAGGTAGAGATTGAGAGATGATGGGAGCAGGGGATCTCACTTCTGTGTTCCTTTATAATGTAATACATTTCTTGTTTCTTATCTATCCAAGGAGGCCTCATATGAACTGAGCTGAAAACCTCTTCCATTATCACCTCCCCATTAATTATACTAACCTTTGGCCCTGGGCCTACTGCAGTGCACTGTAATGGTTTCCCAACAAAGTCTTCCTACAAGAATGACATAGTTCAAATATCTTGACCTAACAGAACTGTCTTATCTTTTCATGTCAGCCTGCCCATAGAGACTACAGATGGCACTTACTTTGGTGTAGGGAGCAAGACATTAGCCACCCAAGCCCCATCTAAGCCTGAGGATGCGTTACTTCTGAGAACTAACAGACAGGAGAGACA
This sequence comes from Mus pahari, assembly GCF_900095145.1. Classification (NCBI taxonomy): domain Eukaryota; kingdom Metazoa; phylum Chordata; class Mammalia; order Rodentia; family Muridae; genus Mus; species Mus pahari. The sequence continues at coordinate 84,441,163 of NC_034590.1, read as the reverse complement.
CAAGCACATTGGCATCACCCCAGGAACCAACTGCAGATTCCAACATTTACTTTGGGGTGGCATAGGTCTGGGAGGGGTTCTGCTGGCCCCTGGGCTTTTGAAGTCTCTGGCCCCCACCTAAAGGACCGTTCCTAGAACCTAGATTACAAGAGTAGTCTTTAATGCCACAGCCTTCCTGGAAAGGCGCGTGTAGAGTCAGATTAAGCTCTCAGTTTTGAACACAGATAGGACTGGGTTTAGGGACAAACATACCTAGATCCGACTCTTATCTCACTTACTAGCTTGCCTCCCTGGGGACAAAGTATTTAACTTCACATAGGTTCTATTTCTGCAATAAACAGATGCATTAAAAATAAATAAAACACATAGATTTGTTCATAGTATTAAGTTACATAATGATTGTGTACTGGCTAGTTTTGTGTCAACTTGACACAGCTGGAGTTATCACAGAGAAAGGAGCTTTAGTTGAGGAAATGCCTACGTGGGATACAGCTGTAAGGTATTTTCTCATTTAGTGATCATGGGGGAGAGGCCCCTTGTGGGTGGGACCATCCCTGGGCTGGTAGTCTTGGGTTCTATAAGAGAGCAAGCCAGTGGAGGCAAGCCAGTAAAGAACATCCCTCCATGGCTTCTGCATCAGCTCCTGCTTTCTGACCTGCTTGAGTTCCAGTCCTGACTTCCTTTGGTGATGAACAGCAACATGGTGTAAGCTGAATAAACCCTTTCCTCCCTTACTTGCTTCTTGGTCATGATGTTTGTGCAGGAATAGAAACCCTGACTAAGACAGATTGTCATGGATTTTGATACAAAGCACAAAGGCATAGAGGAGTGAGGATGTGCTTGGCTTCCTGCTCAGGACTTACCCAGGGGAAGTAGCACCCAGGATTCTGTCATCTCTTGGGATTCTGCCTGTTCCTTATACCCCTGCTCCATGCTGCCTCCACCCCTACCCCTCATTGCTGATGAAGCTGTTCCTATGCCTCAACCTTTCTCAAACCAAGAAACTCAACTGAGTATCCTACCTTGACACAGTAGGACGGTCAAAACAACATTCATGCTGCAGCAGCCTTTCTCTATCTTTGTTACTTCACTGACCCCTCACAGTGCCCTGTGAGCTTGGTTATCTACTTTACATACGAGATACTAAGTGAGACCAGTCTGTGTCAGCAGGCAGGGATCAGGTGGCATGCCAAATATCTCTTCTAGGTCTAAAGAGTTATAAAATGTGAACTAACCGAATAGTACACACACAGGACAGTCTAAGCTCCTACATTACTCTTTCAAATACAGCCTCTGTAATCTATATCGCACAGCACTTTAATAATGACATAATCCATTAAAAATAAGAGTGAAGGCTCTTCTGTTATTGCCCAAAAGTTTACAGTGTCTTTCCCCCTTGATACTCACCGTAATGGATTTCATTCTGTGACTGAGGGCCTTTATTCATTTTGTTTTGCTACCTTCTGAAAAAAAAGAAATGAATGCATTTTTTTAAATTTCTTGTGCCTATAGTACTCCCTAAATGTTCTTTCTAAAGTGAATTGTTTCAAAAGTTATTAATAGAAATGATTAAGACATTATAAATTTGTTACACATTTTGGTAAATAAGTATAAGAAGTCAATTGTTACTGGAAGCACATCTCTTAGGGAAATGATGGATTGAATGTTTTTTAATCAGTTCCAGCATCCGCCCACGAGCAATACTTCTTACTAAAATGAAATGTGCTCAGCCTCAGTTCTACTACTATTTTTGTAGTTGTTTTAATGAATATGAAAGCTGAGCAACATCATTCACATTAAAAAATGAGAATGAAATGGAAGAAATTTTGTCATAGCAATATTCACGATCTTCTAGTCTACTTCTGAGTAAAGGCCAGGATGTGATTTGGCTTTGAAACCAATTGTTAGCAATCTATAAGATGACAATGTGGTAAGGTTTCTTTTCAATTTTATTGAAAACCATTTAACTTTCCAAAAATTTTTTGCCAAGGAATTTAAGATTTATTTGCTCATATATTTTAGGGTTTTGTCTGCATACATGTCTATATACCATCAGATCCCATTATATACGGTTGTGAGCCTCAATGTGGAGAATGGGAATTGAACTCAGAACCTCTGGAAGAGCAGCCAGGGATTTTTTTTTTTTAACCACTGAGCTCTCTCTCCAGACTCTTGCCAAAGATTTTTAAATGCTGTCTTTGCTTTATCAGTACTAGCAACCAAAATTCCAAATAGATTTTTGGTGCACCCAAAGTCTTACACCCTAAGAAGAAAACTTACCATCCAGTATCTTTTAATTTACCATACTTTTAGGATGTTTGCTTCAAAACAAATTCTGGTTTGGAGTAAACTATGCTGAACTCTTCCCCAGTGAGTTGACTGTGTGGGTGGTGTTGTCAAACATTTTATGCAATTTGAGCTTTCTAAGGCTCAAAAGACAACACTTCAAAACCAGATACTTTGGGATGGTAAAAGGCCTTTTAATTGACTTCAGAATCAAAGTCCTTCTTACCTCTTATTCTTTCTAGAGCAAACAGAGTATTTCTGTGAAGGTCCCTTTTCTGACTTAAGTCTAGATTTGCCAAAGAAGAAAGGATTGCCTCAGGTCCTCTATCTGAGTTTTCAGTAGCTAAACTCATATTGCAGATTGGAAGACTAAAATATGTCCACACAGCCAGACCAACTTTGTCACACATCTTTGTCCTTTGTCCTGCTGTACTTACCAAACAGACTTTGTTATAAGCCACTCCAAATTACATTTTATTATTAAAATTACTATTTAATTATACAAATTACTAGATATTATTTATTATGCTTTTCAAAACTGTCCGCATTTCCATTTTGACCTTACAGAAACAAGGTATATAAACTTCTGAATAGCATTGGCATCCCACTTGTATGACTCTCCCCAAACTATAACTTCTTACATCACTTTATCTTCATGTCCTTTCTTCTTCTTCTTTTTTTTTTTTTTTTAAAGATTTATTTATTTATTATATATAAGTACACTGTAGCTGTCCTCAGACACTCCAGAAGAGGGCATCAGATCNTGCNAGGGATGGTTATGAGCCACCATGTGGTTGCTGGGATTTGAACTCCGGACCTTTGGAAGAGCAGTCGGGTGCTCTTACCCACTGAGCCATCTCACCAGCCCATGTCCTTTCTTCTAATTATCTGTATTTGTCAGTTTGTTCCAGATAATATTGAGAGGATGAAGGGCAAATTTCCCCTCTGCCCTTACATATACAATAAACTGATTTTCTACTTGATTTAAGTTATCACTTTCCAAATTCTTTTCAATCAGCTTTAGATTACATCTATAAAAGCATTTAAATGTATTTTCCTTATACATGTATGTTGTATAATTGACACTGTGCACAAAATGAAAAGTAGTTGCATAGTTTTGTGGAGAGATAGTGGTGTATGTATGTGTAAATGTGTATGTGTGTGTATAATTATATGTGTATATTTGGAGGGGTGATTGTGTGCATTTGTGTGTGTGGTTGCATATGTGTGTGTTTATATGCATATATGTGATTGTGTGTGTGGTTGTGTATACATGCAATATTGTGTGTGATTACATGTGTGTGTTGTATGAGTGATTGTGTATATATATATTTGTGCGTGAGTTTGTGATTGTGTGTGTGGCTTTGTGTATGTTTGTGTGTGTGTGTGTGTGCCTCTGAAGTATCTAGAAAAGGTGAAGACAGTGGTTTTGGAATTTACATAAAATAGACTTGGAAGACTGAATAAAATGAGCATTAGTCATTAGACAAGACCACAAAAGAACTCTAGATTTTTGCTTGATCCATCAATTTTTGCCCTTTTCATCAGTTTGTCTGTGAATCTCAGAGGATACTCCTGAGTTAAGTGATTTTGAAGTGTTCATTTAACACTTGCTTCAGATTTTCAGAGAAAGGATCAAATAGACTAGCTGGGAAAAAAAATCAATATTTTCCCAATGACCTTTATACAGTTAGCCATGCTGCAAGCAAGACACATCACCTGTACAGTTACATTTTCCTTAAGAGTCTTTGAAAGTTGCACAGTAATTGGCTTTTATTCACCAAACAACAAGTTAACAAGGATGAAATTCTCAATGCTAAAAATAAAAAGGTATTGATGGCAGTGACAGACTTTTGAAAGAAGAAGAAAAATTAAATTGAAGATAGTATTCTTTCTTCTTCAAATTGTGATCAGAAGCTCAAATTTGATATGTACTATGAAGGAAATGAGAACGGTTCAGAGAGAGGGTAACAATGGCATACCATCATTCCTACCAAGACCAAGGGATAAATGCACTTTGAAAAAGAAGATGGGCCAGGGCAGCAGGTAGGCTAACTGCAGATCTTCTCCTCTCCTCGGCTCATCCAAGTCCAACCCCCCAGACTCATCCTAGCTCTGTAGGAGACATCCTGCCTCCACTTTCCCTTCCTCCCTGCCTCATCTCCAGTGGATCACACAGTCTTTACCTCCCAACCACTCTTCCCTGGACTCCCTACTGTACCTCAGACCACAGCTCCAGGAGGCATTCCTTGGGAATCTGCAGGCCACTCCAGCCAGAAAAGCAGGCACGCTAACTATAGCTCTTTACCTCTCTCTCAGCTCCTCCAGAACCAATCCCCCAGTCTCATCTCCAGCTCTACAGCAGACCACCTGCACTGCAGTCCGCTTCCTGCTCCAGTCACCATTTCTGTAGATCACACAGATCCACTCCCCCAAGCTTCCTTCCCCCAACTCATTACTTTATCTCATCCTCCATTCCCTAAGAACCTGTACACCACTCTGACCATTAACTAAAGCAGACCAACTACAGATCTTCACCGTCCCCTCCCTCCCTCCTTCCTTCCCTCCCTCCCTCCCTCCCTCCCTCTCTCCAGGTTCCATGCCCCAGTTTCATACCCAGATCACCTGCTGAAGCCTCTCATCACTCTGCCCCCATTTCCCAGGAGGCTAAGCAGATCCTGGCATAACACCCTGCTTTCCTTCCTCTTCTGGAATGGAACCTCTCACCCTGACCCTAACTCAGCTCAATTCCTAAGTGGCAGCTCCAGACACCTAGAAACACATTGTACCCTGTATCCCCAGTGACTACACAGATCAGGATCCCAGAAGAATTTCCTACTAGAAAACACTCAGCTACCACACTCTACTAAAAACCAGAAAGGGTAACATAAAGCAAGAAACAAAATACCCATCAACACAGACAAGACCAGGTATCAGGACCTGCAATTAAAATCTTCCCAACTAAAAGAAATCAAGGGGATGCAAATTGGAAAGGAAGAAGGCAATGCATCTTTACTTGCAGATGATCTGATAGTATACATAAAAATTCCACTAAAAAACTGTAAAAATTCCACTTCAAAGCTGCTCCTGAGGATAAAATGCCACAGCTAATAAATATTTCAGCAAAGTAGCTGATACAAAATTAACTCACATATAACAGTAGCCCTCATATATACAAATGACAAATGGTCTGAGAAAGAAATCAAGCAAATAACAGCTTTCACAAGAGCCTTCAATAATATGAAGCATCTTAGGGTAACTCTAACCAAGCAAGACTTTTATGATAAACATTTTAAGACATTGAAGAAAGAAACTGAAGAAGATATCAGAAGATAGAAGATCTCCCATGCTCATGGATCAGTAGGATTAATATAGTAAAAGTGACCATCCTACCAAGAGCAATCTACAGATTCAAAGAAATACCCATCAAAATCCAAACACAATTCTTCTCAAATCTTGAAGTGATCATTTTCAGCTTCATAAAAAATCCAAGGTAGTTAAAACAACCCTGAATAATAAAATTACTGCAGGATGTATTACCACCCTCAATTTTAAGTTGTACTAAAGGCTATAGTAATAAAAATAGCATGCTATTGGTTCAAAAATAGACATGTTGCTCAATAAAATTGAATCAAAGACCCAAACATAAATCGATACTCCTATTGATAACTGATTTTTTTAAAATAAAGAAGCCAGAAATACATACTGAAAAAAGATAGCACCTTCAATAAGTTGTGCTGATCAAAGTTGATGACTACATGTAGAAGAATCCAAATTTACCACTCTGTACCAAACTCAACTAACTCAAAATGGATCAAAGAGGTCAACATAAAACTAGACATTCTGAACCTGATAGAAAAAAAAATCCAGTACAGCCTTGAACTCAGTGGAACGGAAGACTTTCTGGAAAGAACAATATTAGCACAGGCATTAAGATCAATAGCGGGATCTCATGAATCTCAAAAGCTTCTACATGGTAAAGGATGCCATCATTTGGTCAAACCAATAACCTATAGAATAGGAAAAGATTTTTATCAACTACATATCCAATAGAGGGCTAATGTCCAAAAATATATAAAGATCTCAAAAAACAAGATATCAAGAAAACAAATATCCCAATTAAAAATGGGATACAGACCTAAACAGAGAATTCTCAAAAAAAGGAAACTCAATGGCATGAAGAAATGTTTAACATCTTTTTTTTTTGTTTTTGTTTTTTCGAGACAGGGTTTCTCTGTATAGCCCTGGCTGTCCTGGAACTCACTTTGTAGACCAGGCTAGCCTCGAACTCAGAAATCCACCTGCCTCTGCCTCCCAAGTGCTGGGATTAAAGGCATGCGCCACCACACCCGGCAATGTTTAACATCTTGTCCCATCAGGGAAGTACAAATCAAAATAACTTTAAGATTCCTCCTTATACCAATCCAAATGGCTAAGATCGATAAAACAAATGACAACTCATGCTGGTGATTGCTGGGGACAGCATACCATGACAGGGACTGCCTGCAGCAGGTCAGGATGGAGACATCTCAGAAACCCACAGCAGTTCCTTGTAAAAATAAAAATAATAATAATAAAATTTAAAAAATAAAATAAAATAAAATAAAATAAAATAAAATAAAGATGGTGTCTGGGACCCTGAGAAGCAAGCAGGAGACACATCCATCCAAGGGACCTACCATCAGAAATCAGGGACTGCCCTCAGTAGGCTGAGACATCTCAGTAGCCCACAGTAGCTCTTTGTAAAAAAAAAAAAAAAAAAAAAAAAAAAAAAAAAAAAGTGTCCCCACTTCTCCTAACTTTAGCCCTGGACAACGGCTGTATACATTTTATTTGTGTGCGACTCCTTTTCAGTTGGCCTTGGTGTGCATAATTATTCTATTATATCTGACTTTCCTATTTCTTTCTCTTGATCCTGTGAATTCTGTGAAACTAGAGCTCCTGGATGTAATGATTATTTTTTTTATTTATTTATTTATTTATTTATTTATTTATTTATTTATTTGAGACAGGGTTTCTCTGTATAGCCCTGGCTGTCCTGGAAGTCACTTTGTAGACCAGGCTGGCCTCAAACTCAGAAATCCGCCTGCCTCTGCCTCCCAAGTGCTGGGATTAGAGGTGTGTGCTGCCACGCCCCAGCTGATATTTGTTAATAATTATCATAGTACTCAGTAAGTAGCTTCTCTTAAACAATTAAAATTGAGGCATGGGGCACAGCAAAGCACAGTTCTAATGGCCCAGGTGCATGCTCTGTGTTCTCATCTTGGAAACAATGTAATAACTGCACAATGGTAGTTCCAGAATAATGTTTGACTTGCAAAGAAAGTTTGAAAAAATCATGTTTAGAAATGTTAGAAAATGAAACAGAGCCACTTACTGCTAGAGTCATACAGGGTCCATGACCAGAAAGTGAAGGAATTTACTGGAATCATGAAAAAGGATTAGTGCAAGAGACGTGATCATGAGGTAAAGGAAAAATGGAATAAGGGAACACAAACACAGGATACTTTAATTCAGAAAGGAAAAAACTATTGAAGTTATGAAATGAATTTTGCACAATATTTGAGAGTAGTTCCTAGTCTCCTTTGGATATATATGGATAAGAAAGTAGAAAATGCATAAAATTATGTATTAGTTAAAATTAAGTAAAATCACTGGGACTCTTTGGAGAGTCATTGTGTGCAATGTGCAGAAGCAGAAAGCTAGCGGAACTACAGAGTCAAGGGTTAACTTGATTCTTTCTGGCTGTTGCCTGGCAGCTTTGCCCATCTCCTTTATCATTAGAGCTTCACAGGAAAATGCAAGTAGCTGACCTTGCGGCTCTGAGCACTGCAGTATAAGCTATAAGTTAAAGTTTAAATAATGGTAAGTTTACAATTATTATTATTTTGGTCACAGGCCTGGAAATAAGAGAAGCATGAACCTTTGGGGAACAACTGTAATTCCTGATTCGTTGTGGGATGTGGTTATTCTTTTGAATTTGACTTGGCAATGATTGTACAATGTATTTTTTTCTACCTGCTTTTGGAGTAACAATAAAAGACAGGAGCAAGAAGAGGGGAAGAGTGAGTGAAGAGAAACTGTGAGGAGAGACTGTGGAGTGTGTGAAAGAGAATGTGAGGAGTGCCTGTGGTGTGTGTGAGTGAAAGGGGAACGAATGCAGAGAGGTGTGTAGGAGTGTGGGAGTTTGCGAAAAGAAAAGCGCACAGGAGAATGCAGAGTTTATGTAACCTCAAGCTGCAAGAGGGGGAGAGGGGAAGGGGGAGGGAGGGG